>NC_141162.1:20185132-20495812 GCF_053477565.2 Lygodium microphyllum
CCCTTGTAATGAGTGCTTTCATGTGACCAACAATATTACTAGCAATAAGCACCAATGCCTCCACCTCCTCTACAATCATTTAGCAATATCCTTCTCTACAAAAGAAGCAACAAGTGCCTTCATCTATCAAAACTCTAATGTCTCCATACACCATGCCAAGTCCCTAGTAATAGGCCCATTTTACAAAGGAGCACCATGAAACTTATAATAGCCCTCCTACTACATTTCATGATAATGTGCCATAGAAGTTTGAGGAAACAAATGAGTTTGATGACAAGGAGCTAGAGGCTGGCGAAGAATTGTCTTCTAGTTCTTGGACCAGGCTCATGATCCTGATACCATGCATAGTCTACATGAAATTAGGATGGAATAAGTCAACAAATGATAGTCCCATGAATCATAAGAAGAAAACTAGGCACCTCAACTTGAGCAATAAAAATCTATCGATCAACTTAGCTTGCATTTGGAAGGCTATGGAATCAAAATTTTATTATGATATTAGATTCACAAAGCATTGTCTTGCATATGAGGTGAAAGAGAGCCACAATCGAGCCCTAAGGAGCTACCCATTGTAACAAATTTATTGATGTAATTGATGCAATGAGCTTAGCAAATCATGATTTTATGCAAGAGCTCAAAAATTTTTCAAATTGGTTTCAAGCATATTCTAGCACGAGGGAAAGAATAAAAAAAGAGCATGAATAGTGATGATTAGAGAGCACTAGCAATAACCAGTGCAAGATTGGAGAAAGAAGGTAATTGTGGTGTTGGAGGAGATATCTCTCAACTCCATACATGCAGTCAGGAGTGGACTATAGATATTTGTATGCAACTCGTCAACACTAAAAAACAAGATGAAGAAAAAGAAAAAGAAAAGATGACATAGAAAATCAATTTGGAATAGGAAAAATAAAAAAGAAGGTGGGATGAAACATAAGAAGATAAGAAGAAATGTGGCAACCTTATCCAAAATTCCAAGAGAAAAACTAGAATCTCTTTAATGTTGGTTTTGTGTTTGGAACTTTTGTTCACACCTACAAAGTGATATGGTATATTTTCATGTTTGCATATTGAAAACATTAATTTTTGTATTACAAGCAATCTTCACCTATCGCATGATGATTCTCCTACCTAAGCCACTGCATCAACTCAAAAGTGATTGTTTATATGCATTAGGGGAGTTTTGAGATCTCGAAAATGCCTTTTAGGAGATAGAAAGAGAGTGCTCTAGACCAATAGGAGCAAAGCCTCCATAACAAAACTTCTAATTTAAAAAAGGTAAAAAATTATTTTACAAAAAGATACATATATAATGATATTACGAATTTGTATTAGCAATATCTATTTTTAGCCTCTTATATTCATGATTATGACATTCTTTGCATTAATGGTATACAGTCTTGGCCTCTTTTATTTAATGATATGTCTGAATTAATGATAATTATAGGTTTACTCTAAATTAAAATTAGTAAAAAGCTTGGCACATATTTTTTTTCCTCCTTTCTTTTGTCCCTCTCGTGGTAACCTAGTCTTCTCTCTCTCTCTCTCTCTCTCTCTCTCTCTCTCTCTCTCTCTCTCTCTCTCTCTCTCTCTCTCTCTCTCTCTCTCTCTCTCTCTTTGTGTGTGTGTGTGTGTGTGTGTGCGTGTGTGTGCGTGCTATGGATACAGAAATTCGACCTTCAACAAAGCGTCCATGCAATAGGCAAAACGTGGGAAAAGCTCCCAAATTCGACCTTCAACAAGGTGTCCAAGCTCCCAAAAAGATGGAAGATGGATTCCTACAATCATTAGAAAAGGCAGTTGGATCACCATGCAATAGGCAAAACGTGGGAAAAGGCAAAGATATGGGAGGTCGTTCATCTCTGCTTGGAAGGGTAGAATCCGAGATTTCAAGCTTGGAGTAAATAAGAATAGCATAAAAGAGGTTTTGGTGCAACATGTATTTATGCATAGAGAGCTATATTTGGAACCTCGAAGTTCAAATCTTCCAATGCATAAACCAAATTGTAAAGATTTAATTCTTAAAGTCTTTCTTTTCTTGAACTTGGTTTAAGGTTTTCCATTATAGCATTTGTTCATTTGTCTTATAGATGTCTATCCCTCTAATCCTTAGGAATGGCAACCAATCGAGTCTATTGTTGATGTGATTGATGTGATGCATGGCTTGATTGGAGAAGAGATATACAAAGGTAGAAAGAAGACAGAGCTTATAGAGAATGGAATATTCTTCTATGACCATTTTTATATTGTCCCCATGCAACGTAGCCAATGGGGATCAATATCCCCCCTTCCTTTGCCAGATTTTTCAAGCTTTGAGTGGCCTTTGCCAAGTCCAGCTATTAGTGAGGGCTATAGATGTAAAATATTTTCTAAGATACAGAGAGCATTAAAACCTAGTATCTCAAGTAGACTAAGCAACATTAATTTGTTCATGCCTATTAATATATTTGTTGAATTCTTTTCTAATGCTGAGATAAGAAAATTAAAGGCTATGCTTTCAGTGTGAAGAGACTAACATATAGTCATGTTATACAATTTGTTGATAAGGAATGGAACACTAGGACAAAAGGGAAAATTATATGTAAGGTAGATCAAGACTCTATAGCTTGTAAATATATCATTGCTACTCAAAATTTCATCCTTAGCTTTTATTATAGTAGATGGCATTATGTTGGCTGTAGTCAGATTACTTTAGATCAAAATCTTGATAATTTTAGTAAATATCCTATAGTAGATCTTGATGTTTGGTACAATGAGGACATTATTGCAATCCTAAAGGTTAGATCATCATGTACACTACATCAAGTGAGGATGGATTTACAAAATGAAGATATTGAACTACCATACTCATTTGTGTTCCAACTTAATAACAAACGTGTAAGTTTTTATTTCATATTATATTCATTTAGGTGTATATCTGATTTCACTTTCTAATTAATAAATATTTGTAATATTTTTTTTATAGATATCAATGAGGGGAGAGAATAATATACAATGCAAGGATATTGAAGAAAATATCTCTTTACTATCAATATAAAATACATGTACAATTTTTTGTCAGCCATCTCCGTGACTTATACACAAGGGCTTACAATCTAAGGCAAAGCTACTTTTTTTGAGAAGGAACATCCTTTCTAGGAGTCCTTTTGCCTATCTTTGATGCTTTGGTTGTTGAAGGCATAGCTTCACCTACTGTAGCTACATGCACCTCCTCTCCTTCAATGTTCAAGCCCCCACTACTTGTCGGTTGTATACAATTGGTCATTATGTACTTCAAGAGCTTTGCTCTTATATACCAAATGTGCTCACTTGTATAGCAATCCCTTGTAAACTGTCATACATTTGTAAGAAAATATTTTTAGTTCATTGTTATTTTTTACAATGGACTATTTTGCAATAAAACTCTATCTAAAAGTTTAGTATGTTTCACATTACCTTTATAAGTTTATCATAATTGAGATAAATAAACTGAACCAATCTTCTGGCATTTATAATAACTCTCCAGCCACAAGAGTAACTATCATCCTGATGAGAACATTGCAATCAACAAGAGTAACTTGTTTATGGTAGTTTTTTGAATAAATTTTCTTAGTATGTTCCAACCATATTAATCAAGAACTTACCACAACTTGTCTATATTGCATTGTTGTAAGTAAGTCAGAAGGCATGGGCGGCCTTTTCTCTAGCACTTCAATCAATCTTTTGCAAACTATGTACCAAAAAGGCAATAAAATTTAGAGTTATTACAAAAGAAAGATCAAAATATTTAGATTACCTACAACAAAAAGATCAAAATATCAAGGAGACCCTAGATTATATAACTTGCAACTTGGCATTTCCATGGCTTTCTTTTATAGAATTGGCGAGGAAACATTGCCTCTCCACACAATCTATTTCAATTAGGCTCCAATGAGAACTGAAAACAAAAATATTTCAATAATTTAGCAAAACAAGATCTCATAAAATCTAAAAAAATATCAAATTGCTTACTTTTCATTGTATGGAATTAGAAGAAGCTCCAAAGATTCAAAGTCTATTGAATTGAACCAATGGTCAAAAGCACTTGCATCAAGCTTACTCATATAGTATGAGATGGATGGATCAAGAACCTCAATCTTTTGTTGTATATCAAAGGGGAGCTCATGCATTACACACCTAGCAAAGGAATTGAGATAGTAAGCATCAATATGAAAGTCTATTGCTAGAAAAATATGATGAGTTTAAACAAATTTTGGTAAACTATACCTCATCCCAACAAGAAGAATCGATTCATTTACTTCTCTCACTTTATTCTGGAGAATTTGAACACAATCAAAGTCCAAAAATACCATATTAGATCTCTTGTTAATATCAACATGTAAAAAGCAAGAAACATTGAACCCCTTAGGGTCAGCCCTTTCAAGAAGGGTAGATAACTCCTCTTCAAAAGATGGGAGTTTTTCTGCTTCCTTTTTTTTTCCTTCTTTCTTTTAAACTCCTTCCATTTATCTCCCTACTCTAATATGGCCTTTTCCTCTTTCTCATGCTGTCTTGTGTCCTTTTCATGCGTAACATCTTCAACCTTTAGACCATTATCATTTTTCTTCTTTCTATATGGAGGCACATTTAAAATATTGAAAGCCTTAACATCAGAAAGAGGGACTGGCTCAAGGACCTTTGAAAACTTGTATCTCAATCTCTTGAGAATAATCATGTCTTTATCCATAAGCGTAAGCCTATGTGCATGAGCCGCATAGATATAAGAATCTTGGAAAAACCCAATCAAAAAATCCTATGTAGCCTCTTGAATACAGTTGAGACCTACCCTAGTCCATCTAAAACTCTTAGACTATGCTTGTCAAAGATTTATTTAACAAGCCCTCACATGTTGTGAGAACCTTCTTCTTAGCTTTGATTCCTTTAAAGTTTGGAAGGCTTGGAGGACTAATGTATCTTTGAAGCAAGACCTCTAGGATCAACTTTCTGCTTCCTTGCATTGGACTTAGTTCTAGCCATCTGAAACATTTTTTAAAAAAAATAATACTAAAATTTTAGGAAAGATATCATAATCTCTCATATCAATATATCTACAATCACGAAGGAGCAGGCAAACACTAATCACAAAGTCTAAATCCAATTTCAATAAAATAGTACCAAAGACGTATGAAACGCGAGTAGGCCTTGAAGACCAGGGAACTCAACACCATATCGCCTTTCATACAGCACAAGGGGAACAATACATGCTCAAGTCGGATGAAACGTGATATGGCCTTGCTCGAAAAAAAGAACATAACACCATTCGTGTTTCATACGTCACATAACAAACATGACAGGCCTAGTCATATTCAACTCATCTATTCTATGGGGTATCTTCACCTTTAACCTTCTACGAGAATCAACTCAACTTTTAGACTACTTTTTAGGCAAAATTATTTACCCTAAACATCTTTATCTTTCTTGATTGATATTTTTTTTAAATTTTGACTTTGTAGTATATGTTTTTCCAACAGATACACATGCATTTAAAAGATTAAAAGAGATTCTTTCATTTCAACTTAATTATTTACTTGAAGCTTGAAGTTCTATAACTTATGAAACTTAAAAGAGATTCAAAGTTCTATAACCTACATGAGGTTAAATGTATGAAATGCCAGGATGGCTTTAATGGACAAGAGAAACCTAGCACCCACGTTACAACAGAAACTTACAGGCCTTAATCGTATGAAACGCGAGGAGGCCTCATGTGGACAAGAGAAACCTAGCACCAATCCCGTTTCATACGTTTGGCATTTTTGGAGATGATTTAGTAAGAGTGTTCAAGTGATTCGGAACTTACTCATATTTTAGAAAAAAACTTACATTCTTGAGAGTTGAGTGCATATCTTGTCAATGAAACCGTCTTTAGTACCCTTGCGCGGAAGAATAATTTTGTACTGCAAATTAGTGTTGTGTTGGTGTGGTTGAGCAAAAAGAGGGTTTTCCCTTCGAAAAAACTATTTTGTGGTTTAGAAATCAGGTTTATAATAATGTTGGTTTACACGTGTGACAACTGTAATGCGTAGTTAATTTCGCATGTACAACTGAAGACTATTTTGCCTGGGATGTTGTGCCACATGTCACTTACTTTTTCAGCATGATAGCACTTTTATGGCTCTGATTTTCAATTCTTTTTCTTTTTCTTTTTCTTTTTAAGTGCATGTCCTCCGAATTAGTGCAGCTTAATTTTTCATCAAGCATGTAGTGACCGTTGGCATATATATATGAATACTTAGGTTGGGGTTTTGGTTACTTTCACGTATCTTGTCTTATCTTCGACTAGCTTTTTATTTTGTAAGCATCACAAGCCAAACAAAGCATATGCTTACAAGAAACCATATATTCTCAGGAGAAGGCCTGCAAATATCAGGTATCACACCTTTCTTAATATTTTTCTCTGCAATCCTGAATTTTGAGGCATTGAAGATGTTAGTTGGTTTAAAAGGATAAAATACATCAGGGACTTAGAATTTCTATAATGGTTTTACTTTGTTTTTCTAGCAATATTGGTATGGTAAACATATAAAATGATGGGGTTTTGATGTTCTTGAGACATTGTTTTGTTCAAAAAATTTGGATGAATAAAACATGAATTCGTCAAGTTTTTTTTATAAGTGATGTGTGAAACGTGATTTTGTGAACTGTGAGGCAGTTTGAATCATTGTTTTCTTGTTTCATGAGTCAAAAATGTTACACAAAGTTTGATCGATGAGACTTGGAATTTCATGCTTTCTCTGCTGCATAAAGTTTTAATTGCAATGAAGGAGACCTAGGAGAGAGAAGGAGAGAAGGAAGAGACTACAAAGAGAAGAGAGAAAAGGGAAGAAGATGAGAGGAGAAGAGAAAGAAAGACTAACAGAAGAGAGAGAAAGACAGGAAAAGAGAGAGAAAGAGAAGGGAAGCCATGAAAGCTGGAAAGAAGGGTAAAAGAGAC
The DNA here is from genome assembly GCF_053477565.2 of Lygodium microphyllum. Classification (NCBI taxonomy): domain Eukaryota; kingdom Viridiplantae; phylum Streptophyta; class Polypodiopsida; order Schizaeales; family Lygodiaceae; genus Lygodium; species Lygodium microphyllum. The sequence goes on from NC_141162.1 coordinate 20,192,082, forward strand.
TTGAATATTGATAAAGCTACCCTCTAATTGGGTCTCTCAACACTTTATATACCCCGTCAGTATAATTGGGTATTCCCATGCTAACCCGTGTCCTACCCGTCTATCCCTACTCTTTTACATTCCACCCCGACCCCGAAGGTTTTTTCCCTCAAAAACAATAAGAGGACTTATGGCTCACAACAGAAGGGGGGAGGGGGGGTTGTAGAGTACTACTCTGCTCAACATTACAAAGGAGAATATAGGTATGGGGAAGTACAATCTCATATGGAATTGGGGCATACAAATGTGTATATGATGTATACGACATGTGCAAGTTGATAGCGTATGAGTTTGGCCTCCAATTCTTGACAATTAGGGGCTATCAAACAGTGGACAACATGTTGTCTAGAAGAGGCCTGTTGGAGAAAACTGGTCATAACATCCTATGGGCAACTCTGATTGAGGCGTGTGACATGTCAAAACAAAGCTCATGAAGCATACTTTCAAGCCATATAGGTCACACTTGACTGTCATTAGTGCAAGGTAAAAATTGTTCTAAAATAGTGTGATGTCTGCAAGTTTTCTGCACTGCAGACTAGGGCAAATTTAGCAACTACTCGGTCAAAATTGCACCCTTAAAGTAGGGAGAGAACTGCACTGGTGAAATGATGATCGAGTAGGGCTTTTCCAAGACCATTCTATTCCCCAGTATTAAATGGATAACCTACATAATAAGCATCAAGAGCACAAGGGTCATCCATACAAGCATGTGTCACCGTACTACCATTGGGGTCAAAAGGATAATTGTGATCCAATGCATCCACTGTATCATATAAGTAATTCATGGTGTCATCTTCAAGCACTGATGGTGGCACAAGATCCTTACCGACCCATATGGTAGCATGCATTGACTTGTCCATAAACTCATTGGGAACCACTAGGCCAAGTCGAACTGGAGCAGATGAGGGTGCAATCACTACATCATTCACTACATCAATCCCTGGGCATTTCATGTCCATGAATTCCACATGCGTGGCTACTACTGGGCATTCAAAGTTAAGGGCCTTGGGCTGATGGGACACCTGCTCATAAGCCTGCAGTAGTGAGATGCTCTCATCATGGCATCGTCCTGAGAAGTATCATGTGGCTCATAAGGATGTGCATGTTGCTTATAGTAATGATCAAGTGAGTGATGATATCGAGCACTTTGTGTGCTGATAATGATGTTGCTCCCCATGTACATACTCATATAATTTGCATGGTATTTTCCATGTACATGGTGATGTCTAGATGGTTGTCCATGTATGTGACCAGAACATAGCTCATAAGAACATACATAGTCATCAGATGCATGCTGCTCAAAATATTCACAATCATCATATGCATGTTGACCATAAGTAGGCGCATACACTTGCCTTTGCACATCGAACCCATGCCAATGGTCATGGTACTCATAATGTCCGTGAGAATTCCCATACATGCCTTCTTGACCAGAATGTCCCTGGGTGCCATGCTACCCATGCATTACATGTGGGCCAAACTGATTATTAGGGCCTTGCTGCCCAAAATTCCCATGCTGCCCATATGCACCTGCATTAGGGCATTGCTGCCCAAAATTTCCATGCTGCCCATGCAATACATGCGAACCAAATTGAACATTGGGATCTTGCTACCCAAAACTGCCATGTGCATGCTACCCATTACCATGTGCATGCTGCCCATGTGCACCTACATTAAGGCCTTGCTGCCCAAAATTTCCATGCTGCCCATGCAATACATGTGAATCAAACTGAACATTGGGGCCTTGCTACCCAAAACTGCCATGTGCATGCTGCCCATTACCATGTGCATGCTGCCCATGTGCACTTGCATTAGGGCCTTGCTACCCAAAATTTGCATTTTGCCCTTGCATATAGCTTCCACTACGGAGGAGATGTTGTCCCAAGGATGGGCTGGAAGGGTTCGTCACGGGTGATGGGAGGATGGGTTCATCATGTCGCATAGAGGGCTCACCCAGCTCATAGGTGCTATGGGAGAAGCCATGGATGCTACCAAAACCTTGCTGGCCACATCCTGTCTCCAAGGGGGGAGGGCGGTTAGTCTCATGGGGAGGACCATGCTCCTTGGGCTGAGCCGAGGAGGGTGAGAGGGTGGAGATGAGGATGCCCATGCGCTCTACGAGAAAGTCTATCTTAGCCATCATCTCGCTATGACACTGATCTTGGCGGTTTTCCATCTCCCTATGGCAGTGTTCCAGCTCTCGAGTTTTGTACATTTTAGAATCTCACTTTCATCAAGTTAACCAAAAATCTAGCCACTCCTTGTGCCTCTGCTAATGACAAGTCATAGAATCTAATCATTCAACATTGTAGGGTGGGCAAGTCAAGGAAAATATTGTTAAATTCATTGAATACAACATTTTTCTTACCCTTGAAGCTAGCCTTGATATGGAAAGGCTCACCCAAAATCTCCATTACCTTGTTATTCACTCTCTGTCTAATAGTTCTAATCATAGATGGCCTTGGAAGTATCTAATTACGTACTTGTGCTTGCTTCATATTTGACTATAAAAGCTGAAAATTTTGTATATAAGCATCTTGATTGATACCAATAGTATCTAGTGTCTTCTACACTAACTCACTATCCAAAGAGAGTTCCTTATAAATGACTCCAAGCATTGTTTCTTTGCCTTTTTAAATTTCTTCTTCTCCAAAATATCTTTTGAAACTATTGAAGAAAGAAGATGAATACAATTAATTATAAACAAAGTCATATTTCATATTTTTAAAGTGGAACAAAAATGTACCTTGCTGCTTGGATTCTTTTACTACAACCACCTCCTCCTCGTCTAAGACTCTCAATATTTCTAAGAGCCTTTTGTTGATTTCGAAGTCCTAAATTAGTTTGCTTTCGTTGATAAGATTTGATGCGTTTCTCCAACAAATGAATCCTCTGTTGATAGCCTTCTAGCTTCTACAATAACTCATTGTTATGTTTTAAAAAAGATGGGTCTCCAATTTGAGGACATCCTTTTCTATAACCAAGTTAAGTGTATAGCCTAGAAACCCATTATAATCATCACCAATGAACCTCAACAATGAAGGACTATTATAGAAAGGTTGATTGCTATTTTTGCTAGGATCTTTGGGATATAGCCTACCATCTAACCAAAGATCAAGATTCTTCTTTCCTTCAAACCTAAGTATATGTTTCGTACACTCTGTATGATAATGGGTTTTGTTCTCTTCCTTATTGGTTCATACTCACCATCCAACTCAATATGAAGATGATAGAGAGGCCTTTTACTAGAGCTATAGAGATCATTGGATGATTGATCCATAGCTAGGGATGTGATTAGAAGATTGGATTGAAAAAGTATGCGAATTAGAAACAAGAAGGAAAACGAAGAAGAAACTAGTAAGGATGGGAAAGAAAGAAGAGAGTGAGAATGGAGGGAAGTAATCAAACGTTGAACAAAATTCAAATTGAATATTTGTTTTCACTTTAATGAGGATGAGTAAGATCTTGATTATGACAATCTTTGTCACCTTTATGGCAGCCTAGATTTCTAGGTTTGATGTGACCATGAGAATATCACGACAATGACTTATTAACCATTTTTTATATATTTACTTACCAAAATATAAAAGTTTTTAAAAATTAAAAAATGATTTTATTTCCTAAAATATTTTCTATCTCTAGAATCACTTACAAGGCATTTTCAAGACCTCAAAACTCCCCTAATGCATATAAATATCGACTTGTGTTTGAGATGTGTTGCACAAGAATTGGCTTATACTGGGTAATATGCCAAAGATTGAGATCTCAAAAGGACTCTATAAGTGCATGGTGTGTGAGAGCATGCACATATTAGATGCACATGTGGTTTGTCATGCCTTCCCAAACATTGTAGTAGTTCAAAAAGGATGGGATGGATTTTCCCAGGCAAGCAGTGCTCAAACAAACATTGTACACACAAAGGAGATATGCATATTGAGTATTAGATGTGTCTAGTCATGTCATAATACTCCAATATAGCATTGAGGGGAAGTATTGAGAGGTAGCAATTGTGGTTATGCAATGTTGGATTGGATGGGTGAGAAGGTAAAATAAACACCTCCCTTAAGAGGGGGTGTTCAGAATGTAAGCTCAGTATTTGTAGGTATGCGTGTGTACATATGTGACAACACCCCAAAAGTGCAAGGTGAGTGGATAAGTATTGACCACGGAAAATTCAATATAAGGATGCCACCTAAGATGGGCACTTTTATGAGTGAAAGGGCAAAAGGCTATCTATTAAAAGAAGCCTTGTATTGTAGCATTGTGGTGTGTGGAATATCAATTATCATTATTGAGTGTGCAAAATTAGTTTATCCTCTTCCATCATTAGTTATGGAGTTCCTTGACTGTTACAATCCTTCATGATTATCTATGTGCTATCCATCTAATATACCATGATTAACCACACATTTGGATTGTTAACAAGATAGATAGATGGAGAGAGAGAGAGAGAGAGAGAGAGAGAGAGAGAGAGAGAGAGAGAGGGAAGAGAGTGAGAGAAGAAGAGACACATAGATAGATGGATGGATAGAAGAAACACGCATTGATAGATAGACAAATAGATAGATGGATGGATCGAAGAAACACAAATAGATTGATAAGAATGAGAGAAGAAGAGACATAGAGAGGGAGAGGGAGAGGGAGAGGGAGAGGGAGATGAGGGGGGTTTGAAACTTTGGCCAAAATGTTTTTTTGAAACCTTCATCTAATTCTTTCTCTTTCTCTACCTTGTGACCCCCATAGACAAAGACAGACATACAGATGGAGGGCCTTGAACAATATTTTTTCCAAAGAAAGAAAGAAAGGGGGGAGAGAGAGAGAGAGAGAGAGAGAGAGAGAGAAGGTTGGGGTCAAGAAAGAGAGAAGTAGTGATGGGAGGATAAGGTGGAGGCATAAATGGTGGAGGTGGTAGTGATGGTGTGGTGGAGGTAGTGATAGTAATTGTGGTGGTGGTTGTGGTGGTCATCATAACTATGAGAAAAGGTGGAACAAGTGAACTATGTGGAATGAAAATAGTGAGGCTATTAAAAAATTTTATCTCTAAAGCTTTCACCAAAATTCGGTTTCTCACAAGCACTCTCCCAATTAGTAATGCCTACAAGTTTCAAGGCATGATTAACTATAAATAACTCTAGGTCATGTGTGGAATAGTTGGATTTATAGGGCTTCCACTAGGTATAAGCTATAAAATTTCCTTCTTGTACCAACGCTCCTTTGATTGCAAGCCCACTTGGATCAATAATCACTTTAAATCCCTGCAGTCTAGGAGTTTTAGCACCAGGATTGTGGTTATGCATTCCTTGAGCTTATGGTTTTTCCTCAAGATATTAGTGAGGGGTACTACTATATAAGAGAAAACTCCTTGATGAAGATTCAATGCCATCCTATAAATTCTAAGAATCCTCAAATTTCCTTGGCCATTTAGGTTCAAGCCAATCTAGGATGTCCTTCACTTTCATAAGGTTTACCAAGATTCATTTGTCAAATACAATATACCCTAAGTATTTGATCATGTCTATGTAGATTATGAATTTTCTCTTCTTGGAATAAGTTGGTTCTCATGAGCCGTTTGGAGCACAATCTTTATATGAATCTCATGATTGTTAAGAGATTTAGAATATACCAATACTCATCAAAGAATACTAGTACAAATTCATCTATGTATGGTGGAATGATATCTTACATCAATTGGTTGAATGTTATTAATGCATTAGTAAATTTGAGTGGCATGACCAACAATTCATATTGTCCTTATCCAATGTTGAAGGCAAACTTTAGGATGTCCTACTTTCTTTTATTCAAAATCGATATAGTATTTGGATCTCACGTCCATTTTTTAGAAAACTTTGGTTCCATCTACTCGACCTAGAAGTTCACCAATCCTAGGTATGGGATATTCTTGATTGTCACTTGATTAAGTCCTCTAAACTCAATATACAAGGATCCATCTTTCTTCTTCTTGAAAAGAATAGATGCTTCCCGAGGTGAATTACTCAAGTGAATGAACCCTTGATCAATTTTCTATCTAAGTTGTTTCTTAAGTTTGATAGCTTCAAGTATGGATATCTTATATACTCTTTTGCACACAAGTTTTACTCTAGAAATCAACTCTATCTCATGGTCCAAGTTCTTAGTATGAAGATAGCTATGTTAGCTCTTCTAGAAGGACATCATGAAATTCATTGATCCACAAACAACCTCTTAACTATATTTGGAGCAACAAAATAATGAGAAATTTCACAATCAATTAAGAATTTGAAGAACTTGCCCATATAAGTGGCTGGTGTCTAGATGACAAAACACTAATGGTCAACGCTCTTATTCTCAATGGCCACATGGATGCTTCCCCATTCAAACTCTTCTCCTAAGCTATACTCTTCTTCATATGCCTAGCTCATAGTCTCTAGTATTATTTCCATTACCATGGCCTCTTCCAATTGATTAATTCAAATTAGGGTTTGGAGGATGGTTTGAGCAGTTAGTCCCCCTCATGTCTAGTCTTTTTACATTGGCAACACTATTTTTTGATGATCCCTCTTGGATAGTGGGTGATAGCATTAGTCAGTCCATTAGTCTTTACACTGTTTATATGGGCACCATGGTTTGGATCCTATCTTTCATACTTACTATCCATTATATGATTTCTTTGAACCTTTTGGGAAATCTCCTTGGATATAGGCTTAACTTTCATGAGAGCATCTTCAAGGGTTGTGAGCCACATTGATTCAAGACGGTGTTACGCGAGCGGTGATCGAGAGCAAGCATCACTCACAACCCGATAACGAGACGTTAAGGTAGTTGGGGAAATTTGACTTTGCCGGATACACAACACAACACAAAAATTTAAATGTTTTGACAGACACCACACAAACCACACATGAAAAATAAAACAATAAACAATGCCTCTTGTAGCTCAAAAATTTTTAAAACCCGGATGCGGGCAGAGCATCACACAACCTTTCAACAATTTCAAAAGACACCAACACTTTGAAGACAAACCAAGTGAAATATATTCTCGTACCTTAACAACCTTGAGCCGACACTCGACACTTTGACATCCAAAAGCTCCGACTTCGAATTGGCATGACAAGAGCTCACTCTAGCATGCAACCCTCCACTCTCCTCTCTCACAAAATACAATTGTAATCAAGGGGGAAGGCCCTTAAGACTCCTCTCATACCTCCTTATATAGTTTTTACAAACAGACGTTGGGTCTTGCTTTTTAAAAGCATAAAGCCTTTCATGCTTTTGCTTTCCTAGGCTAAAAGCCTAGTCGTTTAAAGACAAAACTTTAAAAGCTTTAAAAGCTTAAGCCTTATGAATAGCCCTAATAGGCTAAAATGCTTTGATTAGCTGTGTTGCATTTCTTTAATGCTGCCATCCTGCATCAACGGATTGTCACCTTTGTGCCCACTTCATTATCTGTACCACCATAAGCCATTATACTTTCAATTTTTCAGCCACCATAATGCCGTCGAATCCTCTCTGTCAATCATCATCAAGTCACCTCCTGCGTCAACGAACTGCGTTGAAACACCCTTACCAGGCTGCAGGAAAATAGGTCATCAATGCCATCATCACTGCGCCATGATTAATGGAAGCCTCCATCATATCTATGTTCGTAGAATGCTTTACCCTTGGTAAATGTCAATCGTCATCTAGTCAATCAGACCGTCATCCTAGTCCGCCGTCATCTCCTATAGTTGCCATAATTTCATATGCCGTCGTCGTCCTCAATCCTGATCATCAACGGCAGCCATCAATTTGGCCGCCATATTCCCTGCTATTCAGCAGTACTCATCATCCTGTCCCGTCAACTCTGTATCAGCAGTCGCTATCATAGTTGGGATCTTTGTGATCCTCACTAACTTCACCGCCGGTTTACAACAAAGCACACTATGTTCCTCGGCCACCAGCACCTCCTTTCTCTGGCCTGCCAATCTTCCCAGAATGTGAACGCCTGTCCTGCTACCATGAATACTGCTGTGTTAGTTAATGCCTTTAGAACATCGTCGACAATGTCGCCATTTCACCATTATTGCCCATCAACTTCGACGACCGTCCAATCTGGAATATAGCTTAAATTCCTGCTCTATCTCCCATTCATTGTCATAGCTAGAAGGTGTATGTCATCTAAACGAAGAGCTCCTCACGGAATACCACACCTGTAAACATGTAGAGCCCAAGCTCCACATATCCAATGAATTGTCGTAATCTTGCCAATCTATGAGTAGTTCTAGTCCTTTGAACACACTTCGTTGAGACCCCCTCAAAGGTTTTGAATAATATTGATCTCTCTCTTTCTCCGCTGACAGCATACTTTATGGAAGGAATCCCCAAGTATCTCCAATCTTTACAAAGATAAACCCTTCAAGCATCTTTATGTTGTTTGAGCCTCCATAATCTCGACTGAATTGAAGCACAATGAGACACTTCTTATCAACTTTGCTCCATTCATAAACTCGATCAAGAAGATAGGAACACTCCAAATCCTCAAAACACTTCTTCAATAGCTTGTCCTTGATACTTCCTTCAACTTTTCTTCTTCATAGTACCTGTCAATGATTTTTTGATATAATCTCCTTTTTTCCTCCTACTATGCAATGTGACCTAGGAAAGAATGCTTTGAAATAGAACTTGGTGCCCAATCATTCATGATTTCAAAAATATGCAATATTGGATCGTGGTATGCAACCAATCAATCAATGCTCACATGAAAATTATGTATGCACTGAAGAAATTGTGCCTAGCCTATCTAGATGTGCTCATGCGTCACACATTATGTAAATAAAATTCCTTGATTATTTAAATCCTTAGCCTCGCCTCTCAACTCTCAGTAAGTTAAATATGTTATACTCTGCTCCACCCACCCAAATTCTCACAATCTCTCTGGAAAATGATGGTCCTCATGATATTGACCAAATAAGAACAACCCATCTCATAATTGGTGACGTCTTTCATGACCCTCTAACTCACCCAACCACCTTACACACTCAACCAGAGGTTTTTAACTTTGTGATGAACATCCCAAATATCGTGCGTGCAAGAAATGTGCGTGCTCAATGACAGGGGCTCTCTCATGTGCGTGTGCAACTAAGATTTACTACATATAGCTGCAGTGAGCCTCATGCCATGCAAGTACTCAACGATGGTGTGAAAAATACTTCATCCCAACCCATGGCATGGAAGTATTTGAATAATTCAGGAGATGACCCCCGAGTGCAGTGCATCAAACAAGTGCATCATGAAGTGCTCGTGAACCCATAATCCCCCTAATATGCAAGAGTCTCAGTAGGAAAACATACCATGTTCCACAATGTTCGATAGCTACTAGCAAACTCCACCTTCAACATGTCCAAAAAAATACCAAGCTCGACCAAGGCTATCAAGTTTCACACTCAACAAGACAAACACAAGAAATCCAATTACGAAATGACAAAGCAAACTATCACACAAACAACTAAGCTAGAAAAAATCAAACCTAACTACAATTTGACTAGGGCTTTTCAGTTTTCAAAAAATCGCTTGACAACAGAGGTGTCTAGGGGAGTATTTGAGACGTCATAGAACCTTGTAATCTACCAAGTTACCATAATTGGTAGTGCATACTTCGAAGGCTTACATACTTCAAGTAGTAACCTTCCAACAAAGACTATACAATTTATTTATTTTAATGGATTCAAAGGATGGGGATAAGTACCATCCTTTCATAGCCTTCTTGATCTACTCCCAATAATGGGAAACTTCAATTATCCTATTAACTTGGTGCCATTGTTTCTACCAGAGTTTAGCCTCACTAGTGAGATAAATGATGCAATTATGAACTAATTTGTAGTTGTAGTCTTAAGAGCTTCAAATTAATCATCCATGGCTTTGATCTAAGCTTTCCCCACTCTCCTAAGTTGCTACCAATGATCCATGGTGCTCTAAGTTATAAGGCCCCCATTATGAGGAGAACCCATGTGTGAGCATGAACATTGGGTGGGTCCTAACTTGTATATCAGATGAGGTCTATGTGACTGGATGGAAAAAAGGTGATCTAGCCTCTGAGTTAGATAGAGTAGTTTTGCCGGTACCAACTCAAGGCACAATGCATTGAGTTGCGAGGTGTGGGAGTTATCAAGGGGTGACAGTAAAGGAAATATTCCCTAGAATATTCCTTGGCCGACTAAGGAAGGTTCATAATATGGCTGGACATGCCGACTAGACTACCTTCTCAAGCTATAAAAGGAAGACCTCTCTAAAGCCATTATCAATCTATCTTTCACCCAGTCATGGATCTTTCAACTACCCTTAATCCCTTCACCTAACATATGTCCGAATTGCCATCTAAGCTTCACAGTGGAAGCGCATGGGTGGATAGTGTCATCTTTGTATCAATTCATTTGAAATGAAAGTAATCTCTGTTCTTCTCATATTTGCTATGTGTTCTCTATACCTTGCTCAAATTATGTCCACTGTGCAATGCAATTTCTATAGTAACGTCTTTATCTCCCATGTAATAGTTAAAGTATCATTAGTCATTTGTCCCAATAATGAAGTAGTAGACTAGCTTTGGCTCTTCCATCTACCAATAAGATGAATGTGTGCTTCCATCTCTAGATAATGGTGGAGCATCAAGGGATAGACTCTTCATGGGAGGGTGATGACTCTGTAGCCACAATGTCTACAACACTTCATGGAAGGCAAATCACCAATGTTCAATTGAGACTCAACAGCCATCCAACTCGTTAAGCAATACAAAGTGGATTGTGCAAGCATTTAACTTGCTAATGGAATAACTCAATTCACCATATTAAAGCTATGAAGGTTATGCATGAGTTAGAGCATCTAAATTTTGTCTGGGCTTCTCCTTTCCTCTAACTTGATAGTAAAGTGTGAGTGGTTATGGATAGAGCATTCCCCATCACCCCCTATAGTTGTTGTGGTTCTTTATAAGTCTTTGTCAACAATAGAGTAGCTTGAGTTTTTCTCAGTCCTCTTTTGTATTGCCTTTCTTTTCCTCTTTATTTTGACAATAGTGAATGCCTAGACAAAAATAATGTATGTGGGATGTAATCTACAAGTTTTATTGTTCCCATGCTAGTAGCACTTATCAAAGTGTGTATTGAATAACGGTGCAATTCCCTAAGGTATCATAACTTGGCTCCTTTAATCAACATAAAGGCTAGCAATGTTGCTATATATATTATGCATGCATAAATATGCATTTCTTCAATAGTGATAAAAACAATCAAAATGCAAGAAGTTTGAGTACTTTACATTATGGGAAATGCTCAATTGTTCCTATCTGGTAGTGTCAAGATCATGAGCTCCTACAAGGGGCTATTTTATATGTAGTATACTACTTGCAACTAGGAAACAATTCCATGTGATAATGTCAACATTAAGAGCTCATGCAGAAAATCCACCTCATACCTAATTCATTATCATAGGGGGGATGGGGGAGTATGTTATTTCCATGTAGTCATCATGACACCAGATGAGCTCTTGAGGAGCCACCCCACACATAGTTTATTGTAAATTGGGGTGAGCACTATCCCATGCAATAATGTCAATTGTTGTAAGGGAGCTACCTCAAACAGGGGTTTTTGTTGTGGGGGATGAGGACTAAATTATTTCCATATAGTAGTGTTGACATCATGAACTCATGGGGAACCTCCTATACATAGCTTATTCCTTTGAGAGATGTTATTCCCATGTGATAATGTTAAGATCATGAGCTCCTTTCAATGAGACCACTCCATACCTATCATGTTGCAATGGGAAAAGGGGACTATGTTATCCCCATGTGGAATATCTAAATCGCAGTGTTGCTTGCCACCCTAGACCTAGGCTATTTAGTAAATGACTATTTTATGATCTCCATGCAAGGAAGTTGCCCATAAAATGGGAATTGTAGGTATTTAGATGCCTATGATTAGCATCCTCCACATGTCACTCCACTACAAATAAGTCTTTGATAGCAACGAGTGTCTAAAAACTAATATTCCCTATCGCAAATAAGATATGTATATGGTAGCAAGGGTGCCTATTGTATACTACAACATTAGTTGATATGCCTATGGTAGCTCCGTTGTTGCAAACCTTATGTGTTGCATGAGTTCTTGGCTACTTGGTTGCAAAAAGCGCATTAAGTTTTTCGCCATTTTCCCATCTGAGAAAATAGGCTATTTTTCCTTGTTTTTCCATATATTGTTCAACAACATGAGCTTCTACAAGGCAAGATTCACATAGTAGCTAGGGGCTACTAGCTTCTTTCTCCTAATAGCCCCTAGCTAGGTATGTGATTCCTCACTTAGATAAGCTCAAGATGTTGTCATAATTCACAACTTTGGTCTACCAACCCCTTGTCCCCAACCACCTCTAGCCATGTATGCATTCCCTTCCTTATAGCAGCTCATGATCTTGTCATAATTCACAATGTGGGAATTATACTAGGATTTTACCTAAAACTTCTTGTAAAGAGGCTAAGGGTGGTCTCACAAAAGTCCCAAATTTTCAAGATATTTGGAGCCACGCGCATGCATGCGAACATGCGACTTGAGATAGAGACTTCAACAGAAGTAGAGTTCATTTCATAAAGAGTTTAGGGCTACCAAATAGCACCTGTTTAAGTTCACTAAAGCTACTCTAGCCATCAGAGAATTTAGCAAATGTGAAGTCGACATTATAGAAAGGAGATGCTTTGTTTAGAATTGTTGACACTTGGCTTATATGGAACTTGATAGGAGGGGTTGAAAATCGCCTCTATGTGATGAATTTCTCAAATGTAGCATGCACCTTGCTACTTGATTTGGAGACCCTAGAGTGGCATAAGTTGAGCTTGGAGATCCTCAACATCCCACCAAAAATACTTCTTAGGATTGTGAGGAACTTAGAGGTATTGGCTGCAATTGCCAAAGGTTGGCCATTGCAAGATATACCCCTTGCAACTGGTTTAGGACAACAACATGTTGTCATGATTAGGCCAAAAATGCAAGAAATTGGAAGCTTTTGATATGTATGATTTTTATGAGAAATACATATGATTTTTTTGGTTCAAACTCTTGACACAACTAAGATATACCATAATTTCCTAGATACGACCATCTACAATACTCTATACAATGATTTGTAATGATGGCAACATATGTTAAGACAAGTCATGGCAAGGAAGCATTGGAACTCTTTCAACAAATGCATCATGAGTGTATTGGCAAACCATTTGAATTACAGTGCAATTGTATTGCCAATGCATGTGTGACGAGAATCCCTTAGATTCTTTGACAAAATGAAGTAAGAAACTTTTCAACCAAATGAATTTTTCTATAGTTGTTCTTAGGGTTTGCACAAATCTAAATTATGTGACTCTAGGAAATAGCAAATGTAGCAATTGATTTGTGAATGCATTGAATACTATCATGATAGAAATGCAATCTTGAATGCTCTATGATTCTTTAACACTCCAAGACAAAATTGTGACCTACAATGGGTGACCTTGAGTGAAAATAGTATAAACAGTAAATCAATGTAAATGATAATAGCAAGGATGTTTGTGAAAGCCCCCCAAGGTAACATTTTACACATTTTTTGACACATACATAACTTGGGTGGCAATTTTTCATCACCCAAAAGTTTTCTTTCTTCTTCCATGGGCCTCATGATCTTCTTTCCCCTTCTCTTTGTGTGATCTTCTTTCCATGTCTCCCCATATCATAAACTTTGTTCCCCCTCCTCTCACAAATTTGATCTCACTCTCCATCTTAACATGGAGGCCTCTTCTTTAGGAGGCTGTATATACATTTCATGACGATTCTATCATCTCAATCTATTCACCCTTGTCATGACTTCCATCAATAATCTAATTTTATCTCTCATGGGTTTCATAATCATTTCTTTGTGTTTGCTAATAGCAATCTCTCCTCTCTTGCACACAATGATAATTTTGTTCTTTGATCCCAACACTACTCTCATATTGTTCTACCATAATTAGAGTATTAAACAATACCATTCAAATTCCAACTTTGCAACATCATCTATTTAGGTATGTTTGATTTCAATCTAGTATGACTCTAGCTTCTACAAAGAAAGATTATGCACTTATTAATACATTATGGGACACTTATTATGCTTGAATGTCTATGTGAATGCATGATTATGTTGGGGGACTTTATCATTATCTAAATACTACTACTGTTGAACCTACTTTTGTGGTAGCATCTACTCAAATACCTTTCATAATGTGTTGCTATATTCATATATTCATTGAAGTTCTTCTGTATATGATTTTTAGTTTTTTTAATGATGAATTTTACCTCTCCTCTTCTTGAGCATTATTATGATTTCATGTTCTTATCATGACCAGTCCTAGCTACCTCTTTTTAAATTAGGATATTGTAAGGAGAAAATTTTGACTTCTTAATTATATAGTTACATATGGTTATAGTTGGAGAAGAGGGTACTTGTGTTTTACCACTACAATTTCCACAATGTGGATTATCAATATTTTCTATCCCTTCTTTAATTTCTCATCCATTCTAGTGTTTGTACACTTTTCTTTATATAAGTTCATTTGGCCTTCATCTTTAGGTGTTTGAGTAATAAATGGTCATGCAATGACTCAATAGATTCACAAGCTATGATGAATTGATCCAATCACAATCCTCTCAATTTTTTGACACCGAACCATCCATGGTAATGTACAACCAACCTCATATATACCCTTCCCAAAACTTTAGCCCTATGTATCCCTCTATGATTTCAATGTTCTTCACAATGTAATATGCCCTTCCAAACACATATCCCTTCTCTTATTAAAGTCAATCCATCATAATGAGTCAAAGCCAACCCATGGAACATTCCTCTGACCTTTGTACTACAACATGAGCTTTGAAGTCATATCAAATCCTTGATACACCACCTATTAAGATGGCAAGCTCAACACGTGACATTGATGATGGATCACCTAAGTAGATGGGTCCACATATACTTAGTACATCAATGGTTATTATGATCCTCACATGGTCATTGACTTATCACTTATTATATTTAGTTTGTTGCACCTACCTACAGTTGGCATAGTTATAGTGCAAATCGATTAGTATAGTTAGTTATACATTGTTTGACTTAGTAGGCTACTTTCCTTTATGTTTTATCTTATCTATACTTTGTGTACATTATATTGTGTGTGAAAGAAGAAAAAAAAAGCAGCAAGAAAATGTTTTGGTCTCCATCTCTCTTCTTGTATTCTTGAGTGAGCTTCAATGAGCAGTTGTTGGTATGCATCTAGTGGTGATGCAATTAGAGGATGATGACAACCATGATAGTTATGTGCAGAAAGGAAAGCAAAAATCAAGGAGCCATAGTTGACTAGAAACATCATTTGGTACTACATCTACAATTAGCCCTTAGTTTGGGATGTTGAGAATAGCAAATGATGCCTAATATGTATGTCCATAAGTGGCTTTGTATGGAAGATAGACATATGATGTATGCTCTAGGAAGAGCTGTCAGAATCCCATAAGCACAGTGAGGTACAATAGTACTATCCAAAAGCTATATAAGCATGTACTTGACACTCATTTCAGATATATAGTATTATCATTATATGTCACTCAAGATTGTGTTTATGAGTCCAAGTTAATCTATCTTGGAACCAAACTCACTTGAGTTATATTTCTTTAGCTCTGTCATGTTTTATGTTTATAACCTCTGTCCGCCACAGCTAACATAGCTCTAGATCCATGTTTCTCAACATGGTATCAGAGCCATGCCTGAGCTAGGTAGCTAGTGGTGTGATTTTGTCTTCTTTGCAAGCTCTACAATTTGTCCCTCTTTCATTCTTCTCCTTGTACAAGTCTACATCATATTTCCATCTCAATTTATTCAAGCCATCCACACATCCATTGTCTTGTACAAGGTGAAGGATCTCAAGGAAGGAGGTGTTGTTCAAGGTTAACTTGGTTTGAGGTTCGTATCAGAGGTGCTAAGTAAGGGGGACAGCTTGGTCCAAGAAAAAAAAGAGAGAAGGGAGAGATGATGCTCTTCTTCTTCCTCCCCACCATCATCCCCACCATCACTTTTATCTAGGGTTACCGCCATATCCAGCACTATGATCCACAGAGTCTCTCAAGACTATTGGCCTCCTTATCTGCACCCACCAAGAGATGAATCTAATGATGGTGGATTTGCGGATGCCGATTCTTCCCAAGTTTTTTGAGGAATAGGGGTCTTTTTGTGATCTTCTAAGTGCACTTCTACTTGTCAATATTGTAGATACGTGCATTCGCCAGTTGTACAGGAAACTGAGCGTAAGGCTACTTTGAATGATCAGCAAGTGAAGTAAGCATAAAGCAAACATTTGGGCAGAACTGCTCATACAAGCAAGAATGGCTCCAAAGATTGTATGTATGGAAGTTCCAGAGTCTATAGTGTAAGAAGATGAGATCAGTTCAAGCATTACCAATTTGTCACTCTCAAATGGGGGATATGTTTCTATGCCGAAGCAACAGCATCAGCTCCTACTAAAGCTGGCATCTCACCTACTAGCAGTGTTCGTGAGCTTTTAGAGTGCCCAGTTTGCACAAACTCAATGTATCCTCCTATTCATCAGTGTCCAAATGGACATACACTTTGCTCCAATTGCAAGGTGCACGTTCACAATCGCTACCCAACTTGTAGATATGAACTCGGGAATATTAGGTGCCTTGCATTGGAAAAGGCTACAGAGTCACTTGAGCTTCCCTGCTGCAAATATCATAATCTTGACTGTACCAAAGTCTTTCCTTACTATAGCAAGCAAAAACATGAGGCTCAGTGTGCTTTTATACCTTATAGTTGTCCTTATGCTGGTTCCAAGTGTTCAATCACATTGGTGACATACCCACTCTAGTGGCACACTTGAGGGATGACCACAAGTGGATATGCACAGTGGGTGCACTTTTAATCATCGTTATTTGAAGTCAAACCCTCAAGAAGTGGAAAATGCAACTAAAGGTACTCGACACCTATGAGACGTTTTTGGCCACATGGGCCTGCGTGACAAGGAGATTGTTGCTTTGTCGAGGGTGCACACCTTGGGATGTGCCCACAAAGGCAAATCCAGCTTCGAAGGGGCGAGGAAGGGGCATGGACTAGAAATCCCTTGGTTTTTGATCATTCCTACTTCATGGAATTAGTTACAGTTGAACAGGAAGGTCTTCTACAACTTCTCTCAAACAAATCTCTAATCGCAGACCCAGAAGGCCAAAAAGATCATGAAGACAAAGAAGAAAGAATGCCAAAGAAGCATGAAGAAGAAAATACTTTTCGCTACTACAAACAAAATGTTTTGCAAAAAATTTCCATCATGAATCATGTTTTCCCTTAGTGGATCTGCTTCCCATAGAGGATGTCACAAACCCTATCGAAAATGTAAAGTTTCAAGCTTGACTTGACTAAGGTTGCCAAAGAGCTAGTCTCCTAGTCCATGTCCACATATAAGGGGAACAAATACCAGCAGGTGTAGGAACTCATCATTTGAGGGGGGGTGTTGAGAATAGCAAATGATGTGTGATATGTATGCCCATAAGTGGCTTTGTATGGAAGATAGACATATGATGTATGCTTTAGGAAGAGCTGACATAATCCCATAAGCATAGTGAGGTACAATAGTACTATCCAAAAGCTATATGAGCATACTTGACACTATTTCAAATATATAGTATTATCATTCTGTGTCACTCAAGATTGTGTTTATGAGTCCAAGTTAATCTATCTTGGAACCTAATTCACTTGAGTTATAATGCTTTATCTCAGTCATGTTTTATGTTTATAACCTCTGTCCGCCATAGCTAGCATAGCTCTAGATCCGTGTTTCTCAACATGGGAGACTAAGGAGCAATCCCATATCGTCATGTGCATCTACTAGTGTTGCAGGTAAAAACAAAGGAAAGAAGAGAGTGTCAGATGATGGTAATGATACATCTGCTAGTCGTTTGGGATTTGATGGAGATTCCAATGGTTCATAGAGTTTGGATGATGAGCTTGGTATTCCCCCAATTAGGACACTAGGTGCACAAAGAACACATGGTAATGTAAAGGCTCCATTAAGTGATCTAGTGGTACACATGTCTAGCAAGGTTAAATACCTAGTTAGGATGGCAATTGTTAGATGTGTGATCGCTTTGGCAACAACCAAAGGTTGGAGTTTTTAGCAAATGGATGTAAAGAATTCCTTCTTGCATGGTGAATTGCAATAAGATGTGTATATAGAGCAACTAGCAAGTTATGAGGATTCAGAGCATCCCATATATGTGTATAGGTTAAAGAAGGCACTCTATGGGCTAGAGTATGGTTTAACAAGATCAAAGTGATGCCAGGAGGCATATTCCACGGTGGATTCCGTGCCACAGTGGATTCCGTAAGATTTTATTACCGGGGCTCATACACAAAGTGGATTCTTTGTGCGAGAAGTTGATGGGGACGTCTATCCTTTTTGGGTGTTTTGTTAATTTTATGTGTACATGGGTGATTTCATAGCGGGCGATTCCGCAAAATACATATTTAAACTAATAAACGTTTATGAGTTTAGAGTGCGCACTCGTGATAAATTAAGGTTAGGATTGATTTCTAACCAATTTATTTATGTAGCTGAAGACTGCTAAGTATTCACTTTTGTCGATTTAATTGTATTATTTTACTAACAATTGTGAATGCTTCAGTTGATGTGTAGAGATAGCAGCGGTGGCAGTGGAAAGCATTGGAGGATAGCATGTATTCAAGTTATCGTCAATATTTTGATGGGCGCGTACCTTAGGCATGGCGCCTATATTTTGTCGCTCTTATTTATCAAAGCGCTTGATATTTATTTATTATTTTTATATGCGCATGGGCGCACGATTTAGATATTTGTATTGGACATTGTATTTGGGTATGCCTAACTTCCTAGGCGCCCATTAACTTTAATTCTTTATTGGCACAAAAGTAAACTCAAAAGCTAAAGCGTGCTATTTTGTAATTTGGGCTATTATTTGAGCTTGAAGATGATTAATATATGAAATACATGCTTTGTGGAGCGCTCACACAAGGCATGGGGGGAGATTGCACCCAATTGGTCTCTTGTTCATGTCGTGCAAGCTTTCTACATTGATTTGTGTGCAAAAAGTAGAGTTGTTTTGTTCTTGGGGACCTTCTGACGCTCACTACGTGTGCATACGATATCCGGTCTGTACACCAGTGGTATCAGAGCAGAGCTGAGATCGAGAGCTTCCAATCACTTACCATCTTGCGCAAAGGCGGAGCTCCTAGAATGAACGAGCTCTACAGTCAGTTTCGTCGCGAACGGTCGATGTCAGTGTGTTCCTGGAGGCCAAGAACCCCATTTTGCACCCTCTGATCTCAAAGGACCAGCCTGTGGAGGTGGAGGACCACGTGGACATCTCCTTCTTCAAGTCGTTTTCAAACAGTCAAATAGTAAGCTTCCATAGCTCAAAAGCTTCAAAAGCTTTAACTTAAAGCTTATTAAGCCTTAATAGTAAGCTTTAAAAAGCTTACTCCATGAATTCGTCACACTGGGTGGCAAGAGGATGTTCTGGGCGGCACCGATTTCGTTGCCAACATCCTGAGATACCCGAAAATCATGTAGGCTTCATAAAGCCTTAAGTTCCTAAGTCTTTCAAGCCTCCTTAATTCTGCAAGTCACCTAAGTCCACAAAGGTCAATCAAGTCATCTTCAATAACTCCCATAAAGGCAGTTCACACGCAGAAGCTTTACGAACTAGTCTATTGCTCTCTGGTAGACTCTGTTTAAACCTGCAGACTTGCTAAACCAATTTCAGCAAGAACAAAAGGTCATACGCAGGTCATAGAAGATTATACGTCGTTTCTACGAAGACGGTTGTGACAACGAATACCACAATCGCAAAGGACAAAGCCCATAAAATCCAAACAAAATTTATAAGCCTTGCATACCCGTCTTTGAGCTATGCTCATCCCACTAATAAGATTTTGAGAGTGTGAGGTCTTTTGAATTTTACAGAATGGCCGATCCAAACATGGACGATTTAATGGCTGAAGGTGATTTACCCAAACCAACGATGGAGCAAAAGTTGGATTTGATTATGATGTAGCTCGAAGAAGAACGAAGAGCCTAACAAGCTTTGCAAGTTCAATTGGCTAATTTGCAATGATCTACCACCGACAAAGATGGACCGCAACCTGAAGATCTTATACAACGTACCATCCATGTGACGCTTGAAGCCCAATCCATCCACAAAGAAACAAAGATAAGTAAAAGAAACTTCAAATTTCGTACTTTCAATGGATCACGAGATGGAAAGACTGTACTTGCATTTATCAGTCAATTTGATGATTACTTCCATGAAGAAACGTATGCTGAGAAAGACAAAATTAAATATGTCACTAATCATTTAGTTGATTGAGCATCTTTATGGTGAACTGTGGTCCGCAAGAGCATTGATTGTCCCACTACTTGGGAGAGTTTCCAAAAGAAGTTTTTGCAGAATTTCCTTCCTCCTCAGTTCCATGAAAAAGCCATCAAGCAATGGGATCTTCTACAGAGCAGAGAGATCGCGGACCTATTTCCCAATACACTGAACGTTTTTGGAATGCCCTACTGCAACTTCGAATGCTCAAAGATGTACCTGAAGCGACTCACAAACGCAAGTTTATGTCTGGCCTACTTGGACATTACTATGCTGAAGTCAATATGTTCAAGCCAGCAACCCTTGAAGATGCAATTTCCTTGGATCATGACACTAAAGACAAGATTCGCAGAAGAGACAAGCGACCACAACAATTTCAAGCTAATGGTAACTATGGTTCCAAACAATTCAATTCAAATTTTCGAAGATTCAATCAAAGTCGTTTTCTTCCATCTTCATTCTATAAGTCTTGGACACGACCACCTACTTTGCCATCAAATACCAATCCAAACCCTAAGCCATCCTCACAGCCAAATCCTAATATTCTTAAACTTCCTGCCATTACCAACAATGTATCTAAAGCCAAACCCATAGTTTGTTACAAATGCCATCAACTTGGACATCTAAAAGCCAATTGTCAATCCAAAAAGCCACCTGTCCATATCAATTATCTTGGCGCAATGGAAGAAGAAGAACGTGAGGGAATGCCTAACTTTACGGAAGATGATGACGACATTGGTACTACTTTGGATACTTTGCCAGGTATGCCAACTCCCCATTCTTTGTTAACAATGAAATGTTTTGTGCATGGTAAAGAAAAGACTATTTTACATGATGATGGGAGCACATATGACTTTATTTCTGCAAAGTTAGTGAAAGAATTGAAATTACAAACTATTTCTACACTTTATCGCATCAAAGCTGCATTCCTAGGTACAAGATATAATGGAACACAAGAGGTGCATAATTTAGAAATTAAAATTGGTGAATATACTGAACGAAGAAATTTCCTAGTTGTACCTTTGTAGTCTAGTGACATTATCTTAGGAATGCCTTGGCGTCATCAGTATAATCCTGACATAGATTATTCTACGCATTCAATTAAAATTTATTTTCAAGGAAAACAAATCACATTGCATGGTATGCATGCTTTCAATAATTTTCCACTGCTTACTCATACTCAGGCTAAACGTGCATTATGTAAAAGTAGCAAATCTTATTTAATATGGGTGAATGAACTTCAAGCTAAAGAAAAACAAATGCATCCTAGGCATACACAATTTCTTGCCCAATTTCAAGATTGTTTTGCTGATGATTTACCACCTGGACTACCACCTTCACGACCTGAAGATCACAAAATAGATTTAATTCCTAGAACACAACCACCATGTAAAGCACCATATAGACATAACCAAATTGAACAGAAGGAAATTCAAAATCAAATAGAGGAATTGCTTAACCGAGGATTAATTAGACCTAGTAGTTCTCCATTTGGTGCACCTGTTTTATTAATAAAGAAGAAAAATAATACTTATCTTATGTGCATTGATTATCATGCCCTAAATAAAATTACTGTTAAGAATAGATATCCAATTCCTAGGGTAGATGATCTTATGGATAAACTACAAGGATCTGCCATATTCAGTAAGATAGATCTTAAATCTGGCTATCATCAAGTAAGATTGGATAAATGTGATATATTCAAAACTACATTTAAAACACAATTTGGACACTATGAATTTCTAGTTATGCCTTTTGGTTTAACTAATGCACCAGCTACATTTAGTCGTATGATTAATCGCATATTCTTGAAACATTAGCATTGTGTCATAATATTCTTTGATGATATATTAGTATTCAGTAAAAATGAGAATGAGCATTATGAACATTTGTATTTAGTTTTGAGGTTGTTAAAAGACAATCAATTGTATGCTAATCTAGAAAAGAGTGAATTCTTTCAAACAGAAATTGAATTGTTTCATCAAAAGGTATTAAAGTTGACCCTAAAAAGATAGAAGCAATTTTAAATTGGCCCATACCCAAAAATGTGCATGAGTTACTTTCTTTTCTAGGTCTTGCTAGTTTTTACAGAAAGTTTGTGCGAAATTTCTCATTACTTGCATTACCTTTAACAAAACTTTTAAAGAAAGGTATTGTGTATAACTGGTCTAATAATCAACAAAAATCTTTTGATTTATTGAAACATGCTTTAACCCATGCTCCTGTATTACAACTACCTGATTTCAATAGACTATTATTTTTAGTAGTTACTGATGCTAATGGATCTGGAATAGGAGCTGTCATTATGCAAGATAATCATCCCATAGCCTACTTTAGCTGTAATCTGAAACCATCTGAACTTAAATATTCTATCTATGATAAAAAATTGCTAGTTGTAGTACAAGCCTTACGTCAATGGAAACATTATTTAATGGGTTCCAAATTTATGATCAAAACTGACCAACAAAGCATTAGACACCTCCTCAGTCAACCACAAATATCTGACCGACACATTAAATAGGCCGCTTTCGTTCAAAGTTTTCATCCTCTTATACAATATCAACCAAGAAAAGAGAATGTTGTAGCTGACGCTTTGAGTAGAAGACCGACAATTCATAATATTTCTGTGATATCATTTGATTCCCTTATCCCTATGAAAGATACTTATCATCAGGATCTTATTTTTCAAGCTGATTGGAATAAATTAGTTACAAATAACTGGATTCCAATTGATTCACTATCTTACAATAATGGATTCATGTTTTATGAAAAGAGATTATGTATGACAGTTCCATTTCGATCTTTTGTTTTGCATGAAATTCATTGTCCTCCATATCAAGGTCATAGAGGTATTATATCTACTTTGCGTACATTGACTGAAGATTTTTATTGGCCACATATGGACACTGATGTATCTAACTTTGTATCTGAATGTTTAGTTTGTCAATGAGTTAAAAGACACCATGGTAAACAGTATGGTTTACTAATGCCATTATCTATTCCATCACGACCATGGAAACAGATTTCAATGGATTTTATCACTGGTTTACCTAACACTAAAGCTAACCATGATATGATTTGGACTGTTGTAGACAGGTTTAGCAAACAAACATATTTTATTCCATACAAGAAAACTTTAATTGCATCTCAAGCTACTCAATTGTTTTTGAAAATTGTTTTCACTAACCATGGTTTACCAAAAGTTATTATTTCTGGTCGTGATTCTAGATTCTATAATAATTTTTGGATTACTTTGTTTGCTAACTTAGGAACAAAGATTGATTTTTCATCTGCATTTCATCCTGAAACAAACGGTCAAACAGAAGCTACTAACAATACTATTTTAGATATTTTGCGTGCTTACACTATTTCAAAACCACGCACATGGGATACACATCTACATTTACTTCAGTTTGCATATAACAATACACCACATACAGCTACAAAGAAAGCACCATTTGAAGTTATTTATGGATATAGATTGCCTACACCTGTTGCATCATTATCAAACAAAATTCAGACTGCTGATGATATTGCTAACATGCATGCTACTATTTTTTATGAAGTTAAAGATATGATTGCCAAAGCCCAGCAATCATATACAAAACAAGCAAATAAGAAAAGATAGGCTATGAATTTTAAAGTTGATGATTATGTTTGGTTACGCATAGAAAAACGTAGATTACAAAGTGCAGATAAACATCCAGTTGTGAAATTAGCACCTAGATTCTATGGACCATTCAAGTTCATTCACAAAATCAATGACAATGCATTTAAACTAGAACTACCACAACATTGGAAAATCCACAACACCTTTCATATCAATTTATTACGATCTTTTAGAGGCCAACTACCTGTACACCCTGTCTATGAAAACCCACCTTTGCTAGATGATGAGACTGAAATCCTTGAGCCTGAAACTATTATAGATACTGACTTTATGACCACTAGAACTGGCCGTAGATATTCTAGATATTTGGTCAAGTTCAAAAACCATCATGTTGAAGAGGCCCAATGGATGCATGCTAGAGACTTAAATGCTTTCCCCACTCTGTTAGCTCCACATTGAGCTAATAGCAATTGAGGGCAATTGCTATCCCACCCCGGGGGTATGATACCAGGAGGCATATTCCACGGTGGATTCCGTAAGATTTTATTATCGGGGCTCATACACAAAGTGGATTCTTTGTGCGAGAAGTTGATGGGGACGCCTATCCTTTTCGAGCATTTTATTAATTTTATGTGTACATGGGTGATTCCATAGCGGGTAATTCCGCAAAATACATATTTAAATTAATGAACGTTTATGAGTTTAGAGTGCGCACTCGTGATAAATTAAGGTTAGGATTGATTTCTAACCAATTTATTTATGTAGCTGAAGACTGGTAGGTATTCACTTTTGTCGGTTTAATTGTATTATTTTATGGAGCCCCAAGGGGAACACCAAGGAAAAGGGAATTCTCTTGCAAGAAAATCTATCTTGTAACATCAACAAGCTTGTTTATTATGTTTCATATGATCACAATGAATAAAAGAACACCATGCACAACAAATCTTCATGCAGCATCATGTAGATCTCCCACGGATTTGATAGAATCAACCATATTCTTCAATATCTTCACAAAATCCATCAATAGAACAAAGAAATCAAAGAAATACACCATCTTTGAATGGAAATATATCACATAGTATTCATCTTCAATATTTTCATAGTCTTCTCTCTCAATCTCTCACATACAATCACTCTGTTTCAATAGAATTTGCTATCTCTGACTTTCTCTCTCTCTCTCCATCAATAATACATCATATCCTCACTACAATCTCTCATAATCACTCTCAATAATCCTTCTTAGGTCATGGATACCCCTCCCAAGAGGTATGTCTGATATGAAGAGTCACCAGAGCCACTACAATGTCTTTCCATAGCTCACTACTGTCACTTCACTCCAGTCTTCTCTTCAGTCTTCAGTAGCTACTTCTTTCACTTCTTTCAGCTCTTTTGCACTTGTATTCACCTCTTTCCAAGGCTAGAAAACTTTCCCAAGCTACACATACATTCTACAGAACACATACAGAAGCATACAGAACAGTCTACAGAACAGTACCAGAACAACTACAGTACAGAACAGAACAGAGACAGAAGCTCTACAGAAGACCTACAGAAGGTTACAGAAGGTCATCAAAACCACATAACTCATATTCAAACCATTCCAAACCATCAAAAATCACTCAATAAGCTTTCACAATATCTCAATCTTCATCAATCATCAACCCATCCCTCCTTACAGAAGACAATCAGAACAAAACAGAACAAAACAGAAGCTATACAGAAGGTATACAGAACTAATCAGAACCTCTCAAAACCTCACAGAACCTCGTATCTCCACTAATAAACATCATGAACTTCCAAAACACAATCAATATTATCCAAAGCACTCTCAAACCACTTCCAAACCAATCAATCATCTCATAAAATCATCCATTCAACTCTCAAAAACAACAAAAATCGGCCAAAAAACAAGTCATTTCAACACTCAACATATCCCCACACTTAATAAGGAAGCGTCCTCGCGACCCAGGAAAAAGGGAATACAAGTTCAGTTAAAAGCTCAACTTTGATCTTCAATACATCTTCAAAAACAATCCATCCAACCACGACCCCAACTTATAACCTGTATCTAATATAAAAATACAACGAAAGGAAAACCCTTTATACATTAACACTTCTTAGCAAACTAGAAATCACAACAAACTTGTAAATGATATAAGAGTTTTCTTCTTCTTCCTCTACATCAGCATCTTCAACTCTCCAACCACGACCCCATCACTACAATTCTCCAAAATGTAGCTCGCACGAAATCCAATCCAATAGGAAACCACCACGTTCTTTTTACATAAATTAACCCACAACACAAACACTACACACAACACAACCATCTGAATGACTCCTCCAAAAAGAGATTTTCATTAAAAAGCATCTACCATACATTGGAAAGGGTATCAATGAAGATGATCCCTCTTGAAAGATTGATGATTTCGAAAACGATCCATAGATAAGGATTCACCTACAAATGTTTTGGGAGGATTCTGAAAAAACTAAAGATAGCACATCCTTTCCAACAGGACAAGGTATCTGCTAGGCAAACAAAGGGCATGAAAATACAATATATCCAGCTGCTACTGGGAATCAATGCTCACATTGACATTCATGCACAACTTTGGAATAGGCTTGGAATCATTATGAGAGTGCCTATGCATATACGCCAAGTACGAAGCAAAGTGAGCAGTTAATTGCACTGAAGGATCTATAGACTGTGAATACTGCAGAGCAAAATGAATATAGTTCTGATAAGCTTGGCTTGTGACTCGACCAACTATCCCCAAACAAACCACAGCCTAGAAAAAAAATTCGACATGACCTCTAGACATATGCGACCGAAAGCTTCATGCTATGCAACATACAAACACCCAAAACCCCGTATCAGGCAATAAAAGAAAAAACTACACACCCGTACCCTTAACTGTAACAAAGACACTGAACCAAAACATCACAACAACCCACACACATCCAGACCACAACTTGTGATAAACCGGTATTTGACCATGGAAATAACTCCAAAGACTGCGCATACCCATCCCACGAAACTGGGTTTATTAAAAAGGAGAATTAAGTGCAGTGAGGGGGAATTAATTTAATGAAAGGTTCATGTTAATAAATTATTAAGAATGGGTGAATTTTTGTTAAGTACTGAGCTTTTCTTTGTTTTTTTACTCCAAGAATCTCTGAGGGTGGAGAACAATGATTTTTTAAAAACTCAACTTTTTCAATATCTTTGGGCTTCTTTGCAAAGAAAGCCACATGTATATTGTCCTTTTTTTTTTGTTGCTCCATGGTTAAGTTTCAACTCATTTGGACAAAGCCTTCTTTTGTTTTTGTGCTTTAAGAATTTGTCAGTGAAGGAACAATGGTCTTGTTATAAGTCAACATCTCTGGGCTTCTTTGTGAAAAGAATTATAGGTACAATGTTTTTTTTTTTAAATTTCTCCATTTAAATTTCATTTCATTTGGAGAGAACATTTGCACAACCTTAACAAGAAAACGGCGGTTCCTTCTTAAAAATTTAATTACCAATTATTAGGTGAAAGCGGTGCTTTAATTCGAATCCCGGACTTCGATACCCAGACTGGGTCTCTAAATGCAAGTTCATTGATTACAAATTAAGGTGATGTGGAGCGCTTTTTTTCCAGCGCCGCGTGCTCTTGTGGGCGGCTGGTTCAATTTAATTAAAAATATTAAAGTGCCTCTTTAGCGCACTTAGCGCATGCTAAGTGAACGGCGGGTTGATTTTTATTTTTAAAAAAATGGTGTATTTAGCGCGAATGCGCGTGCCATGGTGGTGTTTAGGGTTTATTTTTTTGGTTTGTTTGTTTTTTTTTTTCTCTTGTTTTTTTTTTTTTGAATTAACGGTGGATTTTGGGGTAGCTGAAAAAAAAAGAACAAATAAAAGGGAAAATACCTAGTAGTGGATGTATGTAAATGCAAAGAATGCGCTCTCCTCAATCCAGAAATATCTGGATTTTTTTTTTCTATATGGTTAGTTTGTGTTTGGATGAAAAATGTTTATTATTATTTTTTTAAAGGAATTGAGATGTAAAATGAAATATTGTGATAGCTTAGAAAAATATGCCAAAAATAAGTAAAAATATTAATGGAATTTTTCAAAAATTAATTTGGAATTTTTTAGCATTTTTAATGATTTTTTTTCATTGTTTTGGGTATTTTTAAAAGATTGGGGAATTTTAAAATGGTCGAAAATATTTTTTTTGAAATTTACAAGTTTAGAAAAATATGGCCATGGGTTGCAGAAATAAGAGGAATTTTTCTAGATTTTTCTGTATTTTTTTCAAAAAATTTAAATGATTTTGTTTAATTTTTTTAATGTTTTTTATTTTGTTTTGATTGTTTTTTGTTTTTTTTGTTTTTGTGGTTTTAAAAGGGTTTGCGGTTGTTGAATAAAAAATCTGGGAAAATACTCAGAAATAGGATGCGTGTCAGCACAACCGACGAACAAACTCCCGCACCCGCGTAGGATCACGAGCAAGCGATCTCAAGCACCCACGTGCGCATACACACCTATGCGTGTGTCGATGCCACAAGGGTGTCGACGGGTGGGACGAGGGTTTATGGAGTGGATGTGGGGAGCTGCTGCGGGGGAACAGGGGCTTACAACGGGATAGGGGTAGGGGTTAGTGTGAAGGGGGTGCTTCGGGAGGGTAGGGGTGTGTGTGTCTGAGTGGTGGGACTGGGGGCTTGTGTGGGAGGGTGTGTTAGTGGGGGGGAATGTACGTGATGGGGGGGAATGGGGGTTAGTGGGGGGTGTGTTATGGGGGGGAATGTAGGTGATGGGGGGAAATGGGGGTTAATGGGGGGTAAGTGTGTTATGGGGGGGAATGTAGGTGATGGGGGAGAATGTAGGTGAGTGGGGTAAGTGTGTTATGGGGGGGAATGGGTTGCATATGTAAAGGAGGGCGGTTGGAGCGCAGTCGTGGCACGGACGGCAGGCGTCACAATCGAAGGCGGCCGGCACGGACAGCAGGCGACGCGAGCCGGCGCAGACGGGGCGACGGCGGGGGCGCTGGCGACGTCAGAGGGCAGGGCGACTCAGGCGGAAGGGCCTCCACGGCGACCTGACGGGAGGCAGGCGAGAAGTCCTGGCGAGGGCGGCCTGGAGAGCGGCCAGGCGGCGCGAGCGAGGGCGCTGGCGACGGCCAGCGGGAGGCGGAGAGGAGGCAGCCGCTTGCGACAGCAGAGGGTGGGGGCGACTCGAGCGGAAGGGCCTCCACGGCGACCTGACGGGAGGCAGACGGGAGGTCCTGGCGAGCGGCACGGCGAGGCAGGGGCGACGAGGGCCTGCACGAAGGAGAGGAGGGAGGAGAGAAGAAGATGGAGGACATGGTTGGGGGGAGGACGATAGGGAGGGAGAAAAAGATGGGGAGGCAGTTGGGGGGGATGGGTCGTGAGAGGGGAGGGGGGATAGGAAAAGGCGGGAAGGGTAGGGGTAATGGGGGGAAAGGGGTAGGGGTAAGGGTTAGGGTAGGGTAGGGGTAGGGTAGGTGCCCAAGGGGTGGGGTACCCCCCGTCCCCCGCGCGCGTGCGCGGGGCGGGGGTTAAAAAAATTTACCGTGACGGGATTGAAAGGGCGCCCGGATGCTGGGACGAGGCACGCGGATGCGACCGGGGTGCGTTAAGACGCGTAAAATCAAAAACAGTCGCATTCACGCGCGGGACAGGGCGCGCGATAATACATAAAAATAAAGAAAAATTAATAACTCCCAATGCGATCGTCAAAACGAAATGGCGTAAAAACAAAAAGTGGGCAGGACGACAGGGGGAAGACAGGGAAAATGTGCAACGGGAGTTCCGGGGGGGTAAAGGGCGGTCACGTGCAAAAAACACAAAAAATGGGTCAAAAAACGCAATTAAAAATTAATAGCAGAAGATCCGTGCATTAGAACGAGGTGTAGGAAAAAGAAAAAATGTGCAGAAAGATGTGCCCGACAATCCTATCACATCAAAACATAGTTCTGACTAAGATAAGATGCATGCACTTGGAAAAAACCCAAAAAATAAATTCAAAAATGGGATCGGAAATTAATATTGGACGAACCGCTTGCCGGAAGGACATGCAGTAAGAAGGAAAAATGTCCGCATGAAGGGTGGCACAAGGTTGTCATGTTAGAACGCAGTTCCGGCGGAAGTAGGAGGGGTTTCCATGCGAAAAACACCAAAATTACACCCGAAAACACATTTAAAAATTAATAATTAAAAATCCAGAAGTCGAAAGAGGCTAGAGAAAAAAGAAAAAATGTAGGGGAAGGCGCGGTGGACATGGCTGTCAAATCAAATTGGAATTCCGAGGCAAACAAGGCAGGTTCACATGGAAAAATATCAAAAAGACATACGAAAATGTGTCGAAAACTTGCAAAAATTAATATTGGACAAACCGTGCATCAAAATGACACGGAGTAAAAAGAAAAAATGTCACAGAGAAAGTGGTTGTCAGGGCTATGATGTTAGATCACGGTTCCGAAACCATAAAGATGCGTTCATATGGAAAAACCGGCTAATGTACGCAAAAGCCGTCAAAAATTAATAACTCAAAAACCGTGCATCGAAACAGAGGTGGGTAAAAAGGAAAAATGGTCAGTTCAAAGGGATGAACAGGGCTATAAGGTTGGATGTGGATTTCGGGGAATGTAAGGTACATGCTTATGGCAGGACAGCAAAATCAGGGAATGAAGGAAAACTGCAAGGGAATAGCCTCGAGGGTGGGTGAAAAATGAACGGTTGGGTGGGGAAGGGACCCAGCAGGGTAAAAGCAAGGTATGGCAGAGAGGCATTAGCAAGTTGAGGCATATGCAGAGGGGTATGCAATGTAGATACGCAGGGATGCGTCCCCACACTTAAGACCTTAACGGATAGGGTTAACCGAGCAGCAGGGACCTAGGACCACACAACAGACCATCCACTAATGTCCCCACACTTAAGACATGAACGTCACTGAGAAACAGAAGGTGTAGGGTTAGAAAAACTTGGCCCATGCTGTCGGGAATCAAGGTTGATTGTCAATGGCACGTCCTATATTGTTGTCGGCTCTACTAGAGGTACCAAGGCATCTTTACAGCACACGTCCTTCATGGCAGGGGCCACGCAGCAGCACCCAGGGAGGTAGCTGATTGAAGAAATCGCAGGAAATGCGATATCGAGGGATATTGCACTCAACTCACAGTCACTCATATGGAATGAAAGAACTGTCACTCACCCCATGACTAATATCACTTGAGGAATAAGGATTGAAACCCATATCACATACCCGGTTTAGAAATCGACAAGGGAATGGTGCAAAGAGAGTATGCCAGGGTGCACAGTTGATGGTGCATTAGTGTGTCCCACCCATCTGGCATAAGTGCAAGGAGGAAGGCAAGGGAGCTTTACAGTGCAGTGTACAGAACAGGGTGTCATGTCCTGTGATGACGGTAGAGACCCATCCCGTGGGTGCATAGGGAAATGGAAACATACCTTACTCCAAGTGTCGTAACGTCCCTCATTCTCACCTCTCGGTAATTGATTGAAGAAACTCCAGTCACACTCAGCTCACCCTCTGTCTCATGCTCTGTTGATAGATACAGGAGGGCAGCCATTTCCTGTAACCCATTGATGTAATCATCACGATCACTTGTGCAAAGGTTGTATGCCTTGTGCGCATTGGATGGTGCAACTATGCATCCCGCCCTGTGCTGGCATACGGTGCGAGAAGGAAGGCCAGGGAGCCTTATGGTGCAGTGCACAGAAACAAATTGTGCTTTGTGCATTGAGAGGCCCATCCCGTGCGTGCAACACTTCATTCACACTTCTCACCTCTCATTTGATTTGAAAGGAAAAGACCGGTCACTCGCCCCACCCTCTGTCTCACACTCTGCTGATAGATATAGAGGGCAACCATACTCACTTCCCCATCCGGTTAGGATGAAAGCTCACATCACTCAATTGTTTGTCGATGAAGATCGCGTCGTTAGTTGTTGAAGAGGCATACCCAGGGAGGTAGCCATCAAATCGAACGTTGTGTTGGATAGGAACATGGCATCTGCTAGAGGACAGTTAGACACTCTGTAGAGAGACCCACGACACAGCGTACCAAGGGAGGCAGCTTCGGAACTAGATCCTAGAAATTTCAATTGATGATGCCACTTTCTGGACTGCTGGTGGGTGTTGCCACCTTTTCCACAGCCAGCTTCTCGCCCAAGGGTTTTTGCTACCTTTTCTTGGAACGAGGCCTGCTATGACAGGGAATTGCTTCCTTTTCTCCCATAACAGTTTTGTTTTTTTTCTTATCTTTTTTTTCTTCTTTTTTTTTTCTTTGTTTTCCTCTATTCCCGAGGGTGTTTCCACCTTTTCTCGAAGAATAGGTCGGCATGACAGGGACCTAAGTCCTTTTCTCCCATGACCGATATGTATATTTTTTTCTTTTTTTTTTTTGCGAATTAAGCAAGGGAATGGTGTAAAGACCATGTATCAGAACCAACCTCGCCACTATCGCTGGTGGAAAATAAAGGATAAGAGATCAAAGCTGGACGGTGGGATTGAGGGGACAGAGGGTTGCATCCAGCTCATCAGAAGTAGCTGAAGAACAGCTATCAGAAGTAGCATCATAAGAGTTACAGTGCCACGCCAACAAGGAAAAGGATCAGGTGACCATGATTGTCAAGATCCCCAAGAAGGAAAGTACTTCTTCAAGCGATATCCATTGATCAGAAAGGGATCATCAGAGGCATCAACGGTCTGCACTTGGACAGAGCCATTAGGGTTGACAGCAAGTACCTTATATGGGCCCATCCTTCGCTGTTGGAGCTTGCCAGGAAACTTGCCAAATCGTGAATCATAGGCTAGGACCAAATCACTTTCCTTGAATTCGTTGTGCTTGATGAAGCTGTCATGGTAAGCCTTACGTCGAGCTTGCGTGGCTTTCATGCACTATAGAGCCATCCTGCGACAGCATTGCAGTGAATCATCGTCCCCCAAATGCTCTTTGATAGCCACTCTCAAAGAGGGTGATTCAAATTCAACAGGGAAAACAGCTTCTGTACCATACACCAGCTAGAAGGGTGTCTGTCCTGTTGCTGCTTTATGGGAGGTTCTGTACGCCCAGAGGGCCTCTGTAAGTCGATCGTCCCAATCACGACGATGTGCGGCAATTGTTCTTGTCAGAATCGATCAGAGGATGCGATTCGTGACTTCGACTTGGCCATTGGCTCTAGGGTAGTAAGGAGTGGACTTGCGATGGCAGATCTTATACAGCTCTGTCAACTCTTCCATGACTTTATTAATGAAATGAGTGCCTCTGTCACTTACCAGCTCTAGGGGACTGCCAAAACGGGTGATGATATTCTCGTACATGAAGAGGGCCACGTTGTTACCATCGTCCCGCTTTAGGGCTTTAGCTTCATACCACTTTGTGACATAATTCATACATACGAGGATGTATTGGTTATGTTTCCTTCTGGTAAGAGGATCAATTGGGCCTACGAAGTCGATGCCCCACTTCTCGAATGGCTTCAAGGGAAGGATAGGTTGCAGTGGCATAGCACTTGTCTTGGTGGATTTCCCCATTCTCTGACAAGCATCACATCTTTTACAGTAATCATAGGCATCCTTATGAATGGTAGGCCACCAATATCCTGCTAGCAG
The DNA here is from genome assembly GCF_053477565.2 of Lygodium microphyllum. Taxonomy (NCBI): domain Eukaryota; kingdom Viridiplantae; phylum Streptophyta; class Polypodiopsida; order Schizaeales; family Lygodiaceae; genus Lygodium; species Lygodium microphyllum. The sequence continues at coordinate 20,225,772 of NC_141162.1, forward strand.
AGCCTTCCTGGCTGTAGCTTCTCCTGCAAAGTGCCCTCCACATGGCTCGTCATAGCAAGCCTTCAAAACAATCCCAATCTCATCTCCTGCAACACATCTTTGGAGCACTTCATCTTTGCCTTTCTTGTACAATGCACCACCTAGCAGGGTGTAGGGGGCTGATTCTAACATAAGCTTCTTCCTTTCCCGACTAGAAATGCCATGAGGGTACTGTTGGGTTGCCAGTAGATTGGCAATGTCTGCATACCAGGGGGCTACAATTTCTACCAGGAATAGGGAAGCATCAGGGAGGTCTGGATCGTCCTGTTCCTCGTCTGCAGTTTGTGGGATACGCGACAGATGATCAGCCAGAACATGGGAACGACAAGGTTTGGCAATTACCTCAAAGTCGAACTCCTGGAATAGAAGGAGCCATCTCATCATTCGTCCTTTCACATCTGCTTTGTTCATCAGGAAGGATAAGGCCTCGTGATCCACATAAAATTTAAAGTGGGTAGATAGGAGGTAATGGCAGAACTTCTCTAGGGCAAACACCATTGCCAAGCACTCCAACTCTGTCACTGTATAGTTCCGTTCTCGATCAGTGACTTTTCGGCTTGCGTAACAGATGGGTTGATCCAGCTTCGAGGAGCCCTTCTGGCAGAGAACTGCGCCTAAGCCTTCAATAGATGCATTAGTGTGTACATGAAACTCCTTCGTCCAATCAGGAGGTTGCAGAATGGGTGCCTCAATCAGACACTGCTTCAGAGTGGTGAAGGCTTTGTCACATTCATCCGTCCAAACAAACTCTGCATCTTTCCTCAAAAGCTTGTGCAAGGAGGTTGCCTTTGTTGCAAAATGGGCTATGAACCTTCTATAGTAACCCACATGGCCTAGGAACCCCCTCAACTGTTTGAGGTTGGTGGGTGCTGTCAGAGCTGCGATCTTTTCAATCTTTGCAGGGTCTGTTGATATCCCTTGTGCAGAGACAATGTGGCCCAACAGAACTCCAGAAGAGACCCCAAAGATGCATTTGTCGGGGTTGAGGGAAATCCCATACTCCCGGCATCGATCAAAGCATTGTTCCAGGTGTCCCCAGTGTTCCCGGATCAAATTATAGACACAGAAGTCATCCAAATATACCTCAATGAAGTCGTGCAGATGATTTTGGAATGCGGCCATCATGACTCGCTGGAAAGTAGTAGGGGCATTGCAGAGCCCAAACGGCATCCCTCGGTAAGCGTAGATCCCCCATTCTGTGGTGAAGGTTGTTTTGGACTGGTCTTCTTCTACGATTTGGACTTGGTTGTATCCGCTGAATCCATCCAGAAGAGAATAAAGCTCATGTCCTGCCACTGTGTCCAACAGTTGGTCTGTGAAAGGAATCGGAAAGTGATCCTTATTTATCTTAGAATTCAACTTGCGGAAGTCAACACATATACGAAGCTTGCGATTCTTCTTGGGTACCACCACGATGGGTGAAACCCATTCACTATTTGCCACTGGATAGATGAACTCGGCTTCCAGAAGCTTCAGCAGCTCTGCTTTTACCAATGTGGAATAATTCGGGTTCATTTGCCTCTGTCATTGCCGTACTAGCTTGGCATCAGGCTCAAGTCAATATGATGCTGACATATTGTGGGATCAATCCCCTTTAGGTCTTTGCAGGACCAAGCAAACACGTCCAAATTCTCTTTCAACAAGTTGTACAAAGTTGACAACTCCTCTTCTGGGAGGCTACTACCCTCCTTCAAGTGGCGTTCAGTGCCATCTGCATCCACAAAAGTTAACTGTCTTTCACCTTCTACTTCACGGATGAAGGTCTCGCGGACTACTTCTGGATACAGATCCGACTCCTTTAAGGAAGTGATGTCCTCTTCTGATGTCCCACTAGACCCAACTTCTTCTTTTGGTGGAGACTTAGGTTGCTCCTTAAGATGTTGAAATGGGATTAGAGCCGTTTCAGGTTTTTGGTTTCATAATCAGTTACCTCTTGGATTGAAGACTCCTCTTCTAATGACACGTCTAGGAACGTCGCATAATAGGGACCCTCTGATGCCTGTTGGGTTTGTGGGACTGGTGCTTGTTGGCACGGTGCATCATCATCATCTTTCTTTGGCAAGGATGGTTGAGGGCAGCATGAGCCACTGCTGAAAGACGGCTTAGTCTTCTTAATCCATTTCTTATAAAGATTTTGCATATGAGAAGATCCATTTGCCAGACCAAATGGTACCATCACCATTCTGTCCCATAGCATGAGCTCGTCTGCTTCTGATGCTTCTGGACCTTCTTCTTCAAATGTATCCTCTGCAGGTGGGATAGATTCTTCTGGCTCACTTTCATAACCTTCTTCGTCCATATCATATTCATCCTCTTCTGCTTCTATCTCTGTCTCTAGCTCTGCTTCTGTCTCTGTCTCTGTCTCTGTCTCTGGCTCTGGCTCTGTAGGAGCTCTGTAAGAGAAGAACAGGTTCTCTGTTTCATCTTCTACCTCTGTCTCTGGCTCTGCTATAGCCATGTAACAGCGAGAGCAGTACATCCATGCTTCTATCTCACTGTCAGAAGTGATTTCAGAAATCATTCCTGGTTTGGGCAGGAAGTATTCACCCATTGATAATGGCTTTGCATCTTTTGGGAGGAAGGGCTTGATGTGCCATTGGGACTTCTGTAAAGAGTGCCGCAAGGGCATCAAAGGCGGCTTCTGCTGCGAGCTCGTTCTCGGCTCTGATTTTTGCTTTCTCCCGTCTCACGTACCTCTGGACTCGTTCTAATGCTTGCCTCTTTATTGCGTCATTCATCAGGGGGTTGGCTCCACTATGTTGTTAGTGCTCCACAGAGGGTTAACAAAAGGCTTCAGTATCTGGAGGACTCTCTTGCCAACATTTCTTCTACTTCTTCCTTTTCAACGTCTCTGAATTCTTCTTTCATGCCGCTGCACAGAGGAAGGTATTCGGTTTTGAAGGTGTCAAAATACATCCGTCTAAGCATTGTGGTGGTGCCATCATCATAGTAATGCCAGCTTCTGATGATTTCAACAGTGTAGGTTGTAAAAAACACTCTGTCTACCAACTTCCAGTGGGTTGCTAATTGAACAAACAGAAGATTATCAGTACACCAAGCATCCCATGTATCTTGCTGTTGAGCATCCACAAACAAATTCCAACTCTTTTCCTTCTTGTCTCTATGAACCTCCACAGACCAAGACTCCTGAAGCTTCTTCACAATCTCCCACTTGATGATGTCTGGAAACTTCTCATGCCAAATCTTCCATGGATGGTCATTCTCTCTGTTTCTTCTCTTCAGTTTGTCCCCAAACAGTTTGCCACCAAGATGCAAGTTTCTGCTGCTTCAACAGGAAGAGGAAATTGTCCACTACATAGAGCATGCATCATGATAGTGATGTGTTTCCGCCATTGTGGGATGAACTTCTTGTGGAAAGTGGCTTTGATTATAAGAAATTCCAACTCTTCAGTGGAAGAAGGAACTTTGCAAACATCCATGGAATTCTTCTCTTCTTGGCAATGCCAATTCCTTCATTTTCAGCCTCTTCTGGTGCTTGTTGATGGCAAATTTCCCCGGCTGTGCACCAAAAACATGGAGCCCCAAGAGGAACACCAAGGAAAAGGGAATTCTCTTGCAAGAAAATCTATCTTGTAACATCAACAAGCTTGTTTATTATGTTTCATATGTTCACAATGAAGAAAAGAACACCAAGCACAACAAATCTTCATGCAGCATCATGTAGATCTCCCACGGATTTGATAGAATCAACCATATTCTTCAATATCTTCACAAAATCCATCAATAGAACAAAGAAAGCAAAGAAATACACCATCTTTGAATGGAAATACATCACATAGTATTCATCTTCAATATTTTCATAGTCTTCTCTCTCAATCTCTCACATACAATCACTCTGTTTCAATAGAATTGGCTATCTCTGACTTTCTCTCTCTCTCTCCATCAATAATATATCATATCCTCACTACAATCTCTCATAATCACTCTCAATAATCCTTCTTAGGTCATGGATACCCCTCCCAAGAGGTATGTCTGATATGAAGAGTCACCAGAGCCACTACAGTGTCTTTCCATAGCTCACTACTGTCACTTCACTCCAGTCTTCTCTTCAGTCTTCAACAGCTACTTCTTTCACTTCTTTCAGCTCTTTTGCACTTGTATTCACCTCTTTCTAAGGCTAGAAAACTTTCCCAAGCTACACATACATTCTACAGAACACATACAGAAGCATACAGAACAGTCTACAGAACAGTACCAGAACAGCTACAGTACAGAACAGAACAGAGACAGAAGCTCTACAGAAGACCTACAGAAGGTTACAGAAGGTCATCAAAACCACATAACTCATACTCAACCCATTCCAAACCATCAAAAATCACTCAATAAGCTTTCACAATATCTCAATCTTCATCAATCATCAACCCATCCCTCCTTACAAAAGACAATCAGAACAAAACAGAACAAAACAGAAGCTATACAGAAGGTATACAGAACCAATCAAAACCTCTCAGAACCTCACAGAACCTCATATCTCCACTAATAAACATTATGAACTTCCAAAACACAATCAATATTATCCAAAACACTCTCAAACCACTTCCAAACCAATCAATCATCTCATAAAATCATCCATTCAACTCTCAAAAACAACAAAAATCAGCCAAAAAACAAGTCATTTCAACACTCAACATTTTACTAACAATTGTGAATGCTTCAGTTGATGTGTAAGATAGCAGCGGTGGCAGTGGAAAGCATTGGAGGATAGCGTGTATTCAAGTTATCATCAATATTTTGATGGGCGTGTACCTTAGGCATGGCACCTATATTTTATCACGCTTATTTATCAAAGTGCTTGATATTTATTTATTATTTTTATATGCGCATGGGCGCACGATTTAGATATCTGTATTGGACATTGTATTTGGGTATGCCTGACTTCTTGGGTGCCCATTAGCTTTAATTCTTTATTGGCACAAAAGCAAACTCAAAAGCTAAAGCGTGCTATTTTGTAATTTGGGCTATTATTTGAGCTTGAAGATGATTAATATATGAAATACATGCTTTGTGGAGCACTCACACAAGGCATGGGGGGAGATTGCACCCAATTGGTCTCTTGTTCATGTCGTGCAAGCTTTCTACATTGATTTGTGTGCAAAAAGTAGAGTTCTTTTGTTCTTGGGGACCTTCTGATGCTCACTACGCGCGCATACGGCATCCGATCTGTGCACCACAAAGTGTATCTTTTAACATTGGCTTTATGTTTTTTATGTTGATCACTCACATTATGTGAGAAAGGGAGATGCAAGCTTGATCATCATAGTATATCTTTCAACATTGGTTTTTATGTTTTTGATGTTGATCACTCACTTTATGTGAGAAAGGGAGATGCAAGCTTGATCATCATAGTCATCTATGTGGATGACTTGATTATTATAGGTGACAGTAGCTCCCTCACCCCGCAGTGTCAAGTCATGCTTGGAAGCATGTTGATAGCACTAGCCCTCACCTGTGAACCATGATACTTTGTGCCTTGGGCTTGTGATGTACAAAGTCCCCCTTCATGAACATGAGCTTTGCCCTCAAGATGGTCCATTCTGCAAACTTTGGTGTCGTGTCGTGTTGAGGGTGCATGACGGGTGCATGTTGAGTTGCGAAACTGTGTTGAGATGTGATGCATCACAATCTTGCAAGATAACTCCAAGGGGTCACAAGACTACATGCAGGGGATTCCCAAGGGCCAAGGACCATCACAGTGGAATTGCTAAAGTCTTTGAAGAAGAAGTTTGAGATGAAGGATTTGGGTAAGCTAAGGTATTTTCTTAGTATTGAGGTGATTAGATGTGATGATGGTATATGATTGTCCCAAAGGTAATATGGCTTGGATATGTTGTCCAAGTATGGTATGACAACATGTAAGCCTCTTTCAATACCATTGGAGCAAATTGTGAAGTTGAGTGCTAATGCTAGAGATGAGATAAAAGACCCTACTATGTTTAGGAGGATAGAAGAAAATCCAATTTACATGACTATCATAAGACCAAATTTGAGTTATAATATTGGCCTTGTCAATCAGTTTATGCAAATGCCTAGAAAGCCTTGTTTGGATGCAGTTAGATGCATATTGATGTATGTGAAGTCCGTGTTGCATTATGGACTTTTTTATGAGGCACATAAGGATATACATGTGTTTAGATACATAGATGTAGATTGGGATAGTAGCATGTCTCCACCAGTAGATTCATGTTTTCCCTTTGTAGTATAGCTATTATGTGGAGTAGCAAAAAGTATCCTATAGTTGCTTCATCAAGTACAAAAGCTAAGTATAGAGGTGCTTCTATGACAGCACGTGAAGTGATATGGTTGTAAAAGTTATTGGGTGATTTGGATATGCAAGGAGATGGTCCAGTTGTCATTCACTGTGATAACATGAACAACATACAATTAACTAGGAACCTAATGTTCCATGCTAGGACAAAACACATTGAGATGCATTACCACTTTGTGAGAGAGAAGGTCCTTGCAAGTGAGATTGACTTGGTATATATCAGCACACATGATTGAATAGCTGACATTTTTATGAAGGTATGGGGTGCAAAGAAGCTTTGAAAAATTCGAAACTTACTTGGAGTTATATAGATATAGTTGAGCTTAAGGGGGAGTGTTGAGATGGCAAGCTCAACACATGTGGACATTGATGATGGACCACCTAGTTAGATGGGTCCACACATCTACACTTAGCACATCTATGGTCATTACAATCCTTATATGGTTACTTTATATATTTAGTAAATATGGCCACTTATCATTATATTTAATTTATTGCACCTACTTATAGTTGGCATAGTTGAAGTGCCAATAGATTACTATAGTTAATTATGCATGGTTTAACTTAGTAGGCCACTTTACTTTATGTTGTATGTTATGTATACTTTGTGTGCATTGTATTGTGTGTGAAAGAAGAAGAAGAAACTAGCAAGAAAACATTTTGGCCTCCACCTCTCTTCTTATGTTCTCAAGTGAGCTTTCTCTTACGTGTATGGTGTGTTTGGCGCAAGAGCTCAAGCAAGTCCTCCACCATGCATGTGGGAGATTTCGCTCGACCGCCAAGACCCACGGACCGCTTATTGTTTCAAGCGTTTCAAGCGAGCTCTAATGGCTATCTCTCACCTAGCTGACGCGCCGTCGATCCTACGAGTGTAGTGAGCTTACCTTGATGCTTGATCGAGTATCCTCCTCTCTCTTGCACTCCGGTAGCTCCACGATTCTTGATGCTAGCTCAAGCATCCTCAAGCCTCCTCCATCTCCAAGCTCCATCCTCCATGATCGCGCGCGCAAGATAAGAGAAGAAGAGAAGAGGAGATGGTGAAGAGCTTCACCCTCTTGATCCCTCACTCTCACACACACTCACTCCCTCACACTCTCACACTCCCTCTCTCAAGAGCACACACAAGCAAGAAGGAGAGAAGAAGAGAGGAAGAAAAAGACTCTTTTTGCCACACACCAAAGAATGAGCTTCTCATTCACTTTTCAACTTTATATACAAAGCCCTAAATCCTTTTTGGGCGGTCATCCCCTTTTCCCTCTTTTACATGGCCGGTCATAGCCTAGGCCCTTTTTCCCATTTCCCACCATTCTAATTTATCCTATTCCCATCTAATGCATACACTTTGCATAGGAGCGAGCCTGGCACTCTTTTACAAAGATTCGGGGGCGCTTCCACATTTTAATGGTGCACCCTTTTTCTCTTTTGTTGTCTCGGGCCAACACCGAAGCTTTTTGAGGGTCGTGCTCGAACATTTGAATTTTTCAGGGATCCTGCGCCTTTTTTGCTATTTCCATTTTTTCCATTTTCCGCTCCTCTGTGCTGCGGAAACACAACCTGCATCAACAAAAGAGATAAAGAGGGAAAGAGAATAGAGTGGAGGAGGAAATAATCAAGCTAGCAAGTCTACTTAGAACAAAGTCAAAAAGAAAAATAACAATAGATGAAAGTCAAGGACCTAAAGGTAGCAATCAAGAAGAGTTTGGTAGACAAACTCAATGGAAGGACTATTAGATAGTTAGATTATGCCATGAATGTGGCACTTTAAATGTTGAATTAATAAGCCACAAAATAGGGGTCAAACTTGTGGTTAAAGATTTCAAACAAGTTGGCAATAATATACTCTAACTTTGATAGAGATAGTGACCCATGCCATTAGAAACGAGGTCATGTGTATGATACATACAAAGCTTGCAACTTGCACAACTCTATCTCTAACAATGATACTCAATGAACTTGCAAAATGGTATGATGTTGTAGACGAGTATACATATGATCAATGTCATGTATATTTATACAACCATGCCTTTACAATAATAGGAGACAATGTGTTGTTTGAAGAGACAATTTCTACAAAAGGGAGTCCAAAAGAAGGAAAATCTTTGTCATTTACCACTTGCCAACCAATTTATAGGAACAAAGTTGGGCTAACAAGAGGGATGCATTGATTAATAACTTGATTTCTCAAGTTGTGGGAACAAGTTGTAGCTTACTTGCCCACTTGCAACATGCAAGTGAGAAGAAAGATGAAGGTAACGCATGGAGGGAGACAACTAAAAACACAAGCTTACTATCATACAAAATTTGGGATCAACATTTATATGCTTTCTTAACCAAGCTAGATGAGAGTTGATGTATCTTGACTCTTTCTAAAATAAATCATTGATGTGTGCAACTTGAAGCTGTGTTGGATTGGATTGTGTACTTTGGAAACTATATTGTATCCCATTCATTACCATATGTTTTATTTCAACCATGGTTGTTGTCATGAATTTATCGATTGGACTTATCAATTTTGTTCCTTTGAAATGACATGGATCTTTCAAATATTGAATATGTCAAAAGAGGAGGCCATGCCATGTGTATATATGTGCAGTCTATTATTTATAGCAATCATAAAGGATCAACTACAAACATGCTAATAGAGTAAGGATTTGATACAATAAAGCCCAAATTTAAGATTCTAAAGAGGTATGATATGCATGGACTTGATGAAAGTTTAGAGTATGGTTGCAACATGTTTGGTACTACATAACATGTTTTGTACTACACAACATGTGTATACTTGATGGAGATTCATTCATCTCAGATTGGGTGAATTAAGTGGTGATTGATCTTGACCCTTCAAGCAATGAGGATGACATTTGGTTCCAAGCAACATCCACCTTAAATGAAGTATGTGCAGTCACTACCTATAGAAGATATAATGGATTTTGAGCCTGAGCGCTTCTTAATTATCACCATGTTGGGCAAATCTAGCAATTAATGCATTCCATAATACAACATCCCACTTGGATATCTCCTTGAAAACTCCCACATTCGACATACATCCCACTTGGATATCTCCTTGAAAACTCCCACATTCGACATACATGCCAAGAAGAGCATTCCCTAAAAAGACAATGGACTCAACCTTTGTTTTTGCCATTTGGGCATGAACAATCTTGCCCTCATTCAAAGCCAAAATACATTGGCACATGCAATGACCACTACATTGTAATTAAATGGCTTGGTAGTACACTCTCATTTTGCATTTTGCTAAAAGGAAGAAAATGGAAAATTTCCAAGTATAAGGCAAGGATATGCTAAGCATCAAACAAGCATGAAATTTTTTAATGGTTGAGAGGATCTTTATTATATGTCCCAAGGTTGCTATGTTACATAGTAGGTTAAGTCAATACCTTTCTAATGCAATTCGGAGCTACAATCTACGAAGAAATGAATGAAAATTGAGTAACCCAAATCCATAAAGTGCATCAAATATTCAATATGTTCCCAACATACAGCTTTTTGAAATTTACCTTCACATAGTCTTGTCAATATTTTCTTTTACATGCTACGAATTACAAATCGAGGAGTTTTTGTGTGGCTAGAAATTGTGTTTTCTTTTCAAATTATCTTATAAGTGAATGATTGTTGAACTATAGAAATTGATCACAAGGAAAGCTACACAAAGGGAACTAAAGGAATAAGAAGAAGTTGGAAAATGAAAGAAAAGAGTAAGAGGAAGGGCTATATAAGAAAAATAAATTCATCTTTTAACTTTTTGTATGGCTCAAATGATCTCTATAATTAAATTAGGTAGAGGCTAACCTGATAGCTCAAATGATTTCTTTTAGGAAATAAACTAGATGTGACATCCCAAATGATCACATCAGATAGACATAGTTGTGAGAGTCCACAACAAAAAGGAAAGCAAACACGGAGAGAAGAAAGAAACTAAAAGAGAACATAGGAGAGAGGAGGAACAATCTAACTGTAATGGCTAAAAGATACAATACTGCAATGGTCAGCCCCAACACACAACTCTTTGCATCAGTGTGGGCACCAGAGACTAGCAAGGAGATGAGAGAATGAGGAGAGCTAGCTAATCACAAAGGACCAATTATGGATGATGAGAGTGAGAGGGTAGGCTACCTATAAATAGGTAAACTGGGGCCACAATTGGTAAGAACCTAGCCATGCCCATGAGGTGGGCATCTAAGGTAGCCTAGAGTGCCCAAAAAGATTTTCCCTAATGTGCCCTCCATCTAAAGTGCCTAAAGCACATAAAATGATAGAGCAAAACAATATTACAACTCCTAATATCCTTGTCTAACTTAGAATGAAGCTCACAAGCAATAGGTGGCAATATAAGATGCACATGTCTATTAACACGTTGTTGCATATCCTAGATGAAAAGGCCAAGGAAGATGCAAATCTATGGGTAGCAAGAAAATTGCAAATGTCGATGAAGTCCATCAATGATGAAGAATGCTAGTGAAGGAGCAAGACCCTCTCCTTAAATAAGAATGCAATCCAACAAAAGGCCAACACTTGCCATAGGAAATGGAGAGGCCTCAAATAGATCGCTCTCGAAAACTCCAATCAAGGATGGGCGAGCCAACCCTCTAACCAAACTATAAGATGATAACAAGGAACTATCAAATGCACTATAACCCACATAGAAACAATAGGGACCAATGACCAAGCAGTAGGGGATGGTGGCTCAATGACGAAGAAACAAGGTTGCCACATAAAGGAAAGGCTTGAAGTAGAATGAAATCCTTGAAGAAGCTACTCAAGGTCCTTGGAATCCCTCGCTAAAGCACAAAGGGCTAACGAATCCATAATAGGACATCACCAATACCAACCATATCTGGTGCTAGGTCATTACCCAAATGGACAATCTAGTCAAACTGCAATAGGAGTGGAACCACTCTCTATGAGGGGAAACATGAAAGAAATCCCCTAAATCTATTAGCCAACACTGAGTATACCATGACACGGCATCAATCAGCTATAAAGTATCAAGAGAAGAAGCTGCAAGTATGAAATCATCATCAGAATTAGTCCGCATGACATTAATCTCTTCAATCTTAACACTAGACTTGCTAGGAACAATGTTGTAATCATCATTATTGTCTTGTACTTTACCCTTGCCCTTTTCCTTATGTTGTCCTCATGCATCTTATGGCACAGTGACCACATATATCCTACTTTCCCATAGTAATCACAAGACAATGAGGAGCCACGCAACTTACTATGAGACTATCCACATGACTGAGAACAAGACTTGTTTACCATGTTTACCGCAGTACAGAGGAGCGGGAAAATGAAAAAAAGGAAATAGCAAAAAAGGTGCAAGATAAAAGCAGAAAAAGGCACCTTGACCGGTATAACCAGACCGTGAAAAATTAAATGTTCGGGCACGACCCTCAGAAAGTCTCAGTGTCGCCCCGAAACAACAAGAGTAAAAGGCGCACCATTAAATGTGGAAGCACTCCCGAATCCTTGTAAAAGAGCACCAAGCTCGCTCCTGTGAAAATTGTACGCATTAGTTGGGAATAGGATAAATTAGAATGGTGGGAAATGGGAAAAAGGGCCTAGGCTACGGTCGGCCATGTAAAAAAGGGAAAAAGGGGATGACCGCCCAAAAGGGATTTAGGGTTTTGTATATAAAGTTGAAAAGTGAATGAGAAGCCCATTCTTTTGGTATGTGGCAAAAGGAGTCTTCTTCTTCCTCTCTTCTTCTTTCCTTCTTGCTTGTGTGTGTGCTCTTGAGAGAGGGAGTGTGAGAGTGTTAGGGAGTGAGTGTGTGGGAGTGAGGGATCAAGTGGGTGAAGCTCTTCACCATCTCCTCTTCTGTTCTTCTCTTCTCTTCTCTCGTGCACGTGGCTATGGAGGATGGAGCTTGGAGATGGAGGAGGCTTGAGGATGCTTGAGCTAGCATCAAGAATCGTGGAGCTACCAGAGTGCAAGAGAGAGGAGGGCACTCGATCAAGCATCAAGGTAAGCTCACTACACTCATAGGATCAACGACGCGTCGGCTAGGTGAGAGATAGCCATTAGAGCTCCTTGGAACGCTTGAAGCAATAAGCGGTCCATGGGTCTTGGCAGTTGAGCAAAAGCTCCCACATTTTGGTTCTGTTGTCGGGACCAACAGATTCAAGCTTGAGTACTTGCGCACCTCATATCGAGCATCGAAGTAGGGGATTCATCCCCGAAACAGAGCTTGAGATAGGTAGGAAGTTTGGGTGTTTTTTATCTTCAAAACAAGTAAGTATTTTGGGATATTTTGGTTGTTTGATGATTGGAAAGCATGGAGAATCTATTTCAGTTTTTTGCCTTTGATTTTTGTTGCATTTAGCATAGGTTAGAATTAGGAAATCAAACCGGAGAAGGGTAGGGTTTACTGTTTTAAAATAGGGCAAAACAGGGCAAAAATCGTGCAAAATTGGTAAAATGCTCGCTAGTGATGCCTAAGATTGGCAAGTGAGTGATTGGGGGCATCAACGCCACACTTGGAAAGGGGTATAAGAGCCAGGAGGCCAAGGGAGAGCTCATTTGTGCCATTTTACTAAGAGAGAGAGAGAGAGAGAGATAGAGAGCTCCAACCTGCATCGATTCGATCGCATCACCGATGCACTTACCGGCCTGCTCAGGTATATGAATCTCTCCCTCTGCTCCCCTAGAAAGGATCTGGAAGTGCATGGCCATGGTGCTGACCTACATCTAGTGAATCGATCAAAATCGTGTTCACGCGGGTTATGCACGCTGCATTCAGCCAGTCCAAGTGGCCTTTCCTGGGCCGAGTCCCAGAATCGGCCCTCGGCCCTTGTCACTCGGTCCACTCGGCCCTAGTCCCACCCTCGGACTGCCGCCGTCCGAGGCAAACAGTCTGAGTCAATCCATTCGACCGTCCAAGTCAAAACTTTTTGCCACGTGGCACATTCGACCTCGCCGTCCGAACGGCCATCCGAGCCTCAAATTCGGCCTTCGGCCCAAGTGCCATTCGGCATGTCCGAGTCACCTTGTCCGAATTCACCACTCGGCCCATCTGAATCAAAACCGTCCAAGTCTAACCCCAAAATTCGGACCTCGGCCCTATGCCTCGGCCCGTCCGAGTGACCTACTCGGACCCTGCAATTCCGACCAGTTGGTCCGAGTGTAACTTTTGATCAATTTTTTCAGAAATTTAACCTAACCCGGCAAATACGTAGCAGCGCAAACTATCGAAACCCTTCGGGTGCTCAGAACTTGATTCTGGCACACGTAATAGGAGAAATTGTGTGCGCAGCCGCTTGGCAGCTAGAAGTGGGTAGTTGCGAGGCCCGAGGACTTAGACGCGAACCGCTAAGCTGTAAAACCTAATTGATCGAAAACGAGCAAGGCGATATACGAGAAAACCCTAAACCCTGACAAAACGGCCAGAAAATGGATCTACAAGCCTATCAGGTCCGAAACAAGCGAGAGTGCGTAAGACGCTGAGGAATTGCTTGCTGCACTCACATTGAATTTCTGCACTTGAAGTACACTAAAGAAAGCTGAAAGCCTGATTGGGCACAAGTGCACGAGAAATGACACATGCACCGAGTGACCAAAAATTGAGGTTTGTATTCAATAACCAAAGGAACTCACTCAGATAAACCACTCAAGGAGCCCACCAATAGGAGAGGACCCAAGACATAGACAAACCATCAAAGTGCAGAGAAGGACCAAGCAAGGGGCTTCAATGATGTGGATTTAACAAGTCTACTGAACCTGATTGACAGCTTAGTGGAGCAAGACAACCCGACAATGGCAGAGGAAAGCTCAAACCGTGGGTCTAATGAGGAACTTGATTTGAACATCTTCCCAGATGCTATTCAGCAGTTGGTGAGCAGTTACAACACGCATGCCCAGTATGAGCACTGCGGCAGGACAGCAAACGCAATTATCGCCGATCTAGAAGAGGAGAGAAGGCTAGCCCGCAGAGCATAGCCGAGTACAATAGGGAACAACAGTCTAGGAGCCAAAGGCAAAGCATGGAGCTACATGAGGTGCAGCGAGTGCTGAACTTAGCTGGCCGAAACCGAACGAACCATGAGAGAGCACTAGAGGGAGACTTGACATTGAGCGAGCTTCTCATGAAGCGGCTGCTCGATAATACAGCAGCAGAGCAGAGTGCCACCGCACTAGCGACGTCGCTGCTCGCAGGACTAGGGGCGAACCCGAATAGAGATTCGCCGAGCCCGAATACTCCGATACCCTGCTAGTACGCTTGATGAATGTCAAGCAGAAAGAGAAGGAGGACATCTGCGACTACGTGACCCATGTGAGGAGTCTCTTCAAGAGAATCCCTCTGGGACTGAAAGAGCAGTTTCGACTGTATTCATCAACGGGATTCGAGACGAGGAGTCATATAAGGCTTTGCAGGCAGAGACGTGGTAGCTAGAGTGTTTGAGGAAGCCATCAGAGTCGATGATCAGCTGAAAGAGCGGAGCTCCAAGAGCTCAAATCTAGAGGAGACCAACTCACGAAGCTCAGAGAGAACGTCAGCCTCTAGTGAGCGATCAATCCCATCACCCCCAAGATAAGGGGAAGGCCACCGAGACAGACCAAGGCTTGGCTGATGTTAAGATGGAGTTAGCCAAGTTGCAAGACATGTGGAGACGACCAACGCGCCCGCACGTCCAATGCGTGTACTGTGGCGGAAACCACTTACCGGCTGAGTGTCAAGACCCTAGGTCAAGACCTTGTGCTAACTGTGGTAGGTTTGGCCATGACGTCGCACAATGCAAATTACCCAGAAGACTTCCGTATTCGCAATCCTATGGCCAGCCTTCCCTAGTGAATAGGCCGAAGCCATTCTTCGGAAGGGGAGCCCCATTGGCTCTTCCCGCGCCTAACGATATGAAACCAGCCGTCCCTAGAATGGACATAAACCCTACCAGCATTTCTAGACTGCCTGGTCCTTACGTGACCCACCCACCGAGCGATGCTCCAATCCACTACGTGGAGGAGCCGAATGATGAAGAGACCTACATATACCCTTATGTCTCACACGACGATGAGGGCAACGCGGTCCTCATGGATTATCGACCCGTGCCGGTGATGGCGTTAGGACGAGGACGAGGTAGAGGCCTAGGAGGGCAGCCGCAGGATCCAGTCACTTGTTGGACTTGTGGTCACCCCAGTCATGTCTCATCACGCTGCCCTGAAAGAGAGCAGCAAAACAGAGACAAGGCTGACCAAAGGTGCGCAGAGTGCGGAATCACCCATCTTTTCATAGATTACCCAAAGCAAAAGCCATCCTCTAGCTCAGCCAACTTGCCATCTGTCCCATTGGGGCTGTTTGGTGTCGAAAACCTTGATGGGGAGGCCACACCTATCCCATTGCGGGTCATGACTCGAGCCGAGACGAAGCAGGCCAGCATCTTCCTGCCAGGACCTAGCAATCTTGACGCAAACTCGATAGGGAAGAAAAGCCGTAGGCAGAAAAAGAAGAGATCGGAGCTAAGGTCGCACTAAAGACCGAGAGTGCTACGACTCTGCCTACTAGAAAGAAGGTTTCAAACGTAGAGGCAGAGACTTTAGCCCCCTAAGACGGCTGAAAAGGGAAGCGCTAAGGTAGGGGAATACCCGCATCCGAAGCGACAGTTAGAGGCCATAGAAAAGGTGAAGGAATGGGTGAAGGAGGCTCAAGAGTACCTCAAAGACGCTGAGCCCATCATAGAGGATGACATCGATGACCTCTCCAACGTAAGCATGCCAATATCACCGCCTCAACCTAAGTCGGCAGAAGCAACCGCACCACAAGCAGTGCTGCTAAGACCAAGCCTTGACACGACAGAGCCGTAGATCAGCCGTGCTGCCATTGGCCCGGACAATCTAGGTTAGGGGAAGGACGAGTATCCAATGATCTCCTGACCACGCTAGTGACTACCCTTGTAACACTTAGCCTGGGAGATCTGCTTAGGCAACATTCTACCCTCTGGCAAGATCTTAAGCAGTGGGTCGAAGGATCACGAGAGCAGGTCACAGCAGACCCTCAAGACCATGATGCAGAAACACAAATACCGAGTTTGAGGCTGCACTCTGTGCCTAAGTCCTTGCACGTCAATGCCTTTTGGGAAGGTTCTGAGATGCATGCGGTCTTGCCGATTTTAGCCCTAGGTGACACAACAAGAAAGGGAATCGTAGACACGGGAGCTGGGGTTAGTGTGTTTAGCCACGCATTGCTCCAGACTTGGGGAAACCCACCTGTCAAAATTGCTAGGTTTAATGTCACGTTAGCAAACGAAATGAGAGTGAAGCCATTCGGGGTACTTAAGAATTGGCCAGTGAAGAGGTGTCCAGTTCTCTATTGACTTTATAGTCATGAAGGGAGTGGACTACAATATCCTATTAGGCCAACCCTGGATGCGCAATGCGAGAGTCATCGAAGATTGGGGTAACGGCTTGATCTTCCTTGGAAATAGAACGGATGCCGTAAGAATAGAGATGGTGGACACTTGGAAGACCTCACCAGTCAACCTAGATGCCATCTCTGTTATGCTCAAGGGGAACACTCATGTCAAGAAGCCCTATGGGCCCTTGACCAAGTATATCCCATGCCCAAAGGATGAGCGGGATTGGATGCACGTTCTCGCTACAATTGACCTGCCATTCTCAGATCATGAGGCGTATAAGCAAGCCATCAAAATGATCGGCAAGTTTAACGAGGCACTCTCTACACCAGTGTGCATGATGGCAGGAAGCCTCCGTGGAAAGCCTAAGCCTGTCACCTTCCACGTACCATCCAACAAAAGGGAACTCCAGGGGATACTAGAATACCTAACGGACAAGCTAGCTGGCAATCCAGCTGTAAACTTCAAACCACTCCAGGATCTCTTAGAGGAATCCAAGTGGCAATGGACCAGGGTGCACGATTTAAACCTCATGTATAACTGGGCCCTAGTTCTTGACCAACGACACGAGACATACCAAACCCTAGGAGACGACGAGCAGTTGGATGACAAAGATTCTAGCGACGAATACGAAGATTGCCAATCCTTCAGTGATGAGAACGAGGGTGAAGTAGATACCGTAGAATACGGCACTGAAGGACAAGAAATTGAGCAGATACGAGCAGACGCCAAGCCACACAAAAGGCAGACCTTTAGAGTAGAGCGAGGAGTCATGCGCATGGAATGTGATCACACTTGGTTGGAACGCGTAGGAGCCATAGACCTTGAGCAAGTAGGCCTAGCCCAGCCAGGAACGACATCAATACTTAGGACTGAATCACCATCTAAACTGCGGCCATCAGGGGAGACCACCTCTTCTAGCGAAGATAGAGGGTTTGACTCTGAATCAAAAGTTACTTCGGATAGTGATCCAGAGATCCCTAGGCCGCCCACGACTAGACGTACCAAGGGGGACCTACCCGTCCACCTGAGGCGCAGACGGTTAAGGCAGAAAAAGGAAAAGCAACCTAGGAATACACGAACAGAAGAACAGCGAAAGCCGCAGGATCTCCCTAAATGCTTCACAAAATTCAAAAAAGGGGATAGGGTAGTAGTTCTATTAGGTGCCAAATGTCAAGGGCAGATGAGCGAACCAATCGAGGGACCAGCCAAAGTCAAGGAGGTAAACTTAGCCCAGGAAGGGGAAACACCTCGACCAGTATTCATTGCCGATGACTTGACTAGTGAATAAGAAATGAGTCTTGTCACTCTCTTGCGAGAGTATATAGACATGTTTGCCTGGTCCTTAGAGGAGCTTTAGGGGGTAGATCCGAGTGTCGAGACTCACAACATACCCATGACGCTGGACGCAAAGCCGGTCAAGCAGCAACCGTACCCTATGAATCCAAAACACGCTCATGATGTCAAAGAGGAAATTGACAAGCTGATGAGAGCTGGATTCATTTACAAAATTGAGCACATGGACTGGGTATCACCCATAGTCATTATGATGAAGAAGAATGGAAAAATCCGAGTGTGCATCAATTACAAGAAGGTGAACGCTGCTACGAAGAGAGACAACTATCCATTGTCGCACACCAAGCACATGCTTGAGAGGGTGGCAGGCAAGGAAGCCTATAGTTTTCTGGATGGCTTCTCAGGGTACAACCAGGTGCAAGTGCATCCTGTGGACACGCACAAGACCGCCTTTGCCACTGAGTGGAGCGTCTTTGCATACATAGTCATGCCCTTCGAATTGACCAATGCCCCTGCCACTTTCCAACGTCTCATGTGCACCATCTTTAAGGACATGCTTCGCAAGGAGCTAGAGGTCTTTGTCGACTTGTGTGTCCATTTGACCTGGTTCGAACACTTAGACAAACTCCATTCAGTCTTTGAACAGTGTCGTTTATATCGTCTCTCCTTGAACCCCTTGAAGTGCCAGTTTTGGGTAAAGCACGGATGCATCTTAGGACACATGGTGTCAAAGAACGGCATTGCCACTGAATTTTCGAAGGTCAGGGTTATTGTTGACCTTCCACCCCCAATTAATTACAAGGGAGTTCAATGCTTCTTAGGCCATACAGGATACTATCGGCGGTTTATATTGAACTATGCACTGATCGCCAGACCATTGTACAAGCTAGTGATTGTCTTCGAGTGGACCGAGGCATGCCAACGAGGGTATGAAGTGTTGAAAAAGGCTCTAACAATAGCACCAATTCTACGAGCCCCAGATTGGACCATTACCTTCAACGTGCACATCGATGCTTCTAAGTTTGCCATGGGGGCAATGTTGTACCAACTTGGTGAGCACAACTTAGATTATCCAGTGAGCTTTGCTAGCAAACAACTCACGGAGACGGAGATGAACTACTCGATAATAGAAAGAGAGGGATTAGCCATGGTGTTCGCTATGAAGAAATTCTGGCATTATCTATTGGCCACACCCTTCATCTTTTTTGTGGACCATCAAGCCCTGCTCTATTTAGTAAACAAACCTTGTGCTACAGGATGCATAGTTCGATGGCTCCTCCTACTTCTAGAGTTCGATTTCTCCATGGTAGTACGAAAGGGAAAACAACATTACATGGTTGATCACATGTCGCGTATCCCCACGGGAGAAGCTGCTGGACAAGGCATCGTTGATGAGTTACCCGATGCCCACCTATTCCACTCGTCCAGCGAGAGAGATTTATTTAAGGCTGATCTAACGCCATATTGGGCGGATGACATAGTCCAAGTGCTTGAGCACGAACTACCTGAGCGACCAATAGAAAAAGCCCAACTTAGGCACTTGATCCTGAAGATCCAACCCTACCAGTTGATTGCAGGCCAACTCTATAGGCTGGGGCAAGACGGATTGCTGCGTAGATGCGTGTGTGAGCATGAGATGCACGATGTGGTCTCGGAGGCGCACAGCAGCATTGCAGGAGGACACTTTAGCAGAGACACGAGAGCACGAAAGGTGCTGCAGTCTCAACTATGGTGGCCCACTCTTTTCCGCGACGCCAAGTGATTCATCAAGCATTGTGACGAGTGCCAACTGACAAAAGTACCGATTCGCAAGGATAAAATGGAGTTGACCCCAATTATTGCTCGCCAACCCTTTGAAAAATGGAGAATCGACTTCATAAGACCCATCAGTCCTGCAGCGTAGTATTCACAAGCCAAGTACATCATTGTGGCCCGGATTACCTCACGAAATGGACAGAGGCAAGAGCCACATGAAAAAACGACGCTAGGATGACTGCCAAGTTCTTATGGGAGCAAGTGATTTGGCGATTCGACTGCCCCATCGAACTGTTCAGTGACCAGCGCACGCACTTCATCAACGAAGTGATAGCGTATCTCCTGTCTACCTTTCTCATTATCCATCACAAATCATCTCCATACTACCCTCAAGCGAATGGTCAGGCAAAATCCACGAATAAGATTCCCATCAATGTCCTGACCAAAGTCGTCTCAGCCTTACGAAGTGACTGGGACAACAAACCTATGGTGGCTTTATGGGATTACTGTACAGCTTATAAAACGGCTGTCGGCCAAACCCCATTCAGGCTGACCTATGGAACAAAAGCAATCTTACCTTTAGAGTTCTTTGTTCCTAGCCTGAGAATAGCCCTTCAAGAATGATGGGAAGGGAAGGAGGCATGGACGCAACGCCTAGTTGAGCTCGAACGCCTCTCAAAGACCCGTCTTCTAGCCACCCATGCACTTATATGTGAGAAGGCCCGTCGCAAGAGTTGGTTTGGCAAGCATGTCAAGCAGCGCCAATTCGAACAGGGTGACTTAGTGCTCCTTTACTCAGTTAAGGGGCATAAGCAAAAAATGAAATTCAGAGGTCTCGGATCCTTCAAGGTTTGTGCAATCAGCCGAACCGGCAATGTTGAGCTTGAGACACTAGACGATGAGGGAATAGGCTTCTTCAATGGCAGTCGTGTCAAGAAGTACTTCCCTCCCACACATCCTTTGCATGAGCCACCATTGTTAGAACCGCTGGTCAAAGTACGAGTAGCTACAATCACTGAAATCAACGAAGAGGATGAGGAAGCCGTAGAACCCGCTTACCTCCGTATCATGGTCACTGCCAAGAAAACATGCGCTTTCAACACCTTGATCGACGAGGGAGCAGACTTCAACGTCTTAACCCACAGTCATTGGATCCAATTTGGCAAACCACTACTGCAACCCACAACTTCCAAATTAAACCCATATGGGGCCCACTCATACACACTTCTCAACAAGTGCAAATTCGTGTTTCTATCGAGTCTGAGACTGTTCCAATGCCTTTTTACGTATTGCCAGGTGCTACAGATGCAGGCACGGAGTCACTGCTGGGGCGAACCTTCAAAAAGCAAACTCACTGCAATATTGATTATGAGTCGTAGCGCATCCACCTAGCAATAGGCAACATGCGCATTGTCACAGCTTTCAGCAAGGGCTGCGCGACACCATCACCGTCCACAAAGCCACCGGTAGAAACATCCGTAGGCAAGACTAAGGAGGGGGTAGTGCGTAGCTGCCACTCCCCGATTTCCATAAACCGCAACCCACAACAGCCAAAGCTAAGGCCCAACATCCTCGCCTTCAATGGGTGCCCAAACAGCTGCAACCACAGCCTAGGAGTCGATGTTCCTATTCTCATAAGACCCATAACTCTAATCCTAGGAGGCCAAGATGCAATCACAGGAAGCGCCACGCGATCAAGCAAAGATGGGTCCCTAAAGCCCTCTTACGTGCGCAAGGCTACTACGAGGGAAATCCCTAGCTGTGGATCCCTAAGGCCCCCACGGCTAGAGGCACCACTCATACACCACCCTCAAGCTTGATCAAACCGCGTTCCATCAACCCTCAAAACCGCAAGCCATAGTGCTCTCCTGAACCTCAACCATCCGCCTCATCCACACCTAGACCCAAGAGAGTCCCACAAGCCTATCAGCCCGAACCGTAGGTTCCATTACAAGAGTCACCACCCGCTGAAGTCAATCCGCCTCCCCAACTCCAACCTGGATGCAGCAGCCCGTCCGTCATGGCTACTCCTAATCCACTTAACATCCAAGCGGCCCAACCACAAACTCCCAAACCCCTCCCACCACCCATCTTCGTTTACAAAAGCTCTTGTTCTGTCAAACATCGACCACCTGTCGGCCTTACACCCTCCTATGACGAAAATCCTTTCTAGCGCTGGCCGTTGACCTCGCAGAGGACACTGGGGATGACGTGGTGGATTGTATTAAACGACTAGATGACACTTTTGTGTCACTCGTGCTAAGCTACAACCTCTTGGACCTAGGTCTATTAGAAGAACCCTTTGCAACAGAAGTACAAAATATGCCTTGCTCTTGGGAAACCTTTGAATTCGCGTTCACAAAAGCTTCTCCCTCCGCTGCTGAGTTGATTAACAACGAAATCTCCAAGGAGCAAGCCATCAAACAGCACCTTATCACGTCATACGATCCGAACCACTTCTGCCATCATTGACCAGGAAATCGTGGAGTTATCACACCTCGCTGATACTGGATCACCTTTCTTGAGGCAGTGGTACACTCTTAGGTTGCAATGGGAAGTTGAAGGATGTCTCATAATGACCAACGCCGCGCAATCAAAACAGCAGTGTATGATCCCACTTACGTCGCGCCCACCTCGTATAGAGTGTTAACCACTCTTCGGGGCCAACCCATGGAAGAACACCTCAAAGGACACCCCTACCTCGATCGCTTGTTGACCGAGGAAGAGCTACACACTGCTAGCCGTCTCGACTCTGTGACCTCCTCACAGATGTTCTCACATACATCACGTACGTGGGAATTTGACCCTTTGATTTGGACTGCACAGCTCAACTAGAATACAATCCAAATTTCTATACGTGGCTCCTTCACAAGTAACTCCTACCCCAACATGCCGAAGGCCCTTAACCTTTTGACCCTCAATCCTAGGAAGGATTCTTCTCAAGATGGAAGGGGAGGGGGTAAGGTGAAATGAATCAAAGGGGATAAATCAAAGTAAAATTAGTAAAAAGCATAAACATGTAGTATGAAAAAACAGATGGGGTGGGAAAATGGGCAAGAAAACTTTGAAGTAAAGGGCAAAAAGTCCAAGTCTAAAAAGGAAAATCTACATGGCTTCCTAATGAATTCATTCAAAAAGCATAGAGTTTTTCTTTTCCAGCAACCAGCAAATTGACATGTGGAAAGTACTAATGAAAGTTACGATTGATGGTAGGAGCATAAAATGTTGCAGCAAGACCGTGCCCATCGACTCCCGTTACAGACGAGGAAAGGGAGCAATACCGCATCCATCTAGAGAACCGCGCCTTCAGCCAGCTCAAATTTCGAACCATCCACAACATAGAAGTCGTGGTGGCCAAGAAGGAAGCAGCCAGGAGGGTGGTTGAACAATGCAACCTCGCGAAGTATTTTGAAAAGTTCTCACATGAGCCAGACCACATGAAGTGCGTGGAGTTCCTCAGAATATACAACCCAGATCAAGAATGTGGTATTGTAACAGTGGGCAGAGGAGAAGATGCAAAGCAGGTACATGTCCGTTTAGACCCAAACTTGGTGGAGAAGGCTTTGGGATTGGTATCAAAGACGGAGAGGAAACAAAAAAGGGATGTTTATGCCATGCTTAAAATGAAGAAGGAAGATGTACTCACAAATGACGGCATAAGCATCCAGGATATCCCTGATGCAGAAGCCAGGATGCAGGCCAAGCTGATATATGTGCTCTTCTTCAGCCAACGTTACAATTCATTGATGCATCGAATTAGCGTACCGGTGCTGGAGAATCTAGCAGCCCATACCCTAAACGAAGTAGATTGGAACGGATACGTGCGAAAAACGATCGATCACGCAGCCAAAGCGTTGGCCCTAGGAAATGTACCAACAGGAGGAGAATCTCTGGCCTCTAAAGTTACAGAAAGAAAGAAAGCCTCCTCCAAGGCCTCCTTCATCGGGTATGGAGGCGTCTTGACTGCGCTCATCTAGGAGGCAGTGAAGGAAGCACAGGATGCGGAAGAAGAAGAAGGAGAAACGCCAGAAAGGTTGCCTCCTCACTAGGACAAGGATAGGTCCACTGATAGAACTGGGACGGAAGAAGAAGGGGAGGGATAGACAAGCAAAAAGACAACCATGAAACCCAAGAAGAAGACAACACAGAGAAAGAAGAAGGATGATGAAGGAAAAAAGAAGGAGAGAGAAGACTTGGAAAGGGCAAAGAAAGAGTCCCTAAAAGAGGCCAAGGAGAGAGAGAGGACGAAGAGATAGGAGGAGAAGAATGAAAAAGAAGAATTACAGAAAGCAAAGAAGGCATCGAAACAAGAAGCAGAGGAGAAGAAAAGAAAGGAAAAAGAAGAAAAAGGGAAAAAGAAGGAATAGCAGAGAAAAGCGGAGGAGGAAAGGAAAAGAAAGGCGGATGAGGAAGAGGAAGAGCTACGAAGGAAGGAGGAAGAGGACCTGGTGGAAGCCACACGCTGGTCCATCGAGCAACAAAGCTGAGCAAATGAATTGGGGAACCTGAGCCTGCATAGAGAAGAAGGGCCAGGGTCTAGCACACAGGTGCCGAAGTTTGTGCCACCTCCAGTCCTCCCTGAGGGCAAGGGCAAGGCCCTGATTCATCCAGTTCCTACCCTCCTGGTGCCTTCCGCTGAACCCACCACCATCAGCCCTAGCATCTCGACCAGTTCCGACGTGTCAAACTTCGTGGCGTGGATGCAATACTTCATCAACAAAAAGATGGGCCAGGGACAGAGCACAGAAAACACGGTCATAGGACAAAAGAGGCCAGCTACTGACGCGAAATCCAGGCAAGAGCCTAAAAGGCAGAAGGTAGAAGCCTCAACCTCACCCATCCATGCAATGATGACGCCATCAGCTAATTACGACGAGTACATCGCCGAGCTGCTCTCCCAATTGGAGAAAGCTAAGGAGGAACGCAAGATAGCCGTGGCTGAGTTGGCAGCCGAGAAGAAATCAGTGGCCGCCTTCCAGCTGGATAAAACAAGGATGATAGCCATGCAGCAGAGGGAGATCGCAGATCTCAAACAAGAAATGAAGGCTAAGGATGATAGGGAGGAGCACTGGAGACAGCAGCTTGAAAACGAGACACAGGAGCTAGTGAAAATGTAAAGAGAGCACAAGCTCCTGATAGTGCAATACCATGAGCTCGCTACGAAATCTGCTCAGGTTGATGTGCTTGTGGCTGAGCTGACTGCCAGGGACGAGGAGAGAAAACAAGGCATAAAGGAGCAGCAAGAGGAGATCAAGCGCCTGACAGATCAACTAAACTCTGAAAAAGAAGAGCAAGAGAGGCTGGTCAGGGAGTTGGAAGACCATGAGTAGAAACTCATGATGCTAACCCTAAAGCAAGGAGAGAGCTTGGAAGAGATGAACAAAAGAGCAGAGGAGTGGGCTGCGCACAATGAAAAGAGGATGAAGACACTGGCGTGGCGCCTTGCTCTGGCAGAGAAGGAGAAAATCGTCGCAGAGAGCAAGGTAGAAGCTGCCCAAGTGGCCTTTAGCGCTCAACAGAAGGCCTTCCTTGACACCATCCTAGACACCACCCACGCAGCGCAAGGAGAGTCGTTGGAGGTGATGCAGAGAAAGCTCGCTATGGCACGAAGAGCCTTATATGCTGGATTGCAGATGCCACCCCTACCTGCGGAGGTTAAGCTGAGCTTAGATGAGCAACGAAAATACCTATTGCTGGCCAGCCTAACCCCCCAGAAAATCAACGCCCTCGGATTCGAAGAAGAAGCAGCACAGGGAGAACGGCAGGGGGAGGAAGCAGAACTTGAAATCGACATGAACCGATTCAGGGAGGATGTAGTTCCACAACCCCCCTTGCCGCAGTCTCAAGAGCCACCACAAGAGGACCCATCTGCGGAAAGAAAAGCCGCCTCTAGGGAAAGACGCAGAAAGCTAGTAGAGGAAGCCAGGAAACAGCTGAGAGCCAAACCAGCCGTGTTGCCAGAGGAGTGGGCTGCGCACAATGAAAAGAGGGTGAAGACACTGGCGCGGCGCCTTGCTCTGGTAGAGAAGGAGAAAATTGTCGCAAAGAGCAAGGCAGAAGCTACCCAAGTGACCTTCAGCACTCCACAAAAGGCCTTCCTTGACACCATCCTGGACAGCACCCACGCAGCGCAAGGAGAGTCGTTGGAGATGATGCAGAGAAAGCTCGGCATGGCACGAAGAGCCTTACACGCTGGATTGTA
This sequence comes from Lygodium microphyllum, assembly GCF_053477565.2. Taxonomy (NCBI): domain Eukaryota; kingdom Viridiplantae; phylum Streptophyta; class Polypodiopsida; order Schizaeales; family Lygodiaceae; genus Lygodium; species Lygodium microphyllum. Next base: position 20,251,717 of record NC_141162.1, read on the forward strand.
GATGCCACCCCTACCTGCGGAGGTTAGGCTGAGCTTGGATGAGCAACGAAAATACCTATTGTTGGCCGGCCTAACCCCCCAAGAAATCGACGCCCTCAGATTCGAAGAAGAAGCAGCACAAGGAGAATGGCAGGGGGAGGAAGCAGAACTTGAAATCGACATGAACCGATTCAGGGAGGATGTAGTTCCACAACCCCCCTCGCCGCAGTCTCAAGAGCCACCACAAGAGGACCCATCTGCAGAAAGAAAAGTCGCCTCTAGGGAAAGACGTAGAAAATTAGTAGAGGAAGCCAGGAAACAGCTGAGAGCCAAACCAGCCGTGCTGCCGTCCGCACCTCTCCCACCGTGCCTTGATGATCTCCCCGCGGGATTCCACGCAGAACTGGTGTTGTGGGAGATACAGAAACAAGGAAAGGATCCATTCACCTTTAGATTCCTCCTACCCAACAGTCTGCGGAGGGTCTTGCCACTCAAGGTGATGGACGAGGTAATCGCGGTCGGTGGCCGGTTGGGGCAAAGATGGCTAGAAGAGCGAGAAAAACCCCGACCCCTTGGGGCACAGAAACGACTGATTACTGGCAGAACAAAGTTTTTGAAGTCCCACACACTGTATAGGGCTACAAAAGCCAAACCCTGTGGAGGAGGCGAGTATGCGACATCAGCATGCTCGCCTGGATGGCGTTTTGCAACACCCTGTCATTCGAGCGGAACAACCCTACCTACATGGCATACCCTCGAAGGGTAGGGGTGGATTTTAATGCCACCCTCCACGTGCGGTACGATTTTCCCTATTATTTATAACTCCACTGTAGTATCCTTCGAGCATGCCCTTCTCTTTACCATCGAAAGCCTAGATGATTCTATGACACGCTTTCTTGCAAATTTCTCCTCATGCCCTGACCCCGCCTTTGTAACAACCTGTAATTATCTTAGGTTACTTAGGTTACTCCTTAAGCAGGACCCAACTCCATAAGAGCGCAGCCTACCTCCCCTCTTCTTTGACCCTAACGCTATTGACAACTGCGCCATGGCTCGTCTTATGATGAGGGCTAGCCTCCTCCCCTCTTTTTGCCTAGCCCTCCTGGAAGATATGAATGACAACCAATTCACTAGGTGCAATCACCCTTTCCTCTCCACCACTTCTCTTCATGTCTGCATGAATCTGAAAGATTACATGCAAAGTCGCCAGTTTTTGAGCAAATCTATCAAACCCCCTTCCCCTCCTCATTCCGATGAAGATAATTAGGCCTAGCTGTCATTCCACAATATATTTACCAAAACAAAAAGGAAAAAAAAGAAAAAAAGGAAAAAACAGAAAAAAAAAAGGGTGAACTGGAAAGAAGAGATAACAACAAAGAATAGCAAAGCCAAGGGATGAATCTACTACTAAGCAAAGATAAGAGAGAGAGGACTTCACATGACCCGCTTGCAACTTCCCTTCGCCTTGTTGTGCACCACAGTCACTACACCTAGGGTTCTCCCTAGCCCCTTCCCCACTTCACACTTAGGGCACATCAAGGGTAGGACTTTCAGACCTGTCACCCTAAGACTTGCACCGCACCTCCAACGACACACGAACTGGGTCCTCAAGTGTGGGACATTACCAAGGGCTTGTTCGACCCATCTCCCAGTTCCATTGCCACGAGCACCACGCACTACACGGAGAGGCAAACACACCCCTTAGGGAGTGCACAACTTTTCTTGCAGGTTATGTTCGAGTTTCAAGAACTGGCTACTCAGCTGAAGAAGATCACCACGGCATTCTTTAATGATCAAAATTCTTTCCATGTGCCAGACATGACACCATTGCTGCTGTTTCAGGAGCTTTTTTGCATTGGAGTGGATGGACCAACGTGCTTCATGTCGCCAACCATCTGCCTACTGATGGCTACCATGATTGAACCAAATCATGCAAAAGGAGTACTCAGTAATAGATCTGCCATTGGCATAGATCTTGGAACCTCGCCTTCCAAAGATGCATGCCTAACGCCTCAAGATCTACAGGTCGCTTATTTATTCCACAAGCCTGAAGATTTGCAATGCAAGGGTGAAGATCTTCAACGCAGCACTGAAGACCACCAACTCAAAGACAAAGATCTTCAAATCAAAGACACAGATCTTCAATGCGAAGACAAAGCATATCTTTGTCAAGGCAGAGTTCGGGGGGGGGGGGGGCTTCTCCAGGATAAATCCCTCCAATACCATCCTCCTAAGGGATTGCTTATTGATCAAGTATTTCTAATGCTCAAGGGATGACCTACTACATATTTTCCACCAGCCCAATGGAACCCCAATCAGCCGTCGCAGAATGGAAGCCACAACTGTGTGAGAAATACCGAGCATCTCTTCATGAAGCCTAAACCACGTTGGAATCTCTCTTGGTCCATCATCATTAAACTCCATCACCTCTCTACGAGTTCCGCCTAGTAGCAGACCCAACTAGCCACTACTTCCCGCCGCAGTGCCATGGGGCTTGCACTTGGCTAGGAGGGGGGTAATGTTTACCGTGTTTATCGCAACACAGAGGAGCGGGAAAATGGAAAAAAGGAAATAGCAAAAAAGGCGCAGTATAAAAGCAGAAAAAGGCGCCTTGATCGGTAACCAGACCCTGAAAAATTAAATGTTCGGGCACGACCCTCAGAAAGTCTCAATGTCGCCCCGAAATAACAAAAGAGTAAAAGGTGCACCATTAAATGTGGAAGCGCTCCCGAATCCTTGTAAACGGTGCACCATTAAATGTGGAAGCGCTCCCGAATCCTTGTAAAAGAGCGCCAGGCTCGCTCCTGTGCAAATTGTACGCATTAGTTGGGAATAGGATAAATTAGAATGGTGGAAAATGGGAAAAAGGGCCTAGGCTATGGCCGGCCATGTAAAAAAGGAAAAAAGGGAATGACCGTCCAAAAGGGATTTAGGGTTTTGTATATAAAGTTGAAAAGTGAATGAGAAGCCCATTCTTTTGGTGTGTGGCAAAAGGAGTGTTCTTCTTCCTCTCTTCTTCTCTCCTTCTTGCTTGCGTGTGTGCTCTTGAGAGAGGGAGTGTGAGAGTGTGAGGGAGTGAGTGTGTGGGAGTGAGGGATCAAGTGGGTGAAGCTCTTCACCATCTCCTCTTCTCTTCTTCTCTTTTCTTCTCTTCTCTTCTCTCATGCGCGCGGCTATGGAGGATGGAGCTTGGAGATGGAGGAGGCTTGAGGATGCTTGAGCTAGCATCAAGAATCGTGGAGCTACTAGAGTACAAGAGAGAGGAGGGTACTCGATCAAGCATCAAAGTAAGCTCACTACACTCGTAGGATCGACGGCGCATCAGCTAGGTGAGAGATAGCCATTAGAGCTCGCTTGGAACGCTTGAAGCAATAAGCAGTCCGTGGGTCTTGGCGGTTGAGCGAAAGCTCCCACAAGATTGCTAAGAGTCTCTCCCATGGCGGTCATTACAGCTCCTACCATTATTACCCCAAAGCATGAGAGGTGTGAGAAGCATTGACATTCTTTTTGTTAATCTCTTCATTCAAGAGTACACCCTCTACATCCTATAACTTTAGCCATTAACATGCATGTTTACACACATAGCAGTACGAAATGTATCCCATGATTCAAATAGTATAACCAAGAGGAACAAAGGGGGAAGATTTCCCTTGAATTCAATCCCTTACAAAGATAAATATTTGAGAATAGAATGAAACTCATTTAAGTGGACTGACATGAAAGTGCCCTCCTTCATATGAAGGTCCATGAGTTGCTTCAACCAATACATCTAAGAACTAGGGCTCTGCTTGTCATAGACATTACGAATCTTTTTCCATAAGTCCCATGCGGATTGCCCATCACAGACAACATTATAGAACACTTGCTTAGAGAGGGAAAATATGATAGTGGACTTACATAGGTAATCTAATTCACCCCAATCCTGTGTATCGATACATTCAAGCTTGATATCCTCATGTTTCAAAGGCTTAATTAGCTATATTTTTTATACTAAAACTTGCAAGATTTGGGCCTTCCAATAGTTGTAATTGGTGCCATCCAACTTGTCAATATTAAAGATAGCACTATCATTAGAACCACCAGCTATAATGAGACCAAGTAAATGCATAGAAGGGAAAAATAGGTGGTTGTAGTAACCTATAAATCAGTCCCAAAACCATTGCTAGATCAAGTTGAAAACAAGGGGTACTAACCAAGTAATGAACTGTCCACAAACTCAATGCAAAGAACTATTAAATAGAGGTGATTGCTTGCATAAATAGTGCAGTAAAGTGCAATTACAACATGCTAAAAATAAAGTACAATAGTAAGGAATCAAGGCCAAAGAGGGGCAATCGTTAATATAAGAGAAACTACAACTGCCAGGCAATGGCTCCAACTAGCACATTGAGTGAATATGTGACTAGCATCAATAACTATCAAGGAATCAGTGTGTCAGACTGAGATACATCCCATAGGCATAACCATCATGCATAGAGTGGGTCTCACGGGTAACAAAAGAGACCAACCAAAGGCACAATGGACTAGGCAATGTAATGGAAGCTCAATACATAACCAACTAAGATGCATACATCACTAAAAACATCGTAACAACAGAGATAGGTGCCATCCCAAAAGTAATATCAGATCAACCCACCAAGCATCAGCTATGTATATAAAGCATGACAAGAGCATGTACATTCACCAAGTCCCATGGTCTCATTGTAAGACCCTCAAGCTCAGCTTCATAACCAAATGCTCAATGTAATATCCAAGTGTTAAGTAGTTGTTCCCATTGGAACAAAATTCGAATGCCAGACGAGCAAAGAAAGCTCAAAACATCATGTGGGAGGCATCCATACATCTAAGATCCAAGTAACATATATCCGAGAGCATCCAACCCAAGTAAGTTGCAAGGCTCTTACTAAAGCATCAAATAACTATACATAACAATGAATGACAACCAATGTCAAGATTCAAAGCTCCATCTCAGCTCAAATGGAATCCCAAACCATGACATAGCATGTGACATTAAGCATAAGCATTGGTATATCACCTCGAATAGTCAATAAACACTCGAGAAACAATAAGCATGTATTCCATTGGCTAAATGAGCTTAAGCTTTTGGTTATTATAGCAGCCAAATCTTTGTCAAATTGAGCAAAAATAGTGCTTAAATCAACTGCAAAATGATCTCCAATCAATGGATAAGCATCCTCAAATGTATGGGCATCAGCCAAGCATGAATGGGCATCATCTATGCATTACAAAGGCATCGATGATAGGGGGCTACCCTATTATTACAGACTGTATGTTGAATACATAGTCAATTAACTAAATACAAGCTGCTCAATCTCAATGCCAAGGGCTAAAGCCAATGCTAAGGCCAATGTAAATGGCAAGGAGTGCCCAAGATGATTGCCCCAACAAATGCTAAAGGCCACACAGAAGGTGAGAGGGGTGTCAAATCTTGCAGGGAGAAGGATTGTCCAAACAGGTGCAAATATGTGGGCTGTTGCTAGAGGGGTTGCCTCATGTACTAGCCTCAATAGGCCTTGTGGCAATGCTCAATGGCCTCTAACAAAGATCAGGCCTCAAGAGGGGGGAAGAAGATGTGAAGAAGATAGAGTTCAATGCATACCTTGGGGTGAAGAATCCATGATTTCCATTAAAACTGTGAGTTAAAGGTATTCTCCACAAGTTGGAAGCAATGTGGAGCTAAGCTTGAGCTCTTGGGGAAGATGGCTTTGATACTAGTTGAAGGGAGCGAGTCTTGAAGTGGAAGCACGGAGCAAAAGTGAGAGCTATGGTTGAAGGAGCAAGAGCAAGAGAGACAGAGACACAAGATGTGCAAACTCCAATAGTCACAATGTATGACCGGCTTTCCCTTTATTCAAATGCCATTGAAAGAATAATAGTGATGGGCACCCATCACCTGCAGTGTGCAAGTGTGCGTGTAACTAATACACAGTGTGGGTACTATCAATGTAACTAATACATGGGCGACTAGGCATAGGTGCCTTTACCCCCCAACATGACCTTCAAAGCTTTGGAGATGGCTGACCATTTCGCCTCGATTGTATGTAAGATCAATGTGTTAATTTGATTGGAATGCACAGATCCCTTGGATCAATCTAGGAGAGTTTGCACGGTTTTACCTATTAATATGGCTTTCTCAAGTAAAGATTCTTCTTTGACTTCATCATGTCCACAGCTAATGGCTTACTTAAATGACTTCTTTGTTGCCTCCATGGTCATCGATCAACCACCTCTACAAAGGATAAACCCACGCCACCGCCCCCCTTGCCCCCCCTCCCCCTCCCCCGCCCCCCAAACACCCAAACCCCAAGGCACATGATATGGTAGCTCCCTTTAGAGAAGCTTATGGTGAGGTGGGATTCATCATATGTACTAGAATGCCTTAGCACTTAGGAGGTTCTACTAGGAATGAGACCAAATGCTTTGCTGCACATGAGCTGCGCAGAGAGATGCTCCGGGGGAGCAAACGACTTATCACCCTTCCTCCCCTGCTGGTCTCCTTCCGACGGTCATCATCGCTAACCCCCTCTCAGCAGCGATCGCCATGGCCATGCCCTAACCCTAGCCCTGCCCTATCCCTCTCCAGATTCTGCTCTCTCTCTGCAGCCCCCGCCAGCGATCCCCCACCCCCCCCGCGCGACAAAGCCTACTACACCCTCAAATTGGAATACGCCCTGAAGAAGAAGCACACAGAACACGCCTGGCTGTCCGTGAAGAAGCTCAAGAAGATCGGGGGAGGCCTCCCAGATAGGCATTTGGTGCGGGGTTTGTTTTCTCTCTTCTCCAAGGCAGATGATGCCGCTGGCCTCTTCCATGGCCACAAGCTACTTTCTCGCCTCTGCAAAGAAGAGAAACTTGACTACGTCGACGCAGATGTCTTGGGGTCCCTGGCACTTGCATTTGCGAAGAAAGAGATGTTCGACCAATCTGCGAACACCATCAGGTTGATGCTGCAGAGTCAGCACTTCCCTCCTTTGGGAGTATGGAAGATTGTCATGGAACATTGGCTGCAAAAGCCTGCAGGGGCTTTCTATATCACCAAAGTGTTCCTTGACATCTGTGCGCATTTCAGCGATGGGAAAGAAACTGAAACAAGTATTTTGATGAAGCCTGACATTGGCGCTTTCAATATGGCTGTGCATGCTTGTGCATTTCTGGGGGATCCAGTAAAGGCAGAGGAGATCATTGGACTGATGCCTTCCTTTGGTCTTCTACCCAATAGTTCCCTGTTTTGCTCATTGATCAAAGCACAAGGGAAAGAGAATGACATAAACAAAATTCTGAGTATTCTGCTACGGATGAAACAAGCACAGATGAAACCTCAGTTTGTTACGCTCAACAGTTTGTTGTGGGCCTGTATTGAGGTAGGGGAGATTAAAGCCGCCGAACAGATTGTGCTATGTTGGTGCAAGTACTCGAACCCAGTGCTGGGGTTCACTTCTGAACAAGACAGCAGAGTACTTAATGGTGATGTCAAAGTGAACGAGGCCATTATGGAGTGGAGGAGAGCCCTGGGGGGTCCTTGCAAGGATACCCTTACTATCATTCTGAGGGCACACGTGCAGAATAAAGGATTTGCTGATGCTGCAACTTTCCTTAGAAAGTTTTACTCCGCTCATGATCTGGATTACATCCCCTGTAGCCCTGCATTTCATGGTTTGCTCAAGCTTGAATTGAGAAATGAAGTGCATGGCATCTTACAAGAACTGGTTAAACAGAATATACTACCCGATATTGCTTCATATTGCAATTTGGTGAAGGCCTATTGCAAGCCGCCAGAGCCTCTAATGGCTGAGGCTGTGCTAGAGGATGCCAGAAAAGTCGGCCATTTGGTTGATGTGTCACTCTATAACTCTGTGCTTGAAATGCATCTTGCATCTAAAGATTATGACTGCACGTTTCTTCTTTTTCGGGAAATGAAATGGCATGGCATTACACCATTGGAGCCAACCTTTGACAAACTTCTGGCTGTTTATGAAAAACATGGAAAACATTTTTTGATGCGCAAGTTGGTGGAGGTAGCACTTCGCGATCCTCCCCTTAAAATGAATCTTCATCACTGGAACAGGACCATTCTGGGATTTTGTAAACATAAGGAAACATTCTATGCAAAACAGTTGATTAAAAGGATGAAACAGTACGGGCTTGAACCTGATGCTTCTACTTATGTTTTTCTATTGGGTGGATATATTCTCCAAGGTGGAAAGGCAAATGAAATACTCTTACTGTGGGCTGAGATTGTCAGCAGGCTTACCAAAGAGGTTGAAAGTGCTCCATTGAAACTTACCGAGGAACTGCTCAATGGTTTCCTTACCTTTTTTGTCAAATATGGCTATTTTAAAAATGCATTGAATGTTATTGCATACATGGAAGAACGAAAGTTCTGGATTGACAAAGCCAAATTCAAAAAACTATACTGGGACAATCATAAAGATCTGTATACAAGCAAGCACCGGTCACAAAGAAGGGTTGATATGACACAAGAACGCCGGAAGCAGGTGACAGCTTTCAAGTCTTGGGTTGGTTTGCCCATATAAACAGCTGAAGTAGTGCTAGTGTAAAAATAACCTGATTGACCATCTGCCTAGCTAAGATGTTGTATTTGGTGTGTTCTGATCTTGAAGCTATTCCCATGAACAAGGATCATGTTGGGACATAGTAGAGGTTACATATTTTGCTTTTGAATCACAATTGATTCTTGAGGATCTATGATCATTTGATAAAGCTGCTTGTTGAGACATATGAAGCCTGGTATTAAACGCTTGATAATGCTCTAAACATTCAGTATGTATTAGTCTGTCGATCAGGAGATGTTCTTGTGGCACATGTGCAATGTGTATTCTTAGGTATTTGCCGAATGGAGGAATGGGATTGCTTTGGCTTCATCCAAGCAAAAGTGCATGTCTGGTCCCAGCAATGTACCAGGGGGATCCTGTTGGTGTGTCCAGTATACAGCATCATCCATAGGAAATGCTGTTATTTTGCAGGTAAGCTTACTGGTGTGGCAGAGCATCAGGTTTGTGTTCTCCAAGCACCAAGTGATGAAAGTCACTTAGCTTCTGCATGGCAAACACACATTCTGGCGGATAAACGTATGATGAATGGCTGAAAATTCAACTTGCATGTTCATCCTTCTGTGACTACATTTATGCACAGAAGAAGCACATATATTAGTTGCTCGAAACGGAATACAACAGACTTCTGTGACAAAATGTGGTTGCAAGCAAATATTTCCTACAGCAGCTCTTTTCAGTTCTCAATTTCCTGATGATGTACCTCTCTTTGCTTTTGCAGGTATTTACTAAATTAGATATTCTGTTGTTTCTTTGAGCTTTTTGTTTCAGCACTAGAGCCCTCCAGGGTAGACAATCCCGTTGGCCCAGATTGTCAGAGTGCAGAACAGCACAAGCCTATGCCATGATTGGGTGCACGAGCTGGTCTTATGCATTTGGCTCTCCACAAGGAGCAATTGGACTTTCTTGCCTGATCAGTTCAGGTTCAGCAGTCTCAGCCAGTATAACCCAGACGAGTGTTAATGTAGGAGATTGCTGCCATCATGACCTCCTTTGTATTTGTTTGATCAGTGCAGATTCAGCAGTCTCAGCCAGTATAACCCAGACAAGTGTTAATGTAGGAGATTGCTGCCATCATGACCTCCTTTGTAGTTGGCTGTCTCCTTTGCTTTGCAATCTGCTCTTTTGCCTTCTTCATTTTCTGGATTCTGGACTTTTGAATCTTGCGCTCTGCCTGATGACCACCTCAGCATGTTCCACCCTTTTCCCTGTGCATTGCATTACTCTGATGCCAGCATCAGGGGGAAGCTGGAGGGTGGATGTGGTGCAGGAAGAAACACCATAGGAAGATAAAGGGCTAAGCTATAACGAGCCTAGTACATGATAAGGCAACTGAAGATTGATGGTCTACTGGTTTAGGATGAAGTGAGTGCTTTCTTAAATATTGGCCCTTCAGTCATCTTGGGTGGACTGATCTAGCTTCTTCAACATTTTTTAAAAATGTGTGTACTTAGCAGAGACTTAGTGCAGTCTAACTGACAAACAGACCACCAAAATATTATGAACTTTTTGAAACTTTGTTGTTTATCTTGGACTTGATATCTCGCAGAATCAAATAAGATCTCCATTTGTGAGAGGCTCAGATTGCTGCAACAGCTCTTGCTTATGACACTCTTTTAAGTTTTAGACAAATTCTCACATTGTGAATTAAGATAACATCATGAGCTTTTGTGAGGGAGAACGCATACCTAGCTAGGCGTGGTTGGGTCCAAGGGCTGGATCATGTATCTAGCTAGCTAGGCATGCAGTGCCTTGCGAGTAGCTAGGCATGGTTGGGTCCAAGGGAGGGATCACATATCTAGCTAGCTAGGTATGTGGTGCCTTGCGAGTAGCTCATGATGTTGAATACTATAGGGAAAAATAAGGGGTGAATTTTCTCTTTTCATATGGAAAAATGTAAAAAACTCCAGCTTTTCACAGCCAAGCAACCAAGAACTCATCCAACACATGAGCTTTTGCAACATGGTAACTCCCATAGGCCTATTAGTTGAGGTTGCAATGTATAGTAGTCTACCTTTGTCACCATATAACTAGTTTTTTTGCAAGAGGGGACAAGGATTGTAGGTACAGTGCGTGTAATTGTTGAGATGACAAGCTCAACACATGCGGACATTGATGATTGATCGCCTGGTTAGATGGGTCCACTCGTCTACACTTAGCACGTCGGTGGTCATTATGACTCTCACATGGGCATTGACCCATTACTTATTATATTCAGGTTGTTATACTTATTTACAACTGGCATAGTTATAGCGCCAGTCGACTAGTGTAGTCGGTTATGCATTGTTTGATTTCGTAGGCTACTTTTCTTTATGTTGTATCTTATTTATACTTTGTGTATATTATAAAGTGTGTGGAAGAAGAAGAAACTAGCAAAAAAACGTTTTATCCTCCATCTCTCTTCTTGTCTCTTGAGTGAGCTTCTCCTTGTGCATTCTGTGTGTTCGGTGCAGCATCTTGAACAAGTCCCTCCACCACACGATTATTGACATGGTATCAGAGCAACGCCACTGAGAGGTTGATTTTGAAGGCTGAAGTGAAGGAGAAGAAGCAAGGTTCGAGTAAGCAAGCCACCGGTAAGAAGCTCTCCCATCCTTCCACTCTTTCTCTTGGATAGTGCCTGTGGAGGCATTGGAAGCAAGGCAGAGCAAAAATCTCAGATTGCAGAGAGATTTAGTGTGCGTAAAGAGCGATGTGTATTTTGTACATCAGCCCTTTAGGGTTATGTCGTAGTTATTTTGGGCATTTGAGGCCGTTTCAGGCCCCATTTTAGAGTCGCAAGGTTGCGGATAGCAGTTTCAGGGTACACTGTGATTTCGGTTGTTTTGACCGAAAAAGGGTGCGCAGATTGCAGATTGCGAATTTGTAATTCTTGAGGTGTTTGCAGGAAGCAAACAACAAGGTTTATTTGCAAACAGGTTGCAGATTGTATGTATTGTTGAGCAGACAGTAAAAAAGGCTATTTGATGTATTGCTGTGCACTACAGGTCGAGGGTTGTAGAAGATTTGCTTGCTGTTTGGTATTAGTTTTGTGATAATGGCAGAGAACAGTGGAAGCCCCATCATTGAGAAGCTCGACAAAAACAACTACCTTTCATGGAAGTTTTGTGTCACGAACTTCCTTATTGGAAAAAGCCTCTACGAGTTTGTTTCAGGTGAAGAAAAGGAGTCGGAGGTGAGCGATCCTCCAATTGCAAAAGAGACGAAGGCACGGAAGGAATGGAATGCAAAAGACAAAAAGGTCATGTATTGGTTGTTTGCAGTAATTGACAATAATATGCTGGGACATATTAGAAATGTAGAGAATTCATATGCAGCTTGGACCATACTTGAAAGTATGTTTTCCGTAAATACAAAGGCACGAAAGATTCAACTCAAGAAAGAGTTGAATACATTGAAGAAAGGGAAGATGTCTATCAATGAGTATGCACTGAAGGTAAGGAGCATTGCAGATGCATTGGCAGTGATTGATGCAATGCCCGATGATGATGATTTGGTGTCGTCTATCTTGGGTGGACTTAACAATGAAAAGGCTTGGAAGTCTTTTGTAACTTCCGTATATGTTAGAAATCCATTTTTAGATTTCGATAAACTGGGCTTTCTTATGATCACTAAAGAGATCAATATGCAGAGTGAGACATCTGAAAGAAGTGGTGACAGGTTCAATCTTTCTACTCCAGTTCAGGAAGGGGACGTGGCAGGTTCTCTTCAAGAGGCCGTGGTATAGGATGTGGTAGTGACAAACAACAAAACAGATTGAATCAGTAATTTGGAGATATGCAGGTTTCAGGTCGTGGTAACTTTAGAGGCAGGGGGAGCTTTAGAGGAAGAGGTGGATGGTAGAACAGAGGCTCTAACAACTCTGGTATTGTGTGTCACTACTATGGCAAAACAGGTCATATTGCAGCCTAATGTTATGCTAAGAAAGATGATATTCACAGTGGTAAGTTGCAGCAACGAAACTATGCATCGTCTTCACGACAGAATGAAGATAAAATGAACGTCTGTTTATTATGCACCATATGCTAAATGCTGTTACAGGAAAGGGAACACATGATGTTTAGTATGTTGATTCAGGTGCATCCAATCATATGATCAGCCATGCAGAATGGTTTGGAGAGGTAGGATTTGCAAAATGCAGGTTATGTGCAGACGGGTGATGATTTATGCCACCCAATTTTACATATTGAAAAAGTTTCCTTGTCCTTGCATGATGGTAAGAGAAAGAGTCTTTCAGATGTATTACATGTGCCATCTATTACAAAGAACTTGGTGTCAGTCGGTCAAATGGTAGAGCAAGGACTGCAAGTCAGATTTAATGCAAAGGGTTGCTTTGTAGAAGACTTCAATGATAAGTGTAGGTTGGTAGCAAAGGAAAGTAGAGTTGGACGTATGTTTACTATGAATGCTGAAATTTCTACTATGAATGTTGCAATGTATACTAAAGGAAAAGGTGGTGTTGCAGATATTGAAATTTGGCACAAATGCATTGGACATGCAAATGTACAAATGTTGAAATTAATGCAGTCAAAAGGGTCGGGTACAGGTTTGCCTACATTTAGAGTTGCAGAATTTTATAAGGTATACGAAGCATGTTAGTTTGGTAAGCAGGCAAGACAACCCTTTTTACATGATATAGATGTAAGTAGAAATATCCTTGATGTTGTGCATACAAACATTTGGGGACCTACACAAAATGTATCTCTTGGAGGCAGTTCATACTTTGTCACATTCATTGATGATTGTTCTAAAAAGCTATGGGTATATTTTATGAAGGAAAAGAAAAGCGTTTGAGTACTTTAGAACTTTCAAGGCTGCAGTTGAAAGAGAAACATGCTTGAAAGTAAAGTGCTTGAGGTCAGATGGAGGGGGGAGAGTAGCTCTCGAATGAGTTCATTGATTTTCTGAGGTCTCATGGGATAAAGAGACAGTTCACATGCAGGTATACCCCACATCAAAATGGTGTTGCAGAAAGAAAAAACAGGCATATTGCAGAAGTTGTACGTGCCTTGATGACTGAAAAAAATATGCCTAAGCATTTTTTGTCTGAGACTGTTCATACTGCTGTTTATATTATGAACAGATCTCCCACAGCTATAGTTCATGGGATGACTCATGAACAATGCTTTACTGGCAAAAAGCCTGATGTATCGCACTTGAAGGTATTTGGTTGTGTTGCATACGTTCATGTGTCAGATGAGCTACGGAAGAAGCTTGATCCAAAGGCAGAAAAATGTGTCTTTATTGGATACTCTTTAGAGCAAAAAGGGTATCGCTGTTATAACCCTGTCACATATAAGTTCAGAGTGAGTAGGGATGTCATCTTTGATGAAATGAGCAGTTGGTATGCACCAAGTGGTGATGCGTTAGATGATGATGATGATCATGACACTCATGTGCAGGCTGAAAAGCAAGAATCACATACTCTTAGTGGACCAGAGACATCATCTGGTAGTCCTTAGTCTCCCAGACTAAGGAGTAGCTCTACATCTTTAGGTGCATCTAGTAGCACTACAAGTAAAGACAAAGGAAGAATAAAGTGTCAGAAGGCATTGATGCAATTCTTGATGGAGTCTTCAGTGGCTCAGAGAGCTTGGATGATGAGCTTGGCATTCCTTCAGTGAGGACACCAGGTGTACAGAGAGCTCATAATAATGTAAAGGCTCCATTGAGTGATCCGGTGGTACGCAGATCTAGCAGGGTCAGATACCCTGTTAAAAGATTTAGTTTTGAAGGTTATGCAGCTCACCATTATGCTTATATGATGAAACTAGTTGAGGATGTTAAGCCCACTTGTTTTGAGGATGCTATTGGTCATACTCATTGGGATGCAGCAATGGATGAGGAGATGGTTGCATTAGAGGCCAATAAGACTTGGAATCTAGTATCATTGCCCGAAGGGCAAGAAAGTTATTGGATGTAAGTGGATTTATAAGATTAAGCACAATGCAGATGGTTCTATTAGTAGGTACAAAGCTAGGTTGGTTGCAAAAGGCTATGTCGAGACATATGGCATAGATTATGATGAAACCTTCAGTCCAGTTGCTAGGATGGCAACTGTCAGATGTGTGATTGCTTTGGCAGCAGCCAAAGGTTGGAGGTTGCAGCAAATGGATGTGAAGAATGCCTTCTTGCATGGTGATTTGTAGGAAGAAGTGTATATGGATCAGCCAGCAGGTTATGAAGATTTAGAGCATCATACGCATGTGTGCAGGTTGAAGAATGCGCTCTATGGGCTCAAGCAAGCACCTAGAGCATGGTCCGACAAGATCAGAGAGTATCTTGTCAATATTAGCTTTTATGTTTCTGATGCTGATCACTCACTTTATGTGAGAAAGGGAGATGCAGGTTTGGTCATCATAGTCATCTATGTGGATGACTTGATTATTATAGGTGATAGTGATAGTGGGATTGTTGAAGTCAAGGACTTTTTGAAGAAGTTTGAGATGAAGGATTTAGGTAAGCTAAGGTACTTCCTTGGCATTGAGGTGATAAGATGTGATGATGGTATATGGCTGTCCCAAAGATAGTATGGCTTGAATATGTTGTCCAAGTATGGTATGTCAGCATGCAAACCACTTTCAGTTCTGTTGGAGCAGAATGTAAAGTTGAGTGCTGATGTTGGGGATGAGATAAAAGACCCTACTATGTTCAGGAGGATAGTGGGGAGTTTGATCTACATGACCATTACAAGGCCAGACTTGAGCTACGCTGTTGGTCTTGTGAGTCAGTTTATACAAGTACCTAGAAAGCCACATTTGGATGCAATCAGACTCATATTGAGATATGTGAAGTCCACATTACATTATGGACTTTTCTATGAGGCAGGTACAGATGTACAGGTGTTTGGATACACAGATGCAGATTGGGCTGGTAGTATGTCTGATAGAAGATCTACCAGCAGATACATGTTCTCTCTTGGTAGTGCAGCAGTTGCTTGGAGCAGCAAAAAGCAATCCACCGTTGCTTTTTGAGTACAGAGGCTGAGTATAGAGGTGTTGTTGTTACAGCATGTGAGGTAGTATGGCTACAAAAGTTAATGGCTGATTTGGATGTGCAAGTGGAAGGTCCAATTGTTATTTATTGTGACAACACGAGCAGTATACAGTTGGCTAGGAATTCTGTGTTCCATGCCATGACAAAACATATTGAGGTACACTACCACTTTGTGGGAGAGAAGGTACTAGCAGGTGAGATTGACTTGATGTATATCAGTACATAGGATCAGATAGCTATAGGTTGTGTATAGGGTGGCAAGGAGCTCATTATGTTGACACAATCTAAATGGGATTAACATGGCTTCCCTTGCCCATGGCAACAAGTTTGGTATGGAGTGGTTCCCTTGCAAGAAGCTTATGATCTTGACATGATCAGATGGAAATAGAACCTCTTACAAGGGTAACCTATTTATGGGGGGCTCTCCTCATAAGCTAATGATGTTGACACTATATGAAAGTAATGTAGTTTTGATCCCCTCCATTACATTAAGTTATATTTAAGGTAGCTTCCTTCCAAGACTTGACACTACCACATTGGAATAACATAGTCCTTGTACCCAATTACAATAGGCTATGTATGGGATGGCTCCTTAATAGCTCATGATGATGTGATAATTGTATGAAAATAATAGTCATGCATCTCTAATGTAATAAGGGACTAAGTATGAGGTGGGTGTTTAACATGAGCCCTTGATGTTGGCATTATTACATGGAGTTGTTCTAAGTTGAGAACAATAGGCTATATATAAATTAGCCCCCTTGGAGGAGCTTATGATGTTGACACTACCACATTGGAATAGTTGAGAATTTCTCCTAATGGAAAATTCTCAAACTTCTTATTGCTAGGTTTTTAGGTAAACAAGATCTTTGGGCATTGCAACACTATATGTACAACTTTGAGAAGTACTACTTACATTGTCCCGTTGTTCATACACACTTTGAGAAGTACTACTAACATAGTCACAACAATAAGCCTTCAAATTATAGCCCATGTGCATTATTTTTCTAAGATATTCGCCTAGTGTCAAAACAAAGACAGAAAACCACTACAAAGATAATTGAGAAAGACTCAATCTATTGTATGGTAGATAGAGATTGATGAAGAGATGTGAGAGCTATAGAGAGCAAATGGGAATGCTCTATCCACAACTATCCACACAAATTATTGAATTAGATGCATGGAGAAGCCTAAACAAATTTTAATGCTATTCTAGCTCATGCATAAACCTTCCTAGTTTTAACCATGGTGAAATGTGTACCTACATTGGCAAGCTAAATGTTGCACACTCCACATTGCATTGCTTCACAACATGGATGGTTGGAGGGTGGTTGTAGTGTTGATTGGGCATTGGTGGTTTTATCTTGCTATAAAGATTGTAGCCACAATGACTACTCTATTGTCACAACTCTATAGAAACAGAATTTGTATCCTTTTTCATTAATTTGTCTATATAATGATTTATTAAATTTGTTTTCTTTGCACTAATTAGATATAAAGAAAAGTGCATTGGAGCTGGCCACTGATGAGTGGTCACAGGTTATGGTGGACCCACGCAGTGGGTTAGAGAAAAGATAGTTCACACTTCCACCTATATGGCCCGATTGGGCGCCTGTGACCAAAACTCACGCATATCAGGGTTAGACTCGCACACAGAAAGGATTGATGCCTTGAAGTGTGGGCTAGATCCACCAGAACAGACAGTTACAATCAACAAGATGGCATGATCATGAAATGCTTGTACAATGTGCACGTGTGGGTTGAAAGCTTGAAATGCACATTTCTTTGCATAGGAAAGTCACATGAAGATTTTGATACCGTTTTTGCGATATACACGGAAAAAGCTTTCATATGACATCCATATTGGAAGGTCCCCAAATTTTAGGAGCCTCGAATCAGCCTAAAAATGTTAGTCCTAAAAAATAGGGATTTTATTCTAAAAATAGTAAATTCTGTACTCTGACTGTGCTTACTAAATTTGGTTGTTTCTATTCTTGACAGTATTCAATAAAAAAAGGAAGGCCATAGAGAAGAGATAGGTATCAAGACACTTGTCACACAAGTTTCCAAGTGTCCCACCACTTGTCACATCTCATGACATGTGGCTGGACACTTGTCTTGTGCTACTCCACTTTTCCCTTTTGTACTAGCTCTTCCCTCTCCTATAAATAAGAGCTCGTTTTTCTTCATTCAGCATCATTTTTCTTTGCTGTAAACTCATGTACAGCATCCACAGATAGCTAGAAGTCATCATCCCCCACTTCTCCATTATCAAATTCCTCCATATTCCCTCTTCTATCACTGATGTTTTGTAGGACAGCAAGCCTGTAAATTCATTACAACACCTCCTTCTCGAGCTCTTTCTTCCATTTTAGCAACAAGAAGCAAGCCCTATCCATGTACTGTTGATCAACGATGAAGAAAGGCTGATTTTCCCTCTTTCTTTTCTCATACTGTAAAGAAATTAATTCTTATCTCATTGCATAATAGATAATGCATGTGTGTTTGTACATCTTTGCATGATCTTGTGAGAGTGAGAATTACTTCTCCTCACTCTCAGGTTGATTGTAACTGAGCTCTTCCCTAAGGGACTTGGGTTGAGCAAAAATACATTCCTTCCGGGGGGAGGGTTGCCCATCTTCAACCCTCAATCTTGTCTTCATTACTTTTACATTTTCATGGTTGTAATTTTGTGAGTAATTTTCATTTTCAGCTTTAAGTATTCATTCTCTTTTATATTAAATCTCGAAAACAAGCGAATATCATAATTGTTAAGCATACTACGTTGTTTGCGGCGTTTACAGTGGTATTAGAGCTTTGGCTCGGTCCTCACCCCAACACTGGTAGTGCTTACAATTATAAGTTTGTTTGTTTTCAGCCCTTGCATTGAGTGCTTGAGCATATTTTTCTTAGAGTCTCAATGGATCAGTCGAGTGCTATCCTTCAAGCCATTCAAAGTCTTAGAGAGGAGAATCAACAAATTTGTGAGCAACTTCTCAAACTAGAAAAAGTTGAGAATCCCAAAGAATTCAAGGAAAGAAGCCCATCTGCTTCAAGGAGATAAAGCCATACCAATGAAAGGAGCCAATCAAGAAGTCCAACTACTTCTAAGAGGCAGTCCCATTCTACTTCAAGACAAAGAAAGAGATCGCGTCGAAGCTCATCCTCTTCTTCAAAGTCATCTGGCGCCTACTTTAATGGACCCTCTTCTAGTGACGAAGAGTCACACCCTTCTCGTGGAAGACCTCATCATTGTCAAAGGCGTCGACATTCTTCACCCTCGTCTCCATCTTCATTTATATCAAGCACTTCATCATCTTCAACCTCAAGATCCGGGCATGGACGAAGGCATAAGAAGAAGAAGAAGACTAAGTCACTATCTCAACTTGAAAATAAGATCAAGTTCAGTATGTATGATGGTTCCCGAAATCCTGATCTTCTTCTGAAGTTTATTCGTCAATTTCAAATTTTGTATGGTCGTGACAAGTATAAAGAAAAAGAAAAGATTAAGTTTGCAGCTTTACATTTGACCGACTTAGCCCATACTTGGTGGACGGGGTTGGAATATGATCATGCTGCCCCAAAATCATGGCGGTCCTTTGTTCGCATGATACAAAGCCAATTTCCTCCTGTTCATTTCAAAAGAGATGTAAAAATGGAATGGGATCGACTTTAGCAAAGGAAAAATGAGTCACTTGGTGACAATACCAAGAGATTTTGGAAGCTACTTTTGAAGGTCCAACATTTCAAGAAGATCAACAATTCGGAAAAGCTTAGGAAGTTTAAAGGAGGTTTGCATTTTAAACTTCGTACTGCTTTTAATCATTATCATTGTTCTAGTCTCAGGGAATTCATTGATCATGCTGAGACATGGGAAGTGGAGCACAATGGCAACAAATCATTCCAAAAGAATGATAAGAAGAGAGTAGCTGATGATGAGGAGTATTCAACCCCAAATGAAGGACAAAAACAACAGCAAAAGCAGCCATCAAATCAAAAGAAGATGAAGCCCTATGCACCTCCTAATGCTTCTCAATTTCACTCCAATCTATACCCACAAGCAAATAAACTTTCCGAAGAAGAAAAGCAGCGCTTCATGAAAGAAGGGAAGTGCTTTAAATGTGGACAAACAGGCCACATAGCGAAGCAATGTCCAAATAAAGGACAAAGCAAGGTTTCTGACAACAAGCCTAAGTCGCCAATGAAAATCAATGCTATCAGTGATGTAGTTGCAAACACAACGCACACTACAGAGATGCACAAATTATTAAAAGCTTGGGGACAGTTGCAGGGTAAGCAAGCACTATTCTTGATAGATCTTGGAGCGAATGAAAATGTCATTTTCTTGCAATTAGCTAAAGAGCTTGGATTAAAGAATGAAGAGATGGACACTCTGGCAGAAGTTCGCCAAGCTTTAAATTCCGATGAAGGTGACACAGTGAAGACTGTGACACCCTACATTGGCAAGCTCAAGTTTCAAATTCAAGGCTACAGTTACGAAGATACCTTCTGTATCGGAGACCTTGATAGTTGCGATGTGATTCTTGGCATGCCCTAGAATCATAGAGTAGATTCAACCATCTTCTCTCAGAAAAAGAAGGTAGAACTCACCAACAAAGGCAAGAAGTATGAGATCCAAGCTGGAGTTTCTGGAGACACCATACCTATGGTAAGCCATATGCAAGTCTCTAGAGCAATTAAGGATTGTGTTCAATGTTGTTTGCTTTATGTCACTGATGTAAAAGATAATATGAATGCTGAAAACCAAGAGCGACTTCAGCTCTTGGAAAAGTATAAAGATTGTTTTTTGGAAGATCTTCCTTATCAGCTTCCCCCAGAAAGGCCAGAAGACCATCATATTGATATTATTCCGGGTAGTTCTCCTAATATAGCACCATACCGTGTGAGCCGTCCTCAACAAGATGTTCAAAAGAAATATGGCACATTCAGGATGTGCATTGATTATCGAGCCCTCAACAAAATCACTGTGAAGAATCGGTTTCCTAATCCTAGAATTGATGACATTTTGGATCGTCTAGGAGGCTCAAAGGTTTTCAGCCGCATTGATCCAAAGAGTGGTTATCATCAAATTAGGGTAATACCACAAGATGTACACAAAACTGCTTTTCGCACTTCATACGATCTTTATGCCCCTGGTGGTTCATTTCGGATTAACCAATGCACCAGCCACCTTTAGTCGAATGATGGAGTGCATCTTTAGAGAGCATCGACAATATGTCGATACTTTCTTTGATGATATTCTTGTCTTTAGCAAGAATGAATAGGAGCATCATCAACACTTGGAGATTGTTCTACAATTACTTCAACAAAATCAACTCTTTGTAAATGGTAAAAAGAGTGAATTTTTCATGCATAAAGTAAATTACCTTGGGCATGTCATCTCTTCTGAGGGGATTCAGATGGATCGTAAAAAGATCAAGATAATCCAAGAATGGCCTCATCTTCATGATGTACATGAGGTGCGATCGTTTCTTAGCTTATGCTCTTATTACCGTCACTTCATCAAGCATTTTGCACATATGGCTTCTCCACTTCATAACCTTACAAAGAAGAAGACCTCTTTCCCATGGAAGGAAAAAGAGAAGGCAGCCTTCACAAGGCTGAAAACAGCTCTTACTTTTGGACCTGTTATTATCATTCCAGATTTGGTAAAACCATTTGTGGTGGAAGCAGATACTTGCGGTGATTGTATTGGTGCAATGCTAAATCAAGAAGGCCATGCCGTAGCCTTTGAAAGCTGCCGTCTAAATGATGTGGAGAAAAGGTATGGCATTTATGAAAAGGAGCTCTTAGCAGTGGTTCATGCTTTGAAGATATGGAAACATTATCTTTTAGGCAATGAATTCCTTATTAAAATTGATCATTAGAGCTTGAAGTATTTCAAGACTCAAAAGCATTTGCAGGAGAAACATGCAAGATGGGAAATTTTCTTGTCTATGTTTCATTTTCAAATTATGTACACTCCAGGGAAACAAAATCTAGTTGCTGATGCACTTTTTAGAGTGCCTCGCATTGCAACTATTACAGTGGCTCATCATGAAGATTTTCAAACGATGAAGAATACTTATGATGAAGATACTGATTTTACAGCGATTTGGTCAAATTTACAGCAAGGAGGTTCTCATCCAGATTATTCCATCAAAGATGGTTACCTTCTCATGAACAATCGCCTTTGTGTCACTCTTCCTGTTCGACAAAAGGTACTTAAAGAAAGTCATGAACCCCCTTATGCAGGGCATAGAGGGAGGGTAGCCACTCTAAGTACAATTGACCGCTACTTTTATTGGCCAACATTACGAAGAGATACACATAACTTCATTGAGGCTTGTCTAGTATGCCAAAAATCCAAGTATGATAGGCAGAAGACTCCAGGATTGTTGTAACCTCTTCCAGTGCCCAAAGATCCATGGGAATCTATCACAATGGATTTCATCTCAGGTATTCCAAGAACACCTCAAGGTCATGATATGATTTGGGTCATAATTGATTGATTCAGCGAGCAATCACATTTTATTCCATGTCATAAAACATTGAAATCCGCACAAGCTGCAAGACTTTTCATTCAACACATCTTTAGATTACATGGTATGCCTTCTGAGATCATTTCAGATAGAGACTCTAAATTCACAAGTAACTTTTGGCGTGCTTTATTTGAGAATTTGGGAACCACTTCAAAGTTCTCCTCAGCTTTTCATCCTCAAACTGACGGCCAAACAGAGGTGATGAATCTCACTCTTTTGGATATGTTGAAAGCTTATGTTAGTGAACATAAGTCACAATGGGAGAAATATCTTCCATTATTGGAGTTTGCTTACAACAATACAATGCACTCATCCACAGGGAAAGCTCCAAATGAAATAGTATAGGGTAAAGTGATTCCTCCTCCAATTATTCGCACTAAAGATAAGATTTTTGCTGCTGATGAGTTTGCTTCAAATTTAAAAACAGCAATGAATCGAGTTCGAGCCACTATCAAAGTTTCCCAAGAGCGACAAAAGAAGCAAGCAGATAAATGAAGAAGACCTTTGGCTTTTGAAAAAGGTCAATATGTCTTGCTAAAGTTTGATAAAAGCAGGCTCAAACAAGGTTCCGTTCAAAATTCATCTTTTCCAAAGCTCTCTAGTAGATACTTTGGATCCTTCAAAGTGATTGAGAAAATAAATGAAGTTTTGTTATCGACTTGAGCTTCCTGCTCATTGGAAAATACACAATGCTTTTCATGTAAGTTTTCTAAAACCTTACATAGGACTAGAACCAAAGGAACCCATTACTGAAGATCCCCTAGAAGTTGAAGAAACAGAGCAACTCTTGGAACCTGAACAGATTTTGTTTCACAAGGATCGAACCACGAGAAGTGGCCTTGTGACACGAAAATTCTTACTAAAATTCAAGAATCTACCCATAACAGATACACTGTGGGTAGATGAAAAATTCATGAAGGATTACCCAGACATTCTTCAGCTGTATCAAGAAGCTTTTCAGCTGAGGACAACTGAATAAAAGCCAGAGGGCTGTCACAACTCTATAGAAATAGAATTTGTATCATTTTTCATTAATTTGTCTATATAATGATTTATTAAATTTGTTCCCTTTACACTAATTAGATATAAATAAAAGTGCATTGGAGCTTGCCACTGATGAGTGGTCACAGGTTATGGTAGACCCACGCAGTGAGTTAGAGAAAATATACTTCACACTTCCACCTATATGGCTCGATTGGGTGCCAATGACCAAAACTCACGTATATCACAGTTAGACTCGCATACAGAAAGGATTGATGCCTTGAAGTGTGGGCTAGATCCGTCAGAACAGACAGTTACAATCAACAAGATGGCATGATCATGAAATGCTTGTACAATGTGCATGTGTGGGCTCAAAGCTTGTAATGCACATTTCTTTGCATAGGAAAGTCACATGAAGATTCTGATACCGTTTTTGCGATGTACACGGAAAAAGCTTTCATATGACACCCATATTGGGAGGTCCCCAAATTTTAGGAGCCTCGAATCAGCCTAAAAATGTTAGTCCTAAAAAATAGGGATTTTATTCTAAAAATAGTAAATTCTGTACTCTGACTGTGCTTACTAAATTTGGTTGTTTCTATTCTTGACAGTATTCAATAAAAAAAGGAAGGCCATAGAGAAGAGATAGGTATCAAGACACTTGTCACACAAGTTTCCAAGTGTCCCACCACTTGCCACATCTCATGACATGTGGCTGGACACTTGTCTTGTGCTACTCCACTTTTCCCTTTTGTACTAGCTCTTTCCTCTCCTATAAATAAGAGCTCGTTTTTCTTCATTCAGCATCATTTTTCTTTGCTGTAAACTCATGTACAACACCCACAGATAGCCAGAAACTGGCCCCATCCATCCCCATCATCATCCCCCACTTATCCATTATCAAATTCCTCCATATTCCCTCTTCTATCATTGCTGTTTTACAGGACAGCAAGCCTGTAAATTCATTACAACACCTCCTTCTCGAGCTCTTTCTTCCATTTTAGCAACAAGAAGCAAGTCCTATCCATGTACTGCTAATCAACGATGAAGAAAGGCTGATTTCCCCTCTTTCTTCTCTCATACTGTAAAGAAATCAGTTCTTATCTCATTGCATAATAGATAATGCATGTGTGTTTGTACATCTTTGCATGATCTTGTGAGAGTGAGAATTACTTCTCCTCACTCTTAGGTTGATTGTAACTGAGCTCTTCCCTAAGGGACGTGGGTTGAGCAGAAATACATTCCTTCGGGGGCGGGGGGGGGGGGAGGGGGGTTGACCATCTTCAACCCTCAATCTTGTCTTCATTACTTTTACATTTTCATGGTTGTAATTTTGTGAGTAATTTTCATTTTCAGCTTTAAGTGTTCATTCTCTTTTATATTAAATCTCGAAAACAAGCGAAAATCATAATTGTTAAGCATACTACGTTGTTCAGGGCGTTTACATCTATCGTCACCCTCCCATGAAGTGACTATTTATGTTGATTACACATTGGTGGTTTGCCTTTCTATGAAGGTTGTAGCCACGAAGGCGACTCTATTATCACTCTCCCATGAACAAACTATCCCTTAGTACTCCACCATTCTCTCTAGAGATGGAAGCTTATATTCATCCACCACCATGGGTAAAGGAGAAGTAGACTCTAAAGAGGTAATCTAGAATGCTCAACTTGAAGAGGAGTGACGCTCCTTACCCATTACCATAGCTATAGTTCCAATGAGAGAGGAAAGAGAGAAGCAAGTGTACAAGAGGTGGAGAAAAAAATGTACCCTCAAGAAATGTACATACTAGAACATATACATATGAAGCCTAAATGCACTATGGCATCCCTTTTATTATTGAAAACAATAAGGTTAGGGATTTATGTCTCCCACCCTCCTACAACAACTTAACCAGTATAATGGTTTTTACTAACTAGTGGTAGTTGTTTGAGCTCAAAACCTTGATGCAATGGATGATAAAATATTTGGATAGCTATTGCCTCTCTCTTCCAAAAACTCTCATAAACTCATGGTTACGCAATATGCCTCTCATTGTAGAGGGTGAGTGTTAATTAGGGTTAGTAATTCCTCCCTTTTTTAACAAGCATGTCTTTCAATGTCATGAAGTATGAAAGCTAAGATTCTTAATCAATGGAGTGGAAGGCTTATGTTAAAAAAAGCATATATCCATCTTTTGTTGTGATTACTACCCTCCAAGGTGATCGTTAGATAAATTTAGAGAGATTTTCTGTATACATCATTCACATCCCATTTTGGTTGTTCTTGAGTGGTCGTTTTGATTCTTCTACCAAGTAGATTTGGAAAAATGATAAGCAAGTTGGCCACCTAGAGACTGTGTGAGAAGCAAGTTTTTCTTGGCAATCCACCATTTTTTGTTCCACCTATTCGACTTGTTTCACTCTTGCCATCGTAATCATATTACCATGATCATTACCACTAACTCTTTGTGTGTGTATTTTTTTTTTTTTGGGGGGGGGGGGGGGGGGGGGTGTCACGAGTTGCTCCACTACATATTGGTCTCAACCTACTCTCTCCTCTTATTAATATGTTATAGCATGTGTACACGTGCATGTGCATGCATACACTCTCTCAAGCCATCACGAGTCTGTCAGTCACACACGTGTCTCAACCTACTCCCCCTCCTCTTATTAACACGTTATAGCATAATAAGTAAAAGTGACAAAAAGAGAAGATATAGGAAAAGCAAGGAACACAAATTTTAAAAATGCACCCAAGAAAGATGGATAAGAGTTGCTAAAATTAGAAGTTGAAATATCAAAATAGGAGTTGAAAATATGTATATTTTCTTTGAAAGAAATTCACAAATATGTTAAGTCCCACAATTATGGGAATGCATGTAATGTAAAATCCAAGAATCGTGATGCAAATGGTAAAATCTCACAAGCACACCATGAAGGCATAGGTTGAGAGCTGAGCATTGTGATGGAAAGTTGAGATACCAAGTTTGACATGAATGGGTAGAAGCCCTAAATTAAAATCCTATAAATAAAACGTTCAGAATGAAAGAAGGACCTCATCCTTGTGTGTGCAAACTCGTGGATCTCTCTATATCTTATTCTCTATTTTACTTCTCTATTGTTTGAGCTTGAGTGAGAATGAAGTTGAGAGTCTATGAGAGCATTTTTTTTAGCTTGGGAGAGTGAGAGCTTCTCCTCTCTTACTAGCTTGAGAGTCTTTCTTCTTCTTCTCTTGCTTGTTTGTAGGTGTTCGAGTATAGAGCAAGGATTGTGGGTTGAGAGGAGGCCATTGTTGTATACGTCAAGGATTGAGAAACTTGCAAAGCTTCTCCTCAATGGAGTGAGCCACAACAGTAGAGTTGGAAGACAATTTAACCAAAGTTGCTAGCTCGATTCTGATCAAGACCACATAAATATTTTGATGTTGTATGACTTTATCAAGGAAATATTTAGTCTACATGAACTGCCTAACATTATATTCAATAATAGATATTCTAAGTTTACCTTCAAGTTTTGGACTAGTCTATTCCAAGCCACCGAAACCCATCTATGCTTCGATACTAATCTACAAGTTGATAGCCAAACTAAGATGATAAAGCAAATCAATCAAGACATTCAAAAATCCTATTGTGATAGAGAATTGCGCTGGTAGGTTGAGTATCTAGCACTTGTGGAATTTATCTAATGCCACCTACCAAAATAGATAATCAAGATGTCCCCATTCCAAGATTTATATGGATAAGAATATTGTATACCATTGAATTTTTCAAACCCTACTCTCAAGGTGGAAGCTTACAAGGCCATGCTTGATTTGGCACAACAAATTCAAGCCATTCATCAAGACCATCCAAGATCAATAAAAGTCCTATTCAAATTCCTCGAGAATTATACATACCTTCAAGAATGAAGACATGGTTTTCCTAAGGCTCATTATCCCTAAAGGAAGCATAAGAAGCTTAGTTCAATATATTGAGGAAACCCTATGAGGTGATCAAAGTGATAGAAAGTGAGACTATAAACTCAAACTACCATCCCATGTCAAGGTGCATTGTATTCCATGTGCGTTTGCTTAAGTTATATGTACCTAACCCTACGTATATACTCAATTATGAACAAATAGTAATGCTTGCACAAGGGATTCTAAAAATGTAATGATAGAAGATTCATAATAAATAACATGAAATTTTGAAATAGTTGAATTTATATTCAAAAGGTGTTAAATAGGTATTTTTGTTGGTGAAATGTGAATTATTATAAGATCTACATATTGTTAAATGTAGGTGTAATTAATAAAATTTAACTTGTACATTTATAGCATGAAAATTTTTGGAAGACTAAAATAAAAGTTTTAGCATTAAAACGAGGTGAAACCAATTGTTTAGATATGTTTATCTTTAAAAAAATAGCCAATCTACAATTTTATAGCATGTTAATCCAATATCAATAATGCATTAGGCTAAAACTACAAGAATCGGGTAAAAATGTGCTTCTATGTAATATAATGATGGAAGGAATAAGGAAAATTGAGTGGAAAAAGAAAATATTTATTTACTTTTGTGGAAAATAAAAAAGGGTGAAAATTTTTACTTTTTTGAGAGAAGGTAAGATTCACAAAGCAATATATAAAATAGCTTGGTTTTTTTAAATAAACAATGAGGAAAAACATGTTGTGCTCTTCTCCCTCCCTCCCCCAACTATGCTTTAGTACTAATCTGTAAAGTGATGGACAAATTGAGAGGGTGAATCAAATCATTGAAGACATTTTAAGATCCTATGGTGGTAGAGAACTGAGACGTTAGGTTGAATATCTAGTACTTGTGAAATTTGCCTACAATGTCACCTACCAAATAGATAATCAAGAAGTCCCCATTCCAAGCTTTATATGGATGAGAGTATCGTATACCATTGAATTTTTCAAATCCCACTCTCAATGCGGGGTTTAGTGTGTGCAAAGTTTTTTGAGTTATAAATGGTCATAATTTTATTGGTATGAACACAAAGAATGGTTTTATTTATTTATAATAGGATCTTTAATGGTCCACTAGTTGTAAAAATCCACTCAAGCTTGGCGAGTGCATCCTATGATGCCATGAGGCATATTCCACAGTGGATTTCGTGAGGTTTTTCGGTGGATTTCGTAAAACTAGAGGCATATTCCATGGTGGATTCCGTGAGGTTTTACGGTGGATTTCGTAAAACTATATGTATTTGTCGGGGCTCGTACACAAGGTGGAATCCTTGTGCGAGAAGTTGACGGGGACGCCTGTCCTTTTCGGGCATTAGATTAATTTAATATGCACATGGGTGATTCCGCAAAATACATATTTAAATTAATGGATGTTTATGAGTTTAGAGTGCACTCGTATTAAATTAAGGTTAGGACAAAGTTCCAACCTGTTTAATTATTTTATAGTTGAAGACTGCTAAGTATTCACTTTTGTGGGTTTTATCTTATTATTTTCTAACAATTATGAATGCTTCAGTTGATGTGTAGAGCAGGTAGTGGTGACTTTGGGTAGCACTGGGCGTTAGCATAAGTCCAAGCGTAAATTTTATAATTATGATTAGTTATCTTAAGTATAATATATAATCTTATGTATTTATATGATATTGTATTATTAAAATTATTACACTATTTGTAAGTTATAAGTTTAAACTTCTTTAGTAATAATTAGATCATTGTCCTTAGTACTATTAATTTATTTGTTCTTAATATAGATTATTTTAGAATATGAGATTTAAGATATGCTTTTATTGAAATAAGCTTTCTTTATGGTATATCTTGCTCTTTTCTTAATGTGGTTAAGTATAGAAAGCTTTTCTAGCTTTCTTTATAAAAGTAGCAAGATCACATGCAAAACACGATAATAGGATAAAAACTGAGTTTTTTCATTGCTTCCTCATCCAGAATTGGAATTCAGAGCTTCAAGAGTCGTTTTAGGAGTTTTGGCACGCTCCTGATACTTTGGTGATGTCAAAACGTCAAGATTCAGAGCACAGAATTTTCTATAGCAACTACAGCATGTTATAGGATACCTCTTGACTCTTAAAACTCTGTATTTCAATTGATATTTGTACTTTCTTTGCAATTATATGTTGTTTTTATTTAATAGTTGAGATGTTTGATTTGCTAGATTTTCCACGTGATTCCACTTCGTAACAACATCCAAGTTAGATAGTTGAACTATAAGGAGGCAAGTAAGATGTGAGATTGTTGAGCAATGAGGGTCCATTAAAGTAATTGGTGATATGAAACTCTTCTTTGGTTAGTATCTTGTCCAATAATGGGTGATGGAGTAACTCTTTGGGTGCATCTAGTTTATGGGCCTCAAGGATGGATCATAGTAAGTTGGATCACTATAACAAATTAACGACATGGTACTACTATGCCAAGGTGAAAAGACAGCTACCTTTAGTGGTCATTTTGAGGCACAATTGGTACTGACTCTATGCGAAGTGACTGGAGGATGTACACTATCATTTAAGTTCTTCTAGGGGTCCTAAAGTCTTGAAGCTACTACATGGAGGGAAAGAATGCAACATTTTTGTAGTTGATATTCAAGTAGTTCACTAGAGAGTTGCTCGTGGTTGGATAGGAATGCTATTTTGGAATAGATGATTATGCTCTTCCCACACATGGGACACCATTGGGATGCAAGCATAGTCATATCAATGTCATCTATACCTAGATTTATCATAGCAAAAAACTTTGTGAAAGTACTAAAGGTAGAGCCTAGATGTAAGTAACATTTAGTCAAGTTACGTTGGGTTATATGGGCCAATTCTTCTACCATTTCATAGATGGAACAATAGTGCCAATTCTTCTTTATATGTCGTCTAGGGAGAAATGGCTTGTGATCATTGACTCTAAAGGGAAGTGCCCTAAGTAGGTGCATGGGAAATAGAGTGGCTGGTTGGGGCTCATTTGACAGTTCTTTGTGAGGGGTTTGATTGTCATCTAGGCTTAGAGTTTCTCAGGCCATGGATGTTTCCGGGCACACCAAGGGGGTCTCTATGGTCTATTTGGGTTGATAGATCATGATGGGCCTAGTGTTTTTTTTCTTTGGGTATCATCAGCAATGGTGGTGGGTCTAGGTATGGTCGAGCATGATGGGCTCTGCAGCCTTAATGATGAGATGGGTTTAATAGGGTTAGTCTACAACAACTTTTCCTAAATTATAGCAATGGCATAGGGCTACTATTGCTATGGTTCCCAAGTGTGGGATTTGGCTCCTTAGAGGTTCATTCCTTGTCTTAATGATGCTTTCCAATTACATTTTGAGAATACCTTGTGCAAGCATTACTATTTATTCATTGTCATGTATAAGCTCAAGGTAAGGTACATATAGTTTAAGTAGGTTCATGTGGAATACAATCCACCTTGAGATGGGGTAGTAGTTTGAGTTTGTAATCTTGCTTCCCATCACTTTGATCACCTCATAGGGTCCTCAATGTCATGCACTAAGCTTCTTATGCTTCCTTTGGGATAATGAGCTCTTCTCAAGTCTCACCCTTAGCACCACCATGTCTGTGTTCTTGAAGGTACATATAGTTCTTTGACAATTCAAGTAGGATGTTTATTGAACTTAGATGGCATCAATGTCATGATGAATGGCTTGAATATGTTACTCCAAATCAAGCATGGCTTTATAAGTAAAAAATTCCTAAAGAAGGGCCCTTTACAAATCTCTTGATTAAAATTGGAGCTAAATAGAGTTTGCCATGTGGATTAAATATGACCCTTTACTAATATCTTGATTAAAACAAGAGCCAAATAGAGTTTGTCATGTGGATTAAATATGATATTCTTGTCTTCTTTGCTTTGGAGATAGTAGAATTGATTTGATGGTTCTCTCCTTTTTTAAGTCGAAAAGTCCAAAGTGTGCATCTTGTAATGGATCAATGATCCTATTTATTAACCAGAGCTATCAAAACGTATGAAAGGAATAGAGACAAGTTAATGCCAAATGTTTTGAAAATTGGGAGATCTAACTACAATATTTGAAAGGGGAGAAGGATCGAAGCTTGCTTGGAAGTGAGCTATGGCGAAGAGCAAGAGCAAGAAGAGAGAGAGACACAAATGGAAACTCCAACAATCACAATGTGTGACCATGCCTTCCTTTATTCAAACTGTCACTAAAAGAATAAAGAATAAAGTGATGGTGACGGGTGCCCGCCACCTGCAGTGTGCACTAGCGGGTACTGTCCATGTAGTAATACACGGGCGGCTAGGCAGAGGCACCTTTACCCCCAACAACCTCCCACTTAAAGGCGAATCTGCTCCAGTGAGAAGTGAAAAGGAAAAGAAAAGATAGTACAATGTACACATGTACAACAGGATGAGGAAAAATGTCATCTCATCCAACGCCCATCAATCTCCTGAGGAAGGCAAAGCACTCAGTAGTGAGGCTTTTCGTGAGCAGATCTGCATGATTTTTGTCAATGGGGATCTTGACAAGGTCAACAGACTTGTCCTCCACGATCCCACATATGAAGTGATACCTCACCTCAATGTGTTTCGTTTTTGCATGGAAGACCGGATTCTTGGCTAGCTGAATAGCACTCATAGAATCCAAATGTAGCATAGGTATAGTATCAATCCCAGGGTCATGAATCAAACGGCCCAACCATATGGCTTCCTTGCAAGCCTCAATAGCCACAACATACTCGGCCCTAGTGGTAGAGAGAGCTGTACACTTTTGAACCTTGGACATCCAAAAAATAGCACCTCTATCATAGGTGAAGACATAGCTAGAAGTGGCCTTCCTACTATCTGCATGTCTTGCATAATCGGAGTCTGTGTAGCCCAGAAATCATGTATCCTGGCTGCCATAGCAAATACACATATTTGTTGTGTCCTTCAGGTATCTCATGATATCCTTTACGACATCCCAATGCTTCTTACTAGGTGTATCCATATAACGTGCCATAACACCAACTGCAAAGGTAATATCTGGATGAGTGGCTATCATGGCATACATCAAACTGCCCACGGTTGATGCATAAGGGATTGTGGCCATCTCAACCCTCTGCTCATCCGTCTGCGAACAATGAACCTGTGAAACCTTCACATAAGAAGGTAATGGACAGCCAATAGGCTTTACGTCCTGCATGTAGAAACGCTCAAGGACTTTATGAATGTACTCCCTCCTCTGGGAGAAGTAGAGTAGTCCCTGATGCCTGTCGTGCTTAATGCGCATACCAAGAATGTGAGAGGCATGTCCCAAATCCTTCATCTAAAAGCTCTTCTTCAATTGAGATTTAAGAGCATCTAGCTCATCATGAGCTTTCCCTGCTATCAGCATATCATCCACATAAAGTACCAAAATAAGCAAGGAGCCATCACGATCTTTCTTCGTGTAAAGACACGGATCCATTGCACTCCCGCTGTAGCCCTGTGACTGCATAAAGGCATCAAACTTATAATACCACTCCGTAGGTGCCTGCTTCAAGCCATAAATACTTTTCTTCAATTTGCACATTAGGTGGTCCCTGCCAGGTTCTGCAAAGCCCTTAGGCTGATCCATGTATAATCTCATCATGCAAATCCCCATGCAAGAATGCAGTCTTGACATCCATCTAATACATGTCCAAGTCAAGCTGCGCAACTAAGGCCAAAACCAAGTGTAGGGTGGTCATCTTGACCACAAGAGAAAAGACTTCATCAAAGTCAACTCCATTCTCCTGTTTAAAACCCTTAGCGACAAGTCTTGCCTTATAAGCCAGCCTTGGGTTTTCAAGGGTACTTTTCAGCTTGTACACCCATTTGCATGGAAAAGTCTTCTTGCCCTGAGGCAATGCAACCAAATCCCAAGTCATATTCTTGTGCAAGGAGTCTATCTCAAACTGCATCACCCTCTCTCCCAAGAGTGATTGTTACCCCATGCATAGCCTCATCATAGGTGAGAGGCTCCCATGCATCTATAACCAATACATAATGCATCAAGGGCTCAAATCTATTAGGTGGACGTCTATCTCTAGTAGATCGTCTCATGGCAGGCTCTACAACCGGTCCAACACCCTGGCCATGTGTACCAACTGCTGTTGCAGGCTGTCCAACTGGCTGTGCAGGAGCATGTGGCTTCTCCTGGAATATAACCCTGCATATATCTACCACCTTCTCAGGCTTCCTATGCATCTTGTTTTCATGGAAGACTACATCATGGATGCAGATGACTTTCCGCGCTTGTGGATCCCAAAGGTGGTAACCCATCTCACCTGCATCCCCATAGCCAAGGAAAATGCATTTGACACTCTTAGGATCCAACTTAGTACGTTTGTCTTTGGGCACATGGTAGAATGCCTCACATCCAAAGACATGTAGATGTGCATAAGATGGAGGTTTCCTAGTCCATACCTCCTCTACAACTTGGAAATCCAAACCACTAGAAGGTGATCTATTTATGACATGCACAGCTATACTGACTATCTCAGTTGTTCAAAAGCTCTGTGGTAAGCATGCATGGCTAAGCATATTGCATACACACTCCTAGATGGTTGTATTTATTCGCTCAACCAAACCATTCTGGGGTGGGGTATAGGGGATGATCAACTAATGCTTAGTATCCCTCTCGTCAAATAGTTGCTCAAAAGCATGTGATGACACATATTGTCCCCCATTGTCAGCCCTAAGATATTTCAGTCTATGCCCAGTTTGGTTCTCAACAAATCCAAGCCATCTCTGAAATACAGCCAAGACATCTAACTTAAGCTTAATGGGGTAAGCCCAGACTCTACGCAAAAAATCATCAATGAATGTCACAAAATACTTTGCACCACCCATAGACTGACAGGGCATGGGCCCACAGACATCGAAATGTACCAATGCCAGGGGCTCACTCATGCATGTCCTACCAGAATTCTTATGCGTATTCCTAGTTTGTCTACCATAAAGACAATGCTCACATGAATCAAAACATGCATAGTCAAGGGGCGGTAAGTACTGCAAACCAGAAAGCATTTTCATTCCCTTCAAGGACATATGGCCCAAACGGGCATGCTAAAGAGATACATGTGGGATGGAACCCACTTACAAAACATGGTCAACAGAGGACCCATCAACTACAAGAGGATAGAGGCTACCAGCTTTGGCACCTCTAGCAAGCACAAGTTTGCCACATGTGATCTTCCAGGCAGAATCCCTAAATGAAACATGAAACCCAGCATCATCAAGATACCCTGCAGACATAAGACTACGTGTAAGCATAGTACATGACATACATCCTGTAACAAAAAAGTACTACCAGTAGAGAACTTTAGTCGTACATCCCCAATGCCAACAATAGTAAGTGATCTATCATCACCCAAGCAAACTGAACCAGAGATAGTGTAGTAGGAGTGGAACCACTCACGGCATGGTGTAACATGAAATGAAGCACCAGAATCCAGAAGCTAGCATTCCACATACATATAATGAACATCAGTCAACGATGTAGCATCACAAGAACTAGCTACAAGTATGTACTCTCCATCAGAGTCATCAATCTATGTGACATTTATCTCCTTGATTTTCACACTAGATTTTGTAGGTATAATGCTGCGATCAAAGGACTTTTCCTGTACTTTGTCTTTCCCCTTCTCTTTGCACTTCTCATTGTGCAACTCATGACACTATGGGCTTATATGACCCTTCTTGCCGCAATGATGACATGTCACATTAGCATTTCTCCCATGAGACTTGCTACGCGACTTACCACGCGACTTAGACCTAGACTTCTGCAAGTCTCTGTCATGACCATTCCCTCGGTTATTCTTGCCATTACCATCTTTGTCTGTAACAGTCAAAGCATGCGAAACACGAGAGGCATCCAAGTTCTTACGGTTGATCTCTTCCTACGAAAGAGCACTCTCTACATCATGCAAGTTCAAAATAGTAGCAGGAGTAGATAAGGTAGTGCGGAATACATCCCATGACTCACTTAGAGTCCCAAGCAAAAACAATGGAGTAACCTCATCATTAAAGGTAATATCCTGCAAAGTCAAGTTCTTGAGAATAGCATGGAACTGGCTCAAATGAGCAGACATTGTCATATTCTCCTTCAAGCACAGGTCCATAAGGTGCTTCAGCCAATACATCTGACTTGCTAGACTTTTCTTGTCATAGAGGTTCTTAGTTTTATCCCAAAGCTGCCAAGCACTCTGTGCCTCCTCAACCACATTGTAATGCACATGTTCAATGAAAGACAAGATGAGGGTGGACTTGCATAACTCATCAAGCTCATCCCATTTGTCATTAGTCATAGTTTCAGGCTACTCGCCATGCATCTTTAGTGGCTTTATCTGTGATTTCTGCACCAATACCTACCAAACTTAGCTCTTCCAATAGGCATAATTCATACCAACAAGCTTAGTGATGTTGAAGATAGCACTGTCAGTGGAAGAAGAATCCATATAATGCAGTCCAAAATAGTGCAAATAGTTCAAAACTGCTTTTTGTTTGTTGTTGCAAATAGCCAAAATACCATTAAAACCAAGGCAAAATGACCACGAACTGATAGCTAATGATGTTATCCACCAAGTATCATCAAAAGTACATAAAATCAAGATGATTCAGTATGAAAATTTCACATCAGTCCATGCATAACCGATTGTTATAATAAATTACAACCAAGTACAATGAGAGTAAACTGTAGGCAAAATCAATACACAAAGTCAACCACTGACTATCAAAGCATCACCAGCTTCAAGCGGGCATAAATCAGGATATGACAGTCATACGGACATTGAGCAAACACCCAAGCATGTCAAACGAATCTGTTAGTAAGCTGGCACACCCCCTGTGCAATAGGGCAAAGTGTATATAGCACTCGCAAGACCTGACACAAAGAGGTGTATGCTCAAGAATTGAGAAGCCCAAATTAGCTCAAGTACATGTATGTGGACCATGGCATATCAACCATGCAACATCCAAGTGAAGAAGATCCCAGTCTCAGATGACTCAAAGCTCAATAGCATAAACCGCCTGCTCAATGTCTGTCAAGCATCCAACAATGCTCCCACTGGCACAAAAGCCATATGGATCAAGCCAAGAAGCTCAAGAAAGGCATATGAGAGTACTTGTGAGGAAATATCCAAGACCAAACATCAAGAAGACATCATGAGCATATAGGCTCTATAGCCTCTCATTAGAGCATCCATAGACATCAACTATATCCCAAATAAAACTCTGGCAAGCCATGAAATATCCCAAGTAAGTTCTAGGAATCCAAATGCAAGCCGAGACAAGGCACTAGTAGGAATCGACTCCAAACAATGTAATTAGCATGTAGTAGTGGCATAGGCCAAGCATGTCAAGACCGGTCATACATAGGTAACATACATGCCATATATACATCCAAGACAGAGCATCAAAAGCATTCCAAAGCTGATATCAAGCTCAAATAAAGATCCGGAACCAAAGACAAGCTCGATGTTGTACCCCGAAGGGCAATACTTCATTGCATATCCCAAAGACATAGCCCAAAACCAATAGACATAACCAAACATGAAGTAATAGGCTTCAGTCCATTGTTGTATAGCAGTGTTTTATTATTCAAAATTGATTATTTTCAGTAATAAAATCAGTCCGAAATGATGGCATAACATGTGCCTTGCATCCCCCAAACAATCGGGCATCAATAGGTACCAAACCGGTTTAGTAGAAGTGCCCAAACAAGCATAGCATTAGATGCCAATGTTACTTCTACATAACATGACTACAAGACTGCTATAAACAGTCCTGGGAATGTATAGATCATACCCAAATCTGATGCCAATGATCAAGGATGCTTCAACACATGTTAGAGACTATTGCCAAGCCCGAAGAAGCATGACATAGCCATCACTGAGGAGTAGTTGTGTTGTTGTGGTATGTTGTCTAGATCAGCCAAAAAAATACCGCAAATTTGCTGATGTGTGATTTTGCTATTGTGCATCCACATGGCCTCAATAGTAATGGTTAGAGGCTCCATGAGGTGCCTAGGGAGGCACACAACAAGGCTCAAGTGCCCAAATGCAAGAGGGAGCAAGATACAAGCTCCAAGGGTTGCCCTAATTGACTGCAACCTAAGAACTGAATAAAAGCACTGAAAGAACACTTCAATACCTCTATACTAATTTCTTGAGGGTGCCTCAATAGGCCGAGAAGGTGCTTGGGAAGCCGAGGAGTGACAGGAGCTTGAGAAGGTTGATTATGGCTGCTGCTGGGAAGGAGACCCAATGCTATAGGTATTTGAATGGAAGCTAAGAATGTCACAAACCAAGCTCGGGAAGTCCAAAAGCCTTGCTTTGATACCAGTTGAAAGGTGAGAAGGATCGAAGCTTGCTTGGAAGTGAGCTATGGCAATGGAGAGCAAGAGCAAGAAGAGAGAGAGACACAAATGGGAACTCCAACAGTCACAACGTGTGACTGGGCCTTCTTTTATTCAAACTGTCGCTAAAAGAATAAAGAATAAAGTGACGGTGATGGGCGCCCACCACCTACAGTGTGCAGTGGCAAGTACTGTCAATGTAGTAATACACGGGCGGCTAGGCAGAGGCACCTTTACCCCCAACAATATTCTTCTTGGCACCTATACTATTTTCATTTTCTTTATCTAAGATCTCTCCTTAAGCTTTTATTCTCTTTCCTGACCTTCTCTTTGAGTTTCTTTCTCTCCACATTGTGTGCACTTGCAATTTTCATACATGACATCCACAAAATTCATCCATTGTTTATAACAAAAGTATAGATGGAACTTGAGAAACCAAAACCTTCACTATAAATAATAAGGTCACTATGTTATCCTCATGCAAGGGCTCCTATAAAAGGTGAAAAACCCAAATGAGACATATCCATCTAAATAACCAAGAGAGTGATGTTCGCCAATCATATGTTCCAAGTAATATCATCCAAATCCCATAGAAGATGCAAGCTTAGTTAGTTAGATTTCTTTTTGGTATGCTTTTAGGGGAAGTGCCTTGCTTGACCCATGAGGAACGACCCATGAGGATTGACATGGGATTCCTAATGACTCAAGTAAGGTCTCCTAGAAAACATTCTAGCATCAAGCTAAGAAATCCACTTGTTTGATCAATTAAAATTCGAAACGAAAAATCATGACACTTGGTTCAATAAGAGTAAGAGACAAGGAATAGTAGAATGTCAATCACTTTGCCTATAAGGGACACTTAGTTCAATGAGAGAGAAACAAGAGATAGTAGAACATTGATCCCTTTGTCATAAGAGTGAGGAACAAGGGATAGTAGGATGTTGATCCCTTTAACCATAAGACATTGTCTTACATCTCCTCCCTAAAACAATGTTGTGCTAGTTCTAAGATTTGGATCCTAAGAAATCAATGTTTTGGCTCTAAACTTGACCTTGTTGAGAAGCCACTCAACTAATCAGTTCCACCCTTTCATAGGACATTCCTCTTAGAGGAAACTATCCACTTGATTCCCATGCATGTATCTAAGGCATTATTTAGTTATCTAATTATCTAACACAAGGAAACATTTAAAATCAACTTCCTTTACAATTGAATATAGTCCTTTCAAAACACTGATAGGGAAATATTATTTTTCTTGCCACCAACGTGATAACCATAATCATATCCCTACTAGGCCTACATAGAGCATCCACCATTTATCCCCTAACTAAGTTGGGGATATTTTGAAACTCTTCTAGGCTTATAATGCAACATTCTTGTCTAAGACATTGTGGTAGTCTCCCTAGAGCCCCGCTAATTATCATGGCTCTTAGAATATCTAATCACTTTGATGAAGAAACCTCTCATCTATAGGGCTAGTCCTATAGAAATTACACAACACAGTGGATAAAATCTAAGCAAGGAGTACAGAACACATAGCAAATATAAGACGAACAAAAACTACTCTAATTTCAAACAAATTGATACAAAGATGGCTCTATCCACTTGTGCGCTTCCAGTGCTAAGATTAGATGGCGATCCAAACATATGATAGGTGAAGAGCTTTAAGGGTAGCTAGAAGAACTCTGACATGGTGAAAGATGGATTGCCAATGTCTTTGGAGGAGTATTCTTTTTATAGCCCGAGTCTAGTCGACCTGTCTGGCCATATTATGAACCTTTCCTAATCAGGTAGGGAATTTTATTTCCTCTTAGCCAAAGCACTCGCCCCAGATCCTCATCAGGGGACCACTAGTCCCCCATGAGACCCCCCAACTTGGGGTTGCTTCCATGGCCCCCCAACCCCAAAATAGGGGTCCTTGATGACACCCACACCTTGCAACTCAATGCGTTGTGCCTTGAGTTGCTACTAGCATAACTACTCTATCTAACCAAAGGATAGATCTACAAAGGTCACATTTTTGCCATTCAGTCACATAAACATCATCTGACACATAGAAGTCAAGACCCAACCAATGTTCATGCTCACACATGGTTTCTCCTCATAATGGGGGCCTTTCAACTTAGAGCACCATGGATCATCGGAGGCACCTTACGAGAGTGGGGCATTGAGCATATCTAACAAGTCCTAGCACGTGAGGCAACAACAACTCTAATTGGGGAACTAGCAATATGATTGGGGATAGTTATCACCACTTAACCAATCAATCATTTCTTAGAGAAACCAAATACATGGCAAGCAATATCACTTTAAAGTGACTTTTCCTTATTACAAAATTCAATACTTTGCAAAAGACCTTTGAAAACAATGATTTCCTAGTTGCACCTACTTTAGTAGTAAAACAAGTAATAAATCCATATTTTATATTTACAAAACTAATCCATTGCTTGAATTTGGTAGATCCATGATAAGAGCATTCTGTGTATCCTCTTGATGAATCCATGGTTTGTTTAAAGTTAATATTTGATCGTTAACATTGTTATTTGCATGTGTATATTCTAAGAAACTCAATTTCATACTTCTAGGGCCTTTTAGACAACTACTCACTATTTATTCCTACTTACTTTTGTTGTAACAAACCAACAAGATTTTCATTATTTACAATTCACCTAACTATATCAAACTAGATTTATTTTAAAGTTTTATCACAAGAGTATTTTATTTCTCTATAAGGTTTCGTGTTTTGGTTGATACTATGTCTCTTTTTTCATGCTGGGATTCTAAATATTTCAGTTTGTAAAGCCTTTGAATATATATTTTTAGATCATACATTCAAGATAGATTAATTGAAGATTTATTAGATCCAAATATTGTAGAGAATATTCTACTATTTTATTTGAGATTGTGAAGTGCACTATAAATAGAGTAAGTTCTTGGGCATAATTAACTTAAATAGACTATTTAACTACTTGGATTCTTACTTCTATTAAATCTAGCTAATTGATAGAAAATTGTACGTGTTGCTAGCATTTATTTTCCAAGGTATTGCGTTATGCCTAATTTAAATCTTGTTATGCACACGGGCACCTGGTAAGCTAGGGGTAGAGCCTTAGTAGTGGGTTTGCACTCATCATGGTATTGTTTATACTATTTCTCACTTGTAGCCATAGCGAGATTAGCTAAAGTTGCTCATCACTTTGGGGCCATGGTGTGAATGAAATCTCTCTCCAATCAGGCTCATGTGGATCAATAGTTGTAGAAAATTCCATAGGTTTGTGTACAACAATCAATACATTTGAATTTCTAAGTCTGTCCCACAATGAGTTCCTAGATTATAACACTCGAAATCCTCACCAATTTATGCTAATGTCACTCCTAAAATAGGTTGAAAATATAGCAATTATTTTAGAGAACGTATACAGTGTTAGAGTAGTACTATCCAATAACAATACATGTAAAATGAAGGGGTTGTTTTGGGGTTGATTAAGGGGATATTTCTAGTCCAAATCTTTGCAAAATGGGGTAGAGACGTGAATTACTTTCATAAAAGCCTAGCTTTCTCCTTGTGGAAATTGGATAATGTAGGTATCAAACTAACATTATGGGATGATATATTTAGGTTATGGAAGCAAGGTAGAGGTTGCTAAGAACAAGGTGTGGGATAGTTCTAACAATGGATTGTAAGTTGGATTTAATTAGGAAATTGCAATGGGAATATGTTAGAGATAATAGAGATGGAGCAAGATTATAAGATTTGGGGCTGATCAAAGGAGGATGAGGCACTTCATTACTTGATGTACTAAGAGAGGTAGTAATCATAAACCAATCCCATAGAGAGAAATCTTGCCTTCTAAGATGACTAGACAACATAGGGGCATATTCCTAAACAATAGGAATAGGGCATGGGTATGGAGAGGGCAGGATAGCATAAATTCTCTTGATTGAACTATCTAGGCTTTGCAAGAGTACCTCTACTTAACTACAGCTAGCAAATCCCTTATTTTTAGCTCTCTATGTTGGTTTAGAGCTAGCTATAAGATTTGGGATAGATTACAATCAATTTGATGGAGCCATGGAGGGCTACAATTGGCATGTGATTGGCCTCTACCACTATAGACAACAATCTTCCTAGTTTTCTCTACATTAGATTAGTATGCATCCCTCCAAGGTCTCACTTTTGAGATGTGGACTATTGTAGACTTGATTTTCCATCAATTCATTGTAAAAGGGAGAAGGTGGCACACACACATGCGCGCGTGCACGCACACACTGAATTCATTTTTTTTCAAAACATTTTTCTAGAATAACATGATTGGATCATGATCCTTTTTATGCTTTTCTTCAAGTTTTGAGTCAGCTTGACTAACTATAGTCTTACTTTATCATATATTTTATATAAATTTTGTATTAATTTTGATATAAAAATACTCTGCCCCTTATTTTAAGTTCTAAGCATTAGTGGGCTTCTTCTAAATGATTGTAAATGCTAATACTTTATGTCCAAGTAGGCCAAGTTATGGGTATTTGATGGTTAGCATTATGCGTACTACAAATTCTTTGGCCAAAAGATGAAAATAAATCGTTATATAAGATTGTATGGATAGTAAAACACATTCATGGAATTGCTACAATAGCCAAAATGGGTTAAAATGATTATAACTATTTTATTAGGAAGTTTGAGTGTGGATACATCATATTCTTTTGCCAAAGACCTAAATGTACTACGAATTTCTAGCAAATATAAAGTTGAACTAGTATAACTAAGCCATAAAACAAGTAAAATATGGAATACAATAAGCATGAAACTAAGTATATTATACCAAAAAAGGGGATGTCAATTTTTATTGGAATGGACACATTGTTGCTTTCAAAGTTACACCTCAAGGATGCTTTTCTTAGACCTAACATGTTTAGATGGCTAGAGATATGCAATTGTCTCCAAATCAACATATTTGGTGTAAACAAATTGTAAGTTATGAGTCAAAGAATATATGTAAATATATATTCTCTTCTTTGAATGCATGTAATAAACAATGGATTATTGCCTACATATATCTTTTGATTAATAGGATTTGAGAGGTGACTTGTGGAGAGCTTGGTTGTGCTTTCTAGGCCATTTACAAAAAAAGTGCATATGGATATATTGAAGTTTGCTAGTGCCAAGTCTTTCATCCCTGAATTGGAAGATTCTAGATGAAGCAATGATATAGAGTTTGCATCCCTATGTGCCTTTGAGTTTGGCTTTAGAACAAAAAATGAAGGTATCATGGCTAAGTAGATTTTTAAAAAGAGTTCACAAAATTTTATCTAAGACATCCTCAAGTGTGGCATATAGCTAGGAAGCATTGATTGGCTTAGTGTTATCTCCCAATCGCACCCCCACCTAGTCATCCAACATAGTGAGTTTAGTCACACCCCCCAAGAGCACACATGTACTTGCAAGAATAAGTCAAAAGGCTTAAAGAAAATTAACTCTATCTACAAAGGTGCAACCAAGGAATGT
The DNA here is from genome assembly GCF_053477565.2 of Lygodium microphyllum. Taxonomy (NCBI): domain Eukaryota; kingdom Viridiplantae; phylum Streptophyta; class Polypodiopsida; order Schizaeales; family Lygodiaceae; genus Lygodium; species Lygodium microphyllum. Next base: position 20,294,578 of record NC_141162.1, read on the forward strand.
GTAGAAGTAGAAGAAAATTTTGAAAAATCATAGAGACATAGCAATTTTTGAAATCAAAAAATTACTTGGAATTATTTTTATACAAGAGCACCGGGCTCAGGGCAGGCTCTTATCCTTAAATAGGGCTAGCAAATATCCTTTGAGCCTCGCTTTTGTGACATGCTAGGTTTCTCTAAACTCTAATAATTAATTTCAACCAAGCTAGTTGGTAAACAAGTAAAAGAGTGTAAATGGTGTATGCTAGTGAGAGAAGGCAAGTCTAGGCACATGCAAAGGAAGGGTGCCCAAAACTTGAGGCCATGTATAAAAACTAGAAAGTAAATGGATAAGCTCATTCTTATGGTGTGCAATCTTGTGAGCTCTCTTCTTGCTTCTTGATTGCTTCTTCCTTGTGTGTGTGTGTGTGTGTGTGTGTGTGTGTGTTGGGGGGGGGGGAGGGAGGGAAAGAGAGAGGTACAATGAGAGACCGGTTGGAGAAGCTCTTGCATCCTCTTTTTCTTCTTCTTCTTTTTCTCCTCTTCTTCTTTGTGGAGCTTGTGTGAAGATTGAGGAAAATGTGGAGCTTGCTTACGGCATGTTGCAAGGATCATGGAGCCATTGACAAACCTTTCATAGGTAGACTACCACAACCTATGCATGGTTTGGTCTGGGTCCTCAAGTGTAGGACAACAAGTTCGCTTGGTGGTCTCCCAAACCAACAAAATTTGTCTTGTGCACAATAAGAAGATTAGAAATTTTCCCTAAGGAGAGCCTCTGCAAGCACAATAGAGTTTCAATTGTAAGTATTGAAGATCCCAAGTAGTAATGTGCCATGAGCTCATGTTCAAGTTTTTCTACCTCCAACCCAATACTTCTTCCCTTTGACTTGCCATAAGAACTAACTAGGAGAATCCCAAGAATACCTTGAACTTTGGCAACCAAGTCACATATCACCACTCCAACCACAACTTACCTTACAACAAGAAGCTTCTACACCATCAACAACCTGAAGAACTCCTCCGACTCCTCCAATGACAAAACATGGCACTCCTTAGCATCCATGTCTTGGTGCAAGTTGAATTATGCCACCTACAATGGAGAGTGCTTGAGTGGGATAATAGTAACCTCAAGAAACAAGGATCCTAAAGAAGCATATTTTTTGGATTAGAATCATGCCATGAAAAAGCAAGGATTATTTATTTGCAATGTGCATAAAGTGGTCGCACAATCAAATCGCTAAGCGGTTACACCATTGTATGAATTTATCATGAAAATCCAAAGTCGTCCGAGCATGATCCTGTGCAATTTGTAATATTAGAATAGACTCATGAGGATAAAACTATAAAGGTTCTATTAAATTCTCCCTATAGGAAAATCGTGCAATAAGAGATGACCATTCTTGAGGCCCAAAAAGTAAGTTGGATGCCCAAGAGGGATGGGAAAACCCTAACCCTAATACATGTGTATAAAAAAGATGAGAATGAATCAAACAAGCTATTCATATGTGTGCAAATTTTTTATAGTTTCCTGGCTGCTTTCGTTGTGAGTGAGAGAGTGAGGGTGAGAGTGAGAGATTGAGAGCAAGAGAGCAGGAGAGTGAGGATGAGGGACCAAGAGGGTGACGCTCTACTTTTCTTCTATCCAACCACTCTCTCTAGCCAAGCCCATGCTCACTCTTTTGCATGTAGAGGCTGTAGAGGGTTAAGGGATGAAGGAGTAATCACTTGATTTGTGGAGCTTGCATATGCATCCATCATGGTTGATGGTATACTATGCAATGCTCACTACAATTGGGATTCATTCCACATGTGAGTAGCTAGGTGAGAGATAGCCCAAGTATTTCATGCATTGAAGCTCATGAAATAATAGGAGTGTATTCAATGGTCCCAAGATGTTGGGCACATGTAGCCCAACAATGTTAGCCAAGAACCTTATATTTTATGCAAAAACTAAGCACATAGAAGTGACATGACACTTTATTTGTTAAGTTCTTGAGAAGAAGCAAGTTGAGCTTGTCAAAGTTTATATAAAAAATAACCTTGTAGACTTTCTCATCAAGAGTTTTCCTTCCCAAAAGTTTTCACATAGTAGGGAGTTGATGGGCATTAAAAGAGCGTATCTTTCATGTATTTACCTCTCACATTCTCTCATTCTCTTATCACCCTTAACGAAGGGCACCATAAACTCTCTCTCTCTCTCTCTCTCTCTCTCTCTCTCTCTCTCTCTCTCTCTCTCTCTCTCTCTCTCTCTCTCTCTCTCTCTCTCTCTCTCTCTCTCTCTCTATGTGTGTGTGTGTGTGCGTGGGTGCGTGTGTGCGTGTGCGTGCGTGTGCGTGCGTGCGTGCGTGTGTGTGTGTGTGTGTGTGTGTGTGTGCACACGTGCAATATCCATTCTCCTTATAGCTCCATCAAAAATTAGGGGCCCTTAAAACTATCAAGACCCCCTAATCACATTTTGTGGATCTAGAACTAATACAATGCAATATGGGGGATCTAGTTGCATTGTGTGGGTCTAGAACTAATACAATGCAAGCTACATTCATTTCATCTAGGATTGATACAACACAATATGAGGCCTCCTAATTGCCTTCAGCTCTAGTGGTATAAGATTGATATAACATGATATGGGGCCTCTCAAGCTATCAAGGGGCCCTAATTGTTGTGGTAGTACATGATCAGTATAATAGGATACAGGGCCCCCAAATTTTTCATGGGCCCCTAATTGCATGGTGTTGCTCCAAGTTTGGTAAAATGATATAAGTGCATTGTGCTAATGCATGAACGTTTTGTCTAAACTTCATATTGCTCCAAGTCTTAGCCATCATATTGAAAATTTGAAAATCTTGATGAAATAGAAAATTTGGAATTAAAATAGCCATGATCAACAAGCAACAATTAGGGGGCCCCTAACCTTGTATTGCATTGTGAGGGTCCAAAGTCATGACAATTTGCATAGACCTCTTGACAATGTAGAATGACCCAATATCACACTATATATGCCCTTTAAAAAAAGAATGGATGAATTCAAATAAAAGTTCCATAAGAGTGTGTCTTGAGATATTTTAAGGAGCTCCTATTGCATTGTGTTGGTTTTATGCACAAGACATCAAATAAAGTCACTATTTTGCAAGATCAAATGGCTTAAATGACAAAAGACATAATTGGAAGATACAAGGAAAAAGCACTCTCCATGCATTGAGAAATGAAATCTTCTGCGTTTGGGTTCTAGCTATAAATGGCCCTTGCATGTGTTTATATGAGTACCACATGATCTCATTTATAACATAATAATTTATTTTACATGTGTCCCCCACATGCATATACTAAGTTTATAATCGTAATTCGACATACTCTCTCTCTCTCTCTCTCTCTCTCTCTCTCTCTCTCTCTCTCTCTCTCTCTCTCTCTCTCTCTCTCTCTCTCTCTCTCTCTCTCTCTCTCTCTCTCTCTCTCTCTCTCTCTCTCTCTCTCTCTCTCTCTCTCTCTCTCTCTCTCTCTCTCTCTCTCTCTCTCTCTCTCTCTATGTGTGTGTGTGTGTGCGTGGGTGCGTGTGTGCGTGTGCGTGCGTGCGTGTGCGTGCGTGCGTGCGTGCGTGCGTGTGTGTGTGTGTGTGTGTGTGCACGTGCAATATCCATTCTCCTTATAGCTCCATCAAAAATTAGGGGCCCTTAAAACTATCAAGACCCCCTAATCACATTTTGTGGATCTAGAACTAATACAATGCAATATGGGGGATCTAGTTGCATTGTGTGGGTCTAGAACTAATACAATGCAAGCTACATTCATTTCATCTAGGATTGATACAACACAATATGAGGCCTCCTAATTGCCTTCAGCTCTAGTGGTATAAGATTGATATAACATGATATGGGGCCTCTCAAGCTATCAAGGGGCCCTAATTGTTGTGGTAGTACATGATCAGTATAATAGGATACAGGGCCCCCAAATTTTTCATGGGCCCCTAATTGCATGGTGTTGCTCCAAGTTTGGTAAAATGATATAAGTGCATTGTGCTAATGCATGAACGTTTTGTCTAAACTTCATATTGCTCCAAGTCTTAGCCATCATATTGAAAATTTGAAAATCTTGATGAAATAGAAAATTTGGAATTAAAATAGCCATGATCAACAAGCAACAATTAGGGGGCCCCTAACCTTGTATTGCATTGTGAGGGTCCAAAGTCATGACAATTTGCATAGACCTCTTGACAATGTAGAATGACCCAATATCACACTATATATGCCCTTTAAAAAAAGAATGGATGAATTCAAATAAAAGTTCCATAAGAGTGTGTCTTGAGATATTTTAAGGAGCTCCTATTGCATTGTGTTGGTTTTATGCACAAGACATCAAATAAAGTCACTATTTTGCAAGATCAAATGGCTTAAATGACAAAAGACATAATTGGAAGATACAAGGAAAAAGCACTCTCCATGCATTGAGAAATGAAATCTTCTGCGTTTGGGTTCTAGCTATAAATGGCCCTTGCATGTGTTTATATGAGTACCACATGATCTCATTTATAACATAATAATTTATTTTACATGTGTCCCCCACATGCATATACTAAGTTTATAATCGTAATTCGACATACCTCTCTCTCTCTCTCTCTCTCTCTCTCTCTCTCTCTCTCTCTCTCTCTCTCTCTCTCTCTCTCTCTCTCTCTCTCTCTCTCTCTCTCTCTCTCTCTCTCTCTCTCTCTCTCTCTCTCTCTCTCTCTCTCTCTCTCTCTCTCTCTCTCTCTCTATGTGTGTGTGTGTGTGCGTGGGTGCGTGTGTGCGTGTGCGTGCGTGCGTGTGCGTGCGTGCGTGCGTGCGTGCGTGTGTGTGTGTGTGTGTGTGTGCACGTGCAATATCCATTCTCCTTATAGCTCCATCAAAAATTAGGGGCCCTTAAAACTATCAAGACCCCCTAATCACATTTTGTGGATCTAGAACTAATACAATGCAATATGGGGGATCTAGTTGCATTGTGTGGGTCTAGAACTAATACAATGCAAGCTACATTCATTTCATCTAGGATTGATACAACACAATATGAGGCCTCCTAATTGCCTTCAGCTCTAGTGGTATAAGATTGATATAACATGATATGGGGCCTCTCAAGCTATCAAGGGGCCCTAATTGTTGTGGTAGTACATGATCAGTATAATAGGATACAGGGCCCCCAAATTTTTCATGGGCCCCTAATTGCATGGTGTTGCTCCAAGTTTGGTAAAATGATATAAGTGCATTGTGCTAATGCATGAACGTTTTGTCTAAACTTCATATTGCTCCAAGTCTTAGCCATCATATTGAAAATTTGAAAATCTTGATGAAATAGAAAATTTGGAATTAAAATAGCCATGATCAACAAGCAACAATTAGGGGGCCCCTAACCTTGTATTGCATTGTGAGGGTCCAAAGTCATGACAATTTGCATAGACCTCTTGACAATGTAGAATGACCCAATATCACACTATATATGCCCTTTAAAAAAAGAATGGATGAATTCAAATAAAAGTTCCATAAGAGTGTGTCTTGAGATATTTTAAGGAGCTCCTATTGCATTGTGTTGGTTTTATGCACAAGACATCAAATAAAGTCACTATTTTGCAAGATCAAATGGCTTAAATGACAAAAGACATAATTGGAAGATACAAGGAAAAAGCACTCTCCATGCATTGAGAAATGAAATCTTCTGCGTTTGGGTTCTAGCTATAAATGGCCCTTGCATGTGTTTATATGAGTACCACATGATCTCATTTATAACATAATAATTTATTTTACATGTGTCCCCCACATGCATATACTAAGTTTATAATCGTAATTCGACATACCTCTCTCTCTCTCTCTCTCTCTCTCTCTCTCTCTCTCTCTCTCTCTCTCTCTCTCTCTCTCTCTCTCTCTCTCTCTCTCTCTTTGTGATCACATTCCTTCCATGGTCACATGGTGTTTATGAGGCTAGAGCCACCCTAAGCTCTCTTCAGCCTCCAGAGCTATCCTACACTATGGGGGTACTTACCACTTGATCTTTTGTCCTATCAAGAACTCAAGTAATCAATCAAAACAAAAGACCTACTATTACATAAGAACATAGAACAATCACTTCTTCACAAAGCAAGTTTTTCTAGCATCTTGCAAGATGCTCAAGACTCATTGGATTGGGGATCCCAATAATCTTTTCCAACATATTCTATTTTATTTTTTAATCATCACAAGTGAAGATATAGGGTAAGATAACCATCACGTACACAAATAAGAAAAACAATCATATCACAAACCAGAAGCAAAACTTTAATTATTAACAAACATGGTATGCATGAACCTACCCTTGCTTTTATCTTATTTTTCATTTTGAAAAAGAAAAAGGTAATCTAGAGTTGGTTTTGGTTCTTTTGGGTTTTATTTAAGTTAATTATTAGGTAATAACAATTTGAAAATCAAAATACTATTTTTAGCATGATTTTCTCAAACTCTTGGATTTGCTTTTATATACATGTTAATGTGTTATGATGGCGTGTGATTTTACGAGAGATAAGTCATAGATTTAAAGTGGAATTTATAAAAAATTTATTTATTAATAGCTTACTCCAACTTGGTTAGGCTCTTTTGGCCCCATGGTCACATAAAATTACTAAAACCTCGAGTTGACACACAACTACTGCTATTTCAGGTTTGTGGTGCTTTCATGGATTTCTTAAGTTACACTTCAACTTTTGGATGTGCCTCAACTTTAGCGAAAGGTTCATTGATGATGGGTTTGCACGGTATCTCTTTGTGTTGCTTCAGGGGCATGGGAACTAGTCTTCAATACGTATTTTAATCATACACTAGCAAATCATCTCCAAATTGTTGGACACACTATATCAGCATAGTGAGTTTTGGAACTAATTTTGAAGTCATCCGGTCACTCAATTTGCCTACCAAAAATTCCACATAGAAATGGGGGCTCAATAACTAAGTTAGGGGTACTTGGGATATAAACAAATTTATAGGAGTGGCATAAGATAGTTGATGAGAAAATGAATAAATGATCAAATATTTACACCAATTTAGGAGAAGTTTTAGTATGCTTCATCCACGGCACACCGATCAAATTACACGCACCTCCAAGAATGGTGGCTTGATTTGAATCATATATGGATGTAGATTTCTTAATCAAAGAGGGAATTTTAAATAGATGTCCTATTTTTTCCTTTTGTATGGGATCGGGGGGAAAGAGCACAACATGCTTTTTCTCATTTTTACTAAAAAAACCAAGTTATTTTGTGTATTGCTTTGTGAATACAATCATCTCTCAAGAAAGTAATTTCTTTTTCAACCTTCTTTATTTTCCACAAAAGAAAATTGTTTTTTTCTTTTTCCACTCAATTTCTCAACGTGAGTGAGGAGCCTTGATACTTCTTCAGACCCCAAATCGTGTTATGTTGTTCCTAGACTAGCATAACATGATCAAGGGCCTCCAAGGCCATTGGGGGCCCAATACCTAGACTAACACAACATGATTGCCAAAGGGGCCATATTGTGTTGTGCTAGTCCAAGACATGCACAATGCAATTGGGGGGGATGTTGACACTTTCAAAGAAATCTATATCACATTATGCTATACTTGGACTGATCGAGGCCTCTCAGTCCATCAAGGGCTCCATTTTACATTATCATTGTCTAGTACCAGTAAAATGTGTTCAAGGTCCCTCAAGATTGTTGGAGGCTCAATATCCCATCATGATGCTCTTGGGCTAACACAATGCAATCAAGGAACTTCAAGACCATTGGGGGGGCCATATTTCATTGTGCTAGTCCAAGATTTGCACAATGCGATTAGAAGCCCTGACACTCTAGGAACCCCCCATATCGTGTTTTCTTGTTCCTTATCAATTGTCTTACCACCCATTGATTGAGCCTTAGACCAACACAATACGATCAGGGACCACATGAGCACCCCAACCTTCTCTTTCACACTATATTGGAGTATAGACTAATATGGTTATCCATGTTTTTTTATAGATGGATTCTATGGTGATGTATGGAATGGTGGCTTTGAAATGTGATGCTAGTGAGGCTACTCAAGAAGAGATACTCCTCGAGGTTTCTTTAGCATGGGGTATAACACCACATTCATCCACATATGTTCACTACCTCAATGGAAGACTAGGACACAAATATCTTGAGGAGCGCAAGGCTATATACAAGGAATGTGTATCTATTAGAGGAATGCTTACAAAAACTACTTGAAATATGCATGCATTATTAATGTCTTCATTGAAAAGCCCCTTTATATGAAGATGAATTGAGTACTCTATCAAACATAAAGAATTATGTACTCTATAAAATTATGTCACCTTATTGAGTATTATTATAGGCTCATTTGCTTTCTACATGTGTTGTTAGAAGATGAAGGGAGAGAGCCCAAAGAGGATGTTGAAGATGTACAACAATCTATTGAAATAGAAAATGATGAATTCTGAGGGGTCTCTCAAACAATATATTTGGCCAATGAGGGGGAGCTAAGTACTCAACTAAATATATATGCTCTGAGAAGGGAAAACACAAAGGTGAGTCTTGTCTATGTGCAAGCAACAGAGGAGGAGGAGGATTTCCCAACAATTGTTCTCCCTACCTTTCCAATTGGCAAAAGGTAATATGTTCTCCTCACTCTAATATGCAAGCCCTTTTTAATATCAAGTAGATCTATTACCTCACAAAACCTTAAAGATGAGCTGGATTTGTTATGGAAGATTGGGATAAATATCTTCTAGTGGATTCAAATGTGAAGGATAATGAGTTCAACTCTACTACAAAGGCATGCCATGATACACTCTAATACAAGGTAAACCTTTCCACAAGGTATAGACTATGATTTCCATGATAAACTTTGCTCCACAAGTATTGATTATGATTTGCCATGATATACTTTGATACGAGGCAAAATTTCCCACAATAGAAGGATTCCATGTAGAGAAAATTGAATATACCTAATTTGGGGAATCACAAAAGATTTTAAATAATGTTTCTTTAGGGATTGGCATATCCAACATTTAGATATGGATCCAAGAGTTACTTATCTTTAGAAAAAATGAGAAGGCTCATAAGAATTCTGTTGTAATTAATTATAATGCTATTCAATAAAATTTGGTATACCATGATGATTTTATTGGCTATGCATTTTGCAAACAGAAGGGAGATTTGGGTAACAACCCTACTTTGGGGCAATACATCAAGCACCTTACCTTTTCAAGATTTGCTATACTTAATCACAAATTCACAAGAAGCAATGTGCAATTACTTCTTTTTGTATTAAAGAAACTATTAGGATGACTTGGAGGGCATCTTTATCTATGGAAAGTTAAGAAGATATTGTTTATGGAAAAGCAAGAAGCTATGCAAGTTTTTAGACAACACCACAATTGGCACAAACTACATAGTAGCTACCATTTATCATATGTGTCATATAGATTCATGTGTGGAATCAAGAATTCAAAATTATTTGAACCATATGGAAAAAGGCAACTCCTCAGATCTATAAAAACTTCAATAGAGCAAACATTGCAAGTAAAGAATGGAGCTAGGACATTTTCAAAGAGGACATGAAAAGAGCAGTTAAAGATTGTTATATTATAATAGAACTTACAACTTTTAATGTAATAAATGTTTCCATAAGTTGACAACTATTTCATCATCTAAGGATTTGTGAAAAATTGTTGGTAAATTTTTCCTTATCTTTTCTAGTTTATTGCCATACAACATGTTTAACTGCATTAGATATTTGCCAATTTCTTTCCTTCTTTGTCTCTTTACATGCTACATTGCTTTCTAAACTTCAGATATTCCTAGTGCTTCTTGCCTATTGAAATATGGACAATATTTTTTATATATTGATTTATGGAAATTTTCTAGATTGTTAGCTTTCTCTACTCCTTTGATGTGTTAGGTATGGCTACATAATTGAAATAAGCTTGATGTTGACTTTTCTCCATTTTTTGTTGAGCACACAGCTAGCGGAAGGGTGAAGCTTTGCAGTAGGGGAAGTGTGTAAGTGAGTGAGAGTGACAGAAAGAGAGTACAATCTAATTTTGGGTGTACCAACAATGTGTTGGTACAGAAAAAATAAAATGTATTTATACTTAGGTCTCATAAGGGTGCATTCACATTACAACATAATAATGCACGTGTGCAATGCACAAAGGTGAATAAAGGACCTTTACATCCCAACAACCTCCCACTTAAAGGTCCAAAGTGAACCTTTAACCAACTCCCACTAGTCATATGCAATGCTCATGCTAAGCCTTGCTTAAACTTTTAGTGAGAACATCTATAGGATTGTCCCTGTGTTTTGATCTTGGTCAATATGATTAGACCATCTTCCAGAATGTGTTTGATAAAGTGATATCGCATATCTATATGCTTTGTGCATGAATGATACATGGCATTCTTAGCCAGATACACAACACTCTGGATATCACATCCCAACACTGGAGTACTCATAAGCATGTCGAGATCTTGTGCAAGTATGCTCAATCATATAGCTTCCTTAGAAGCTTTAGTAGCTTATATATATTCAACTTTAGTAGTGCTCAGTGCTACGATGTTTTGCAACTTGAAGCACCAAGAAGCAGACCCTCCAGCAACTGTAAAGACATACCCGCTAGTGGATCTATGAGTGTCCAAAGTCACCTACCATCTCTGCATCACAATAACCCTACAAACTAAGTGCACCCTGCTCATAGCAAATACACTTTCTTTGTGTACCCTTTAGATATCGAAGAATACACTTGACAACCTCCCAATGTGGTTTGCCAGGATTTGGCTATGGAGGTAAGGGCACCCCAAGAGGCTTAGCTTCAACCCTGTTAAATCTGTCTAGTACCTTTTCAATGTACTTCTCTTGAGATAAGAACATCAATTTCTATGTTCTATCCCTTTGAATCCTCATGCCCAATATATGCTCTACATTCCCCAAATCTTTCATGGAGAAAGTTGATCTCAACTGATCACTGAGAGCATCCAAGCTAGTCTTTCTTATCATCCACATACAAAACAAGTATGATGGGGTTGCCATCAATATCCCTTTTCATGTACAAAAAATGATTTGCATGGTTGCGTGTAAACCCATGAGAGAGCATAAAAGTGTCAAAATTTTTGTACCACTGCCGTGGTGCTTGCTTCAGCCCATACAAGCTGTGTTTTAGTTTACACCACAATTGCTCTTTTCCAAGAATTGCAAAACCCTTGGGCTGTTTCATGTAGATTTCCTCATCAATGTCACCATGCATAAAAGTTTTTTTCACATCCATTTGGTACAACTCTAAATCCAATACAGCAGTGAGAGCAAAAAGCACACGTAGAGTGTTCATCTTCACAATTGGTGAGAAGACCTCTTAGAAGTCAATCCCTTCCTTCTGTTCACATCCTTTGGCAACCAGTCTTGCCTTGTACTTGGGTTTCCCATCAACTATCTTTACTTTGTAAACCCATTTGTTTGGAAGAGTCTTTCTTACTTTGGGCAATGACACAAGATCCCATGTATCATTAGCATACAGAGATTTAATCTCTTTCTGCATAGCTAGCTCCCACTTACTGCTATATTTGCATGCCTTGGCCTCTTTAAATATAAGAGGCTCACCCTCATCTATAAGCATCACATAGTGCATAGAGGGGTACCTATGTGGCTGCCTTCTTAATCGTGTAGACCTGCGTACCCAATGATCTACATCCTTAGGAATTAGGTCTACATCAGGAGATATGTTATTTTGGCTGATGTAAGCCATTTTCATTCATGTTGTACAACACCTTCATTTTCATTTCCAACACCTGCATTTTCATAATCAACAAGTCTATCTTATTGTCTTGATCTCCTTGTGCTTCTATTTGCTGTCCATCATCATCTAGCTTAAAAATAACTAGCTGATCATCAATTTTAGCCTGTGGTACAACATCATGAGGCTCATCATTTAAAGTAATAGGTGGCTGCAAATTCTAAAATTTGACTTTTTTCATGTCTTTATAAGAGGCTAAAGTACTTTTTAGTAACTTTGGCTCATTAAACACAACATTATAGCTATGATCAATTTTCTTGGACCCTGGTAGCCACACTCTATAGCCAAATTCACCCTGATCACCATAGCCCATGAAAATGCCTTTGGTGGATTTCGGGTTAAGTTTACTCCTCAGCTCATCTCTAATATGCACAAAAGCATCACAATCGAATATTTGTAAATGGTCATATGAGGCCGATTTGCCAAACCAAACCTCCTCAGGGATGTCATTATTTAAGAACCTATTTGGAGAGCGGTTGCAAATGTGAACCACAGTTTTAAGTGTCTTTTTCCAAAATTCATGAGGGAGATTAGTAGTGGATAGCTTGCACTGCACTCTCTCACATAAAAGTCCTATTCTATCTTTCAGCCACACCATTTGAAGAAGGGCTATAAGTAGCTTTCAGCTCCCTCTTGATTCCATGCAAGTCACTAAAATACTTAAACTCAATAGATGTGAACTCACCCCCATTATTAGTTCTCAAGCATTTCAGCTTTCCACATATTTGAGTGGTCTCACAAAAGAACAAGCACTTCACTTTTCTTTTTCAACAGATAAACTCAAATATTCCTGGAACAATCATCAATAAAAGCTTCAAAAATATGCAGCACCACCCAACAATTTCACGGCCATACTACATACATCAAAATGCACTAAGTCCAAGACATTGGACTTATGGGAGACACTAGAGTAAAATGAATTTTTCATTTTCTTTCCAAACTGCCACTCATTACAAAAATCAAGTTTAAAGCCTTTTCCATCAACCCTCTTCAAAAAGATAAGGACATCAAGTCCTTTTTGGCTCATATGGCCTAATCTCTTGTGCCACAACTCCAAATGAAAGCCAATTTCAACAACTGCAAGAAACTTGCTACTCAAAGGTTTACAATGTAGACAATACAAAGTGCCCTTCTTGGTTCCTTTTGCAATCAGCATGGAACCCTTTTTCAATTTCCACAAACCACCACCAAACAATGTAGTATAACCATGCAAGTCAAGTTGTCCAACAGATAGTAAACTCTTCTTGATTCCAGGCACATGTCTAACATCTTTCAAGACAAGCCCTATCCAAAGACAAGTGTAAAGTGCATATCCCATTAATGCTGCAAGCATGGTTATTTCCAAGATATACTTTTCCATAACTGCCTTCATAATTGCCTACATTGAATATAGCAAAACACTCCAAACAAGGAGGAGTCTACAATCCAAGTCTGAGTGACACCATCATCAACTGACAAAAGTGCATCAATCACATCAGCCTTGGTAATATGCATATCTTGCATGTGACATACAAGGGCATCATAATCTATTGCACATAGTACATCAGCCTCTCTACATCCGAGAGTTTCACTATGACTACACTAGAGGCCACATTGGCATTTTCCTTGCCTTTGGCTACCTTAGATACATTTGTCTTATCCTCTTTCTTTTTTTTGTCTTCTTCATTCTTCTTTCTCTCTTGTTCCTTCTGGTAGTACCTACAATCAGGCTTCTTGTGACCCTTTCGACTGCACTAATAGTAGCAAGTAACATCACTCGTTTCCTTTCCTTTGCTCTTGCTTCTACTTCTTTGTCTAGAATTTGCATTTTTCTTTTCAGCCTTGCCTCTAACATCATAAGCTGAGTTGCTACCTTCTCCACTAGACTTACTTCTAATTTCTTCATTCAAGATTGAACCCCTCACAGCATCATATGAGAGATTGTGGTTATTACTGAGAGAAACCACCAGGGTCTCCTAGGAATCAGGTAGTGTCATGATTAGAAAGATCACCCTCAACTTATCATCAAAATCCAAATTAGCATCCTTGAGCTAATTTAAAATACTAGTAAATGCACTCAAGTGCTCAACTACAAGCTTGGACTCATCAAGCTGCATATTCACCAACTTGCGCATTAAATGTACTTGATTAACACGTGTGATGATCTCATAAGTAGTTTTCAACTTCTCCCATATTGCATGACCAGTATCTAACCCCTTAATGTCTATCACAATGTCATCAGTGACACCCATCTTTATATAGCCATATCCTTTTTGTTGACTCTGGCCTAATTTGCACCAAATATTAATGCAGGTTTATCTTCCTGCAAAGCATCCTCACAATCCTTTAAGAAAAATATGCCCTGCATACGGTATTTCCAAAGGTCAAAACTCTAACCATCAAACCATTTGATTTCCATCAAACTCTTAATGTCAGAATTGGAAGAAGTTGCTTCCATTTTTATCACAAAAATGTGTAAATGCACTGAACACTGCAAGAGCACAAGCTAAACCAGCAAATACACTACTGTTTTTGCCCAACCAACAATAAGCTTCTGATGCTTTTACATAAACCATCCATCACATGGGCAAATACTGTAAAAATTTACCAAAATATGCACAAAATCCCAAATTTCCAGGTCCATTAGTACATAAATGTCAACCAATCTGACCCAACTGAGCAAAATTTGCAGAGATTTATGAAGGGGGCCAGGGGGGCCGGTCCCGTCTCTATGTAGCCCCGCACGACGTGTGACCAAAAACAGTCACCCACCGTGATCTAAAGCTCACATCACGCCGCCTGGAGTGGGTCCTAATTGCAAGCAGTCTGTCTCATCCCTGTTGGACCCCATTCACTGCAGTCATGAGCAGGTCCACAATCCTCGTGTTGACTTGGAGCCCGAGCACCGTTAACTCCCTACTGCTATTCCCTCAGCCGTCAACCCTATCATTGGTTGCATGGTCACGTGTTAGTTGCCTACGCCTATTGGTCTCAAGAAGCATGCAAAACTAGGCTATAATACCATTTGTTGTGAGCACGCTGCTAATGAAAGGGTGAAGCTTTGTAATAGGGGAAGTGTGCAGGTGAGTGAGAATGACACAGAGAGAGAGAGAGAGAGAGAGAGAGAGAGAGAGAGTATAATCTGATTTTGGGTGTACAAACAATGTGTTGGTACACAAAGAATAAAATGTATATATACTTAGGGCTCGTAAGGGTACATTCACATGTACAATATAATAATACACATGTAGAATACACGAAGGTGAATAAAGGACCTTTACATGCCAACATTTTTTAGTCGACCAAACTAACAAACAACTGTATTCATTTGCAAAGTAAGGGCTTTGGATTGTAGATAATGTATTTTTAAGGCATAAAAAGCATGGATTAGCAAAACACTTGTAATCGAATATTTGAACAATATCAAACTTTAAGAAGATAAGAGTACCATTAGTGGGTGATATGTTGATATGTCCATGAGCTAATCATTGACTTTTTGAACTTGTCTTCTGTTGTTTCAAAGGCTGAATAGGCATGCATATTCTATTCTTGTAAGTCATAGTACTTAATTTGTACCCAATGACTTCTAGATAGTGGCCTTCTATGACTTAAAAGGATTGATGCATATTGTTTCATGCACAATTTAACTTGTTTATGCTTTGCAATATCTCATCTCATAAGTACCCTCACCCACATTGTCTTTATAACCTCTTCTAATCAAATATACTACTCTAAGATCAAGCTCAACTATTGAAACAACCAAGAAGAAGATGAACAAGGCAATGGAAACTCATGGTGTTGTTGTCTAGAAGCTATTTATGATCTCCAAAGCTCCATTTATTTTGGTGGTCTCTCCTCTTTGCCATTCCACACTTCCTCAACTCCATGTCCTTTATGTGCAAGAAATCAATATTCTTTACTTATTCATCTAAGCCAAAGTGATCTCTCTCTCTCTCTCTCTCTCTCTCTCTCTCTCTCTCTCTCTCTCTCTCTCTCTCTCTCTCTCTCTCTCTCTCTCTCTCTCTCTCTCTCTCTCTCTCTCTCTCTCTCTCTCTCTCTCTCTCTCTCTCTCTCTCTCTCTCTCTCTCTCTCTCTCTCTCTCTCTCTCTCTCTCTCTCTCCCCCCAATGATAGTCCTCTTCTCTATGAGATGATGGTGGCCTCTCCTCTCAATTGTGAGCTCAAAGGAATTCACAATGGAGGGGGAAGTAAGAAAAGGATAAGCCACAACTAAGTTTGTATCCATAGACTGATTTTTTGTTTGCCTTAAATATGGTAGTTATTTTTACATTTGGGAAGCCTCTTATCCTTGGCATTATGCCCAAATATGGCAGGTTTTTTTACATTTTGGGTGGCCACTTATCCTTGGCATTGTGCCCAAACATTCTACACACACAATGTTTGGGTTTTTCAGCCTTTAGACATGTCCCTTTTAATTCCATTGGCTCACCCACATGCAAGACCTTTAGATTTGTGCATTTTTAAATTACATATTACACAAGTGAGCCTAGTGCTAAAGAATGGTTATATAATGAATGCTTGTGGTATCTAGTTATTGAATTTAATTCTATGAATTGTCTTAGAGTGTGTTTGATGCCTTTGTGGCATTGATGATTTTTCTACATTTTAAGATGTGCTTTCTTTTAGCTTTGAGTTTTTGTTTTGTGGTCAATGCATTCTCAAGTGGTTGTGTTTTCATTTTTGCTTGAAATTTAGCCTTCATATTCCCATTGCCTTCTACTTTTGTTGTAACTAATCCTGAATTCTTATAAGTAACCTTGAAAAGAACTAGCACATATTCTAAATGCACTTCTTGTTATATTGAACTCTTTGAGTGGATTGTCTTCTTCAATTATGAGGGTTATTATTCGACGTTGGTGTACATGAAAGTCCTTATGCTTTCACACCTCTAATGGAAAGCTTCTTAGAGAAGTCTCAACCATCCTTGCACCTTCTCTTACCTTTTTTAATGTTTACATTTCCACCATATAGAAGAATGCTTGAGAAGTTCTTGTCAAGTGTGGTGACTACCTTAATTGACATGACTTAAGTCATAGAGTCCATGCAAAATGTATGTACAAAAACATAGTTTCTCAATGATTCTTTACGGACCATACATTGTGTAAATTTGGATTCTTAAGAATGAAATATGTAAAGTGGACCTAAAGTTTGGATCTTATAAGCACCTTTACCCAATTCTTCTTCAAGATGTTTTGTTCCTACTAATTGAAAAGTTGATTGCATGTTCTATGTTTAGATCCAATGGTGCTCACAAGCCCATTTTCAAGTGCGAAAAATACCCTTGGCATGCTATTGGTTCTAAGTCCCTAACTTTTTAGATTTTTCTTAAATTATTACATATCCAATGTTAATAAGGTATTTCTCTTGATTTTTGACTTCTTTCACCAATCTTGTTGCTTCATTTAGGAATTTGACATGCTCACTTTCAATGAAAAAACTAAGAGTTTGTTATCCTTAACCCCTTTATTTTAGCAAAGGCTTATCAAAGCTTTGGATATTTCTTCTTATAAGAAACCAATTTCAATGAGATGTTCAACAAAGTCTTGACAATTCCCCTTGAAGTCATTATATTTCTACATATGAAGGACATTGAGATGAATGACATTTTAACACACTTGTGATATGATTTATTTGTGCTCATATTACATGGTCTATGTTTGAATGTTCCATGTTTGAGCCCAATGGTGTGCAAGGACCCCTTTTCAAATGCAAAAACCACCCTCAATGAGTTGTTGGGTTCAAGTCCCTAGTTCTCTAGATTTCACTAAATGCATTACATATCCTTCATGCAAAGGGAATTTTCATTTATTTTTACTTCTCTCTTCAAACATTCTTATTCCTTTTAGGTGCTTGATGTGTTCACTTTCAACGGAAAAACAAAATAGGGCCTTTGTTGTTGACTCCCTGATTTTCACTAAGACCAATCAAAGCTCATTTTATTTTTTTATTGCAAGATATCCCTTTTGAAGACATTATATTTCTACACAAGCAAGACAAGGTGATCTATTACACAAATATTTAGTATTCTTGAGGTATGTTTTATCCATCATAATTAGAAAGTTCATGTTTTAACCCAATGGCATGTAAATACCCCTTCTTAAGTGCAAAAAATACCCATTAGGAATCATTAGGTATATATCCCTAGTTTAGCAAAAGAAATTCTCAAATCATTACATATCACCTTGAAAAGAATGTGTCCTGATGTTTAACTTCTTCCATTAACTAGTTTTCTCTTTTAAGTGATTAATACACTCACTTCTAATGGGAAAAAAGGGGGATTCTTGTTGTTCATCATCATCTAATTCCAATCAAAGTTCATCAAATTTTATTTGCAAGAAATCAATTTTGATGAGGTGTTCTATGCACATTGGAATGTCTCCATCCTTGACTTCAAATTCAAAAAGATCTATCTAATGGGTCCCATTGTTGGATTTCTTAAAGATTGTAAGTGCTTTTGATGGATGTAGAAATATACATTTCATGTGGTTCCTAATGAGTGTTGTAAAGCAAGCCTTCTGAAAGACTATATGCTTCTATAAAATAGAAACATATCTTTAAAAATGAAAATTATATATTTTTACCTCGCACTATCCTCCTCTATTTTGCTATATATCATAACTTTGACCATGACCACTACCTTCGTCTTTGCCATGACCTCTGCCTCTACTAGTAGAGTAAAACACCTATCCAGAATTGTTCTTGCATTGAGAAAAATAGGAATCCAAGCCAAGGTACTTCTCAAATATCAGCATAGAAATCAAGTTTGCAAAATCAAGAATATCATCCCTTATATTGATAGATAATATAAAGCTTGTATATTTATCTCCAAGTCCATCTAAGCATGCACACATGACAACATCATCATCGATTGCCACACTAATGATCCAAGAGCTTCCACAGTACTCTTGATCTTCAAGGCATAATCATTAATGTAACATGTTCTCTCTTTTTACTTGGTTGAGGTGAAACTCTTTGGCCTTTGTGTTTCCTTCAAACAACCTTGCCAAATTCTCCCATACAATAGGGGGGTACTAGATTCGTGCAAATAGCCCATCATGCTATTGTGACTTTGATAGACAGTAACTACATTACTCTCTATTTACTCCCAATCTTTCCTAGCCTTTACCTGTTCTATAGCAACACTTCATGTAGGAACTTTGGATGCTCTATTATCATGCCTTCTTCAATGTAATTCCAAACACATTTGCCCTTCAAGAAATTTTTCATCCTGAACTTTCATATAGGATAATTGTTCTTATCAAGCTTCTTGTTGACAATCTAGTTGAAGTTGTCAGACATTTTGGGTCATAATAGGCTCTTGCAAAAAAAATAGAGACGTGCCTATCAATCCATAGGAAAGCATTTGTAAGAAATAGAAAATCTTAACACCGCATGTGAAAGAAGTCATTGTAGATACTTGGAGGTTTCTAAGGCCAAGGTTTTGCTATGTAACATAAGGATATCAATAAGATGTTTGCTTGAAATATATCATTACATCTTGTTAAAATGTCTTGTATGCTTTCTCACATCTAAGTTTTCAACTTTCTAATTCACATTAGAATGCTATGCAAATCATCATGTCTAGCTATCGAGAGTTCATGTCTATGATTATATGAAAAATTAGAAGCACTTCTTTTACATATTCCCAACAATCTATCAAATGAAATGTGATGTCATTTTTCTATCCAACCACATTGTTCTTCACCCACTGAAAGCTAATCCTTAGGGAGAATTATTGAGATGTTAGACTCTATATGAGCTAGCATCCACTACACATGCCTTGGTGATGTGGCAAGGTATTACTCACTGGCATGTTAGGTAACGAACATGAGCATACACTAGTGATTCTACAATTGGACTACATCCGCATAGTCCACCCTTCATTATGGCACATTCATTGTTCCACTTCTTCTTTTCTTAGCGGATTCACACTTAGTAACCACGTATGCATACATTATGGTACTTTTATATTAGTTTTCTAATATGTTGTAGACTTAGTTCTTTTAAGTAGAAGAAGAAAGAAGAAGAAGATGAATATTTTAGCCCTATCTCTCTATGTGCACAAGTCTCCATTGTTTTTATGTGTGTGCTCTTGGTTTCTTCACGTCTCTCCCTTCTTGTATGTTTACATTGTATAAGAGCCATCCCACGCCTATGCAAAGCTCGATCAAAGGTTGAGGTGAAGACATTAGAATGCAAAAGCAAGCAAGTAAGCAATGGGCAAGAAGCTCTTTCACCTTGCTTGATTTGCCTAGGAGTATAAAGGTAGGTGACTCTTAAGGTTGGCAAGGCTACAATCTCTTATTGTAGTGAAACTTGATAAGCATAAAGAACAGTGTACATTCATGCAAATCAACACTATAGGGCTATCCCGGTGTCATTTCTAACATCTAAGGTCATTTCGATCTCCATTTTAGACATACAAGTGGTCTAACAGCATAAGTATGCTACACTTTTGGTTTTGTCATCTATTTACAAATACACAGGTTATAAATTTTTAATTTGTAAGATTTCAAGTGTTTGAGCTATAGAGACATAAGGGATCTATATACATATTGCAAATTGTGGTTATTGTTGTGCAATCAATGAAAAAACTACGTTTTTTGTTGTGGTGCAACTAGAATAAACTTGCTTGCAAATTGTAGTTTTTTGTAAGGCTATGTGTTTTGTTATGGTGCGATTAGTATCAACTTAATTGCAAATTGTGGTTTTTGAGGAAGGGTGAATCAAAGGTGCCAAGTTGTAGATTCTAATAGGCAATAGAACTCTCGTGATAGTATGGAGTGTTGGCATTGTGGTCAGAAATGTCATATTTTAAAAAAATTCTTCAAAAAAAATACTAAAATTAGAAATGGAAAAAGTAGCAAATGCCATTATGTATCCAATAGCAAAAACAATGATAACAAAAGTGAAAATAATTGTTTTTGTTATATAGCACTTTATAAATACTATGACTACTGATGATTCATCAAAGAATTATGTATAGTATATAGACTCAAGTGCCTCTAACCACATGAATTCTCAAGGAGAGTGGTTTAAGAGACATGCGCAATCTAAAGCCTCCATGATATATGGAGATAAGGGTTGATATAGGTTACCCTACTACTCATTTTAAAAATGTTTGTTTAAGTATGCCAAATGGTAAATCTAAGTACTTTACTAATGTATTGCTATACCAAAAACTATAAAATATTTTATTTCTATTGGTTAGATGGTAGAATAAGAATTGTAGATTCAATTCACATCTAGTGATTTTTATGTAGAAAATCCTAAAAATGATTGTAGGTTGATTACAAAAGAAAATCATATTAAAAATTTGTTTGCTCTTAATGCTGATCTACTTGAAATAAACGCTACCATATTACACAAGGTTTAGATTTTGTGGTTCATATTGAAATTTGACATAAGAGAATTTGTCATGTGAATGTACAACAACTAAAAGATATGCAATCAAAATTGTGGATGATTTGCCTAAGTTTAGAGTTGATTGGATGCATAAAGTATGTGAAGCATGTCAATTTGAAAAGCAATGCATACATTTCCACATAAAAAATATGTATACAAGAAATCACTTGAATTGATACATTCTAATGTGTGGAATCCTAGAATGACTACAATTAGAGTGGTTGCAAGCATTATATTTCCTTCATTGATAAACATACTCACAAAGTCTAGGTTTACTTTATGGGTGAAAAAAGTGACGAGATCACTCACTTTAAAAGATTTAAGGTTTTGGTTGAGAAGGAGACAAGGCTGCATATTAAATGCCTATGGTCATATGGAGGGGGAGAATATTTCTCCATTGAGTTTTCTAATGTATTACCAAAAAAGGATATACAAAGGTGGTGTACATGTAGATATACTCCGTAGCAAAATGGAGTTGAGCCAAAAAAACATACATATTGCAGAGATAGCTCGTGCATTGTCAAAAAGAAACTTACATAATTTTCATTACTATTGGGCTGAAGCATTTGCTACTACTATATATATTACGAATGGGACACCCACTGCTGTTCTGCATGGTATCACGCCCCAAGAGAAGTTTACAATTAGAAAACCAAATCCGTCTCATTTGAAAGAATTTTGATATATTACTTATGTGTATGTTCTTGATGAGTTGATCAATAAATTGGATTCCAAAGCAAAAAAATGTGTATTTGTGGGATACACTCTTAAGCACGAATATAGATATTATAACCATGTTACGCGTGAGCTAAGAGTTAGCAAAAATTTTGTTTCTAATGAATGAGTAGCTCGCATAGTAATGTGCAAAATGCAATTGGGGCTTATGAGCATAAGAGTATATTATGCAAAAAATAGGTCATCAATCTCACAGACAATAAGTGGACCATAAGACTCTCCTAGGCATGGTTCTGTTGATAAACCTTGGAGTGATAGATTGAGGTCGTCGATTACTCCATCGAGTGCATCATAGATGCCAAGAAAAGATAAGGAGAAAGTTGGGGAGTTACCTATTATGACATATGTATCATCAAGTTTCTCTCATGTTGATATTAATTCAGATGGCTTTAAGTAGAGCTTTCATGAGTTTGGGATTCCGTCTATTAGAACACCTGGTGTACGAAAGACACAAGAGGATGCTAAAGCACTTGGTAGTGATCCACGTCTACGTAGGTTAATTGGAGTAAAAAAGCCAATGAAGCAATGGACATATGATAGCTATATAGCTCATCACGATGCATAAATGGCTAAGGTTGTGCAAGATGTAAAACTACTTATTTTGGGGATACAATGGATAAAGAGTAATGTGATTATGCTATGCATGAAGAAATGGCTCCACTTAAGAAGAATGACACATGAAAGTTGGTTCCTTTACTTAAAGGCAAGAAAGCTATCAATTTACAAGGTTGACAAGCTTAAGTTAGATAGATCTATTGAACATTATAAGGCATGACTAACTACCAATGAGTTTACGCAAACTCATGGTATTTATTATAAGAAGACTTTTGCTCTTGTAGCTAAAATGGTCATTGTAAGGACTCTCATAACACTGGCTACATCAAAGGATTGGATCATACATCAAATGGATGTTAAAATTGCCTTCTTGCAAGGGGAGTTGCAAGAGAAAGTTTATGTAGAGAAGCTACCTGGTTATATGGACGAGAATCATCCAAATTAGATATGCAAGCTTCATAAGGCCTTTTATGGGCGAAAGCAAGTACTTAGGATATGGCATAGCAAGACTATAGAATATCTTGTCAACATTGGATTTCGCATAGCACAAGCTAATCACACACTGTATGTATGTGAGAGTGGTATAAGTATTATGTTCATTTTCATATGTGGATGATTTGTTCATTGTGGGTGATAGTGAGACAATGATTGACCATGTGAAGAGTCTTCTCAAGACTCAATTTAAGATAAAGGATTTGGGAGAGCTATGCTATTTTCTCGACATAGAGATAATCAAGACTCCTAAGGATACGTGGTTGTCGCAAAGACAGTATATGTTGGATATATTGATTAAGTATTTTATGGTTGATTGCCAGCCTATTTCTATACCTTTGGATATTAATACTCAGCTTAGTAAACATGAGGATGACTATATTGAGGATGTCACTATATATCCAAAGATTGTGAATAGTCTTATTTATTAAACAATCACTAACTTAGACCTAAACTACACAATTGGTTTAAATAGTCCGTTTATGTAGCTTCCATAGAAGCCACATTTGGATGTAGTGTGACACGCATTGCGCTATGTCAAGTCCACATTAAATTATGTCTTATTCTATGGTATGGGCATACCATTAGACTTGCATGGTTACACAAATGTAGATTGGGTTGGTAGTATTTCAAATAGAATCTTTACTAGTAGTTTTATTGTTTCCTTTGATAGTAATGTTATTACTTGGAGTAACAAGAAATAACTCATGGTTGCCTTGTCTAATACAAAGGCAAAGTATAAAGATACTACAATTGCAAAATGTGAGATAGCTTGGCTACGAAAGCTACTTGATGATTTAGGGATGCAAGTAGACACAAAGTTTATCATCTACAATGATAATTTTGTTAAAATACGCGGAATCAGCATGGAAGATGCAAAAGCTATGAAGATTGAAAGAGAAAAAGGAAACTCATGAAGACATTGATCCTGACAAGGACAAATTGTTATACAAGTGAATTAAGTTCCAAGATTAAGAATTGGACTCCTAAACACAATCTTGTGTATTGATAGTGACATGACACTTTACTGGAAAGAAAAGAGTACTATGTTTCTTCCTTGAGTCTTCCAAATCTGCAAAATCCTTCAAGTTCTTTCAAATCCAAATCTTTTCCATCTTGATTTGATGCTGGCACAGTAGATCGGAGTGGCAATGGGTTGCTCTAGTGGAAAAAGAGAAAAAATGATGAGATTTTTTAGCTTCAGTGAAGTTTGGTTATGGCTTCCTAAATTAGGGTTTCAACACATCCCTAGTTTTTTGCTGATTGTGGAAGCTACATTAGATCATTTTCAAAACTTTTTTTATCAAAAATAAAGCTTGAATGATGGCCTATCAATGCCTTATGGTGGTCATCAACTCAACATCACAACCTGTATTGACGGCAACAGCAGCACCAAGAACACTAGGTGCATTCTGGATAGCGACCACGAATTTCGTCAATGCTGGGCTCTAGAGTGGCCAATGTCAAGATGTCACGTGATAGGAATCTTCTCCCTGAGCAAAGGCACAACTATCTAAAAGGAAGCTTCCAAAGATATAAGCTCTATGATACAATATGAAAGCTCCAAGTGTAGTAAGTCCTATTTGGCTATGGAGGCCACAAAACAGAACCTAAGAAAATTGACAATGCTGAGTGGTGGATGAGACAATGTTAAGTTCTGAGATGATACAAAGAAGCATCAATAGCAAGGGAAACACTTCTCCAGAAGAAAGCTCGATAAGATTTGGCCTGTGGGGTGAGATACGAAAGCTTCAATCTGACAGGGTGCTACTGGCTATAGCAACCATGAAGGCAAGCTTAAAGGTGGAGATGGAAAGTGAGTTTATAGACTAGGACTCAGCTAAGTGATGGACCAAAGGTGAAGATCTACTAAAAGTAGTTAAGCCATGCTCAGTTGAGCTCTAATACCATGTTAAAATATGCGAGATCTAAAGCATGGCAAATGTGGAAGCAATGAAGGTTGAAAGAGAAAAAGGAAACTCATGAAGACATTGACCTTGACAAGGACAAATTGTTACACAAGTGAATTATATTCTAAGATTGAGACTTGGACTCATAAACACAATCTTGTGTGTTGATAGTAACATGACACTTTACTGGAAAGAAAAGAATACTATCATTACATTAGAAAAAGAGTGCAAGTACAATGCTTTATAAAATTTGAGTGTTGGTACTTTCTCCTATTGTACATATGGGATTCTAATCATAAACCCTCACTGCTCCTCACAAAGGGACTAAAGTAGGTGTGATTACAAATATTTCAACAAATTTTAGTAGTATTTATTTCGTTATGAATCCGATGTATCATGCACAAACCAAACACATAAAGGTCCATTGCAATTTCATTCAAAAGCAAATTCTCACAAGCAGTATTAACTTGATTTATGTCAATACAAAGAATCAAGCTACTAACATTTTCACCAAAAAAGGACTTAAGAGCTAAAAAGCTTCAATGCTTCAAAAACCTACATACTTGAGCGCAATATGTTGTTGTACTCCTATATATATTTTTTATTCAAGCCAACTATGCTTAGAGTTCACAATCTCATATTAAGTTTGAGTATGTGTTGAGATGTGAAACTCCACAAGAGTTGACATCCACTACATACATTCGTAATGTGATAGGATATACTCACTAGCATATTAAGTTGACCAACATGACGATACGCTAATGATTCTACAACTACACTCCATCCACATAGTCCACCCTTAGTTATGACACATTCATTGTGCCCTCTCCTTTTCTTAACAAATTCAACTCAATGACTATGTGTACATATATTATGGCATGTTCATATTAGTCTTTAATCATGTTATAGACTTCACTCTATTTTGTAGAAAAAAAATAAAAATAAGACTTTAGCCCTATTACTTTGTGTACTCAAGTCTCCATTATTTTTGTATACATGCTCTTGGTTTCTTCACGTCTCCCCTCGTCTATTTTCAAAGATACCCACACATATAAACTGAAACAAATCCCAATAATCTACGTCTCTTTAATATTATTCGATTCTTTATTAAACTTTAAAACTTATTCAACTTAAAAATGCATAGATGGTTTAATCATCAAGCATATATAAAGTTAAACAACTAAAATGACATTTGATTTTTACAATTTTCCTTTGAAATTCACATTGAAATGTTGTGATCCTTAATGAATCTCATGGTTAGATTTCATGGAAATATTAGATTGTAAGTGGGTTAACTTGAGATTGATGTAGAAATATGCATTTTAATGTGATTTCTCACAAGTGTTTTAAACCAAGTAATCTAAAAGACTATGCTTCTATGAAAAAAAATCTCTTGAAAAGAAAAATAATGTCTTTCCACATGATCTCTGATCACCAGATTGATGAGACAACACCATATGGATGGAGTCATTGCAAATAGTTATAGATTCCTAATGACCAAGCTTGTCTAATCTAACATACCTTGGTTATAATACCTATATGCTTTCTTGCATCTAAGTTCTCAACTTTCGAATTCACATCAAGTTGATTTGTGTAATCTTATTTAGCATTTGAGAGTTTATATTTATAGCTTTACGCAAAATTCGAAGGGCTTTTTTCACATGGTCGCAAGAGTCTATCCAATGAGGTGTTATGTCATTTTCTTATCAAACCACATTGTTCTTCTCTCAATCACAGCAAATCCTTAAGAAGACGATCCAAACACTTGAATTGAAATGAACTGCAATAATCTTCCATATTACATGCAAAAAGCTTTGTAGTTGTTGCTCACTTTACATTGTCATTCAACATGTTACATTTTCCTATTTTACAATCTTTCATTTTGGTGAACAATAGAAACTTGCACAGCATCAAACCAACTTCTACCTCTATACATCAAGTTGAAGGCTTTGAATACGTCCTCTCCATGTATGCCACTCACATGCTTTGATCCATTAAACATTATTCCTAACTCGACAAAGAAATTCATATTATTTTTCTTATCATATAGAAATCCCAATGTCACAAAGCATCCTATATTGAAGGCCAAAACCTTCATTAGTTGTAAACATTTGAAATGAAACATACTAAATTTTTAAAATATACATATGGAGCTTAGAACAAGACCTCAAATGCTTTGTTTCAAAAGGCAATTTAGAACAAGACCTCAGATGCTTTGTTTTCAAAAGCTTGGAACAAGTTAAAATGTTACCTTTCACTTATAAGCCAATTAGAATTTGGAAGCAATAGAAAGTTCTGATCGTTTACAAAAGGAAATTGAATAAAAGAAGGACCCACTTGTTCACAAAAGATTGGAATACTAAAACACTTGAAGGATTCTTTTGTGTGTCCATTATCAATAGAAACCATCTCATAAGATTGGTTTGATTCTTGGAAGCTCCTCCTTCAATCACCCATCATGCCCTCTGAAGTGACAATGTACACTAAACCTGTATCCCAAAATGGTGCTTTTGTATATCTATAAATGGAACATAATCCAAGTTAAATTTGTTGAACCTTGTAAGAATCATGGTCAAGCTAAACATAAATGAATTATCTACATTTTCATGCTACAAAATTTGTCATGCACATTGGCCTCATAAGAAGCTCAACCTTCCAAATTTTTCGATTTACAACCACAAGGCCAAGAAAATAAAAGAATGGCTCGAATGCCAAAGGGAGCACAAAATCTAGAAAAGGGGAGCAAAATGCAATCTCTCCAACCATACACAACTTAGCAAGGGCACATATGAAAAGTGGTGATTTTGCCCTTACATCCCATCAACTTTAAATACATTTGTTTCATATCCAAAGTGCTCTTAGCACTTGCACCTCGAACATCTCCAGATTCTATCATAATAGATCTCTATGACTCCATCTCTACATAACATTTTTATTTTAAGGAAAGCATACCAAATTCGTACAACTTTGCAAAGCATTTACCTCAACAATAGAACCACATTATTATTTACTCGTTCTCCTTGTTATTGTTGGGAATAAAGGCCTCGTGCCTTTTAAATGTGCTCAAGTGTGAACACACCCTTAGCACTTCTTACACATATATATCTATCTAAAAACCTAAAGGTATTTTCTCGTCATTGTACCTAAAAACGTGCTCACTCTCTCTCTCTCTCTCTCTCTCTCTCTCTCTCTCTCTCTCTCTCTCTCTCTCTCTCTCTCTCTCTCTCTCTCTCTGTCTCACTGCACCTAACAACTATCTGTCTACATCTCCGTGCATATCCCATCACTACAAACTAGTATCAAAGCCCAGGTGCTCAACACTCCATCACTCTTGCAGGAGTCAACAACAGAGTTGGAGTTGCAGGTTGGGCTGCATGCATCGTGGGCAACAGGACTCAAGTCAACCGACCGTTGGACGGGGTGTGACAGGTCATGAATAGGCAACACTGGCAACCTACATGGGGTCAAAGGACCCCGTCACGTTTTATTAAATCATTTTTTTAATAAAAATAGAAAAAAAAATAAAAATCTACCCCATTCTTGTGACGAGGTTTCGCGCGCCAAGCACAAAAGGCCAAATCAGTGCAAACTTGGCCCAAAATTTTGGGGCGTTTTCTTGGATTTGGGAATTGTGATGTCATTTGTCTCAAAATTGCAAGAATTTTGTGACATTTTGTCCCCAACATTTGGGGCTTTTCATGTACATGCACAAATTGGGCTGAAATTTACCCAATTTCTGGACATTGATGCACATTGGACCTGACACAGAAAATGCAGATGTGCCATTGTTACTTTGAACACAAAAATTTTGGGGCTTTTGATTGTTCACGTCAAATTTCATGCCCATGGGTACATGTACAACAAAAATTACAGCTAAAATTTTGGGATTTCTCATGTAATGTGATGCATATGCCCTTGGAACAGTTGTAATCAATTGGATAATGCTATAGCACATGGTTTGGTGCTTCTGAAAATTTAATTACACATTTAAAATCTATGCTTCTGTGTGGTCATTTATTGCTGATTGGTACTTGTTT
Source organism: Lygodium microphyllum (assembly GCF_053477565.2). NCBI lineage: Eukaryota > Viridiplantae > Streptophyta > Polypodiopsida > Schizaeales > Lygodiaceae > Lygodium > Lygodium microphyllum. Next base: position 20,323,486 of record NC_141162.1, read on the forward strand.
GTACCTTGGTCATTTGGGTGATTGTTCGGGTCTGCAATTGCTGGTTTTTTTGTCAAATTTGGGCTAAAAATCATGGCTGGCAGCAATGATAGCAGTAATCTGATGCACATAAAGAAGCTTGAAGGTGCACAAAACTTTGTAGTTTGGCGGCAAAAGCAGTGCTACAATATCGTGTTGCAAAAGAAGCAAGCAAAGCCGATCAAAACCAAAGAGGCAAAGTCCACGAACATGGAACAAGACGATTGGGATGAGTTAAATGAGCTTGCTCGCTCAAACATAGAGCTATCGATTTCTGATGCTTTGATGTTCAACATTGAAGGTTTGGATTCTACATATGCTAAATGGACTAGATTGGAAGAATTGTATGCACAAAAAAGGTGCTGCAAGCAAAGTGTATTGGCTGAAAAAGCTTATGGATTTGCATATGAAAGAGGGTACATGAATGTCTACTCACTTGAGTGAGTTCAACTCCATTTTCAGCCAGCTGGCTGCCTTGAAGTTCATGATTGATTAGAAATTTAAGGCTACTTTCTTGCTTTGCACTCTACCATAGAGTTGGGATACATTTAGGACTGCTATGAGCAATTCTAATGTAATCCTTTTGTATGTAGATGTAGAGAGTGCTCTACTTATGGAAGAGATGAATCGGCAAAACAATGCATCCAGTAAGTCTTCTAGTGCTTTGCATACTAGGGGCAGATCACAGCAAAAGGGCAAATATGATGCCAAGGGACGCAGTAAATCACGTGGCAAAGATGTTGAATATCATCATTGTGGCAAGAAGGATCACTTTAAACGTGATTGCTACAAATGGAAGAAAGAGAAAGGAAAATGCAAGAAGACACATGATAGCAAGGAAGAGAATAAGAACAGTCAGCCTAAGAAGAGCAGTGTAAAAATTGAAGAGGTGAATGTAGTAACTCATGACAATGACAGTGGGAGTGACATACTCTTTGTCTCTTCACACTTTGGTACACATGCTTTACTTGTAGATATAGATGATGACATGCATACCTGGATTCTCGATTCAGGTGATTCCTTTCATGTCACCCCTCATTCTGAGTGGTTCTCTGCCTATACAAGGAGTCGACATGGTGTTGTCCATCTTGGGGACAACTATGCATGTGAGATTGCACGTATTGGCAGTATATAGTTACAATTTTAGCATGGCTTTGTCTTTACACTTCAGCATATACAACATGTACCTCAACTCAAGAAAAGCTTGATTAGCATAGAGCAACTAGATGATGATTGTTTTCATACCACCTTTGGTGATGGAAAATGAAAGATCTATAAGGGATCTAGGGTTATTGCCAGAGGTTGCAATAGTGATACTTTGTATCCACTTCATGTATCTAGTGTGTGTGACCATGTTGTTACCATGACCGAGCAACCAAGCGTTTCTTTGTAGCATGGCTAGTTGGGATACATGAGTCAAACTGGAATGAAAGTACTTTCTCATTTGGGTTACTTACCTTGTCTTCGTTATGCTGATTTTGAGCACTGTGATCATTGTATTTATGGCAAATATGCACAAATGTCTCACAAAAAGTCTCTTTCTTTGAAATCTTCTCCTCTAGAGTTAGTACATTCAAATGTATGTCAAATGCCAGGTTTATCTTTAGAGGGAAAGAAATATTTTATCACCTTTGTCGATGATGCTACACACAAGGTATGGGTTTACCCTCTTCGTAGCAAGAATGTGTTTGACAAGTTTAAAAAATTCTTGGCATTGGCTGAAAATCAGACACATAAGACACTTAAGTGTCTTCGCTCTGACAATGGTGGAGAATATGTGTCCAAGGCCTTTCAAGCATTTTGTGACAGAAAAGGGATAAAGAGAGAGCTCACTGCTCCTCATAATCCACCCCAAAATGGAGTTGCAGAGTGTATGAATCGGACCATACAAGATAAGGTTCGTGCGATGCTGTCTCATGTTGCATTACCCCATGGTTTTTGGGCAGAGGCTATTATGACAGACGTTCACTTAATTAATCGGTTACCAAACATGTCTTTGGAGGAAGAGTTCCCGAAGAAGCATGGTCGGGCAAGCCACCTCCATATGCTCATCTGAAAGTGTTTAACTTCAAGGCTTTGATGCACATTCGTAAAGAAAAACGCAACAAACTTGAGCCAAAGTCTTGTAAATGCATTTTCCTAAGATATGGTGACGAGGGTGAAATGGGGTATAAATTGTGGGATCCCAAGAAAATGAAAATAGTACATAATAATGACGTTATCTTTCGAGAAGATCACATGCACAAACAACCCGAAAAGACTGAGGAGGTCCGTAGGGTTGTATTTCGAGAAGAAATATCTTTTGGACAGCATAATGTGCCCGTTGTACAACAGCAAATACATGTTGTAAATGAACCTGTAAATGCAAGAAATGATCAACCAACTATTGCTCATGAAAATGAGCCATTGCATGTGCAAGAACAACCACGACAGCAAGCTATTAATGCTGATTCGTAGACTGAAATGCCATCACAGCATGCTAAAAATAAAAATTTGCAGAAACAGCCAGCAAACAATGACCATTGGGTTAGGAGATCGTCTAGGGCTACTAGACAACCTGACAGATTTGTTCCTGGTGCAAACAATATAGCCGATTATGTCATGTTGGCAGACTACTGTTGTGAAATGTCTTGCTTCAAGGAAGCAATGGACAGATACGACAGCAAGAAATGATATAAAGCCATGTTGTCAGAGATGAAATCTCTTGAAAAAAATGGCACTTGGGACTTGATGCAGTTGCCTAAAGGGCAGAAAACCCTTCCATGCAAATGGGTTTACAAGATGGTCACTTCTAGTTCCTCACCAAAGTACAAAGTAAGAATGGTTGCAAAGGGGTACAAGTAGAAGCATGGAATTGACTTTGATGAGATTTTCTCTCCAGTAGTCAAGATGACTACATTGAGAACCATTTTAGGCTTGGTTGTAGTTGAAGATATGGAGCTCATACATATGGATGTAAAGATTACATTTTTACATGGTGATTTACATAAAGACATATATATGCAACAACCTGAAGGGTTTGTTGAACAAGGGAAAGAAAAAATGATGAGTAAACTCAAAAGGAGTTTGTATGGGCTGAAACAATCACCAAGAGAATGGTATCATAAGTTTGATATATTCATGCAGTCCCAAGGCTTTTATAGAAATCAAGTAGATCACTGCTTCTACACCTAAAAGGCAACAGATGGCAACCTAATTATCTTGGTTTTGTATGTTGATGACATGCTGATTGTTGGTAGGGATACTCATGCCTTGGATTCATTGAAGCAAAGTCTTCATGGCATCTTTGACATGAAGAATCTTGGTGATGCAAATCACATTCTTGACATGCGAATACTCAGAGATAGATCGAAAGGCTTACTCTATCTATCTCAGCAGGAGTATATCTCCAAAGTTTTGCAACGTTTCAATATAGAGGGGGAAAAAACAATTCAGGTTCCATTGCCTCCATATGTGAAACTTAGTGCAAAGGACATTCCTACATCTATTAATGAGAAGGCTGAAATGGCCAAGATACCATATGCTTCAGCTGTTGGCACTTTGATGTATGTTATGGTTGCTACACGTCCTGACATTGCCTTTGAAGTGGAAGTGGTTAGCAAAAACATGGCAACCCGTGGCAAGAAGCATTGGAATGCAATGAAAGGTATTATAAGATACCTCAAAGGTACAAAGGAGTTGTGCATCTGCTTTGGAAAGTAGAAGGCATCTGTTGTTGGCTTTACGAATGCAGACTATGCTGGTCACGCGGACTGCAGAAAGTCCACTTCGGTATGTGTTTACTTTCACATGAGGAGGTGTCTCTTGGATCTCCAAGCTACAAAAGTATGTTGCATTGTCTACTACAGAGGCAGAGTATGTGGCTGTCACTGAGGCATGGAAGAAGGCTTTGTCTTTCACGTCTAATGGGAGAGCTTGGCATCTCAGAGTTACTTGTTCTCCATTGTGATAGTCAGAGTGCTATCATGCTAGCATAGAATCATGTCTTTCATGCAAAGACAAAGCACATACATGTGAAGTATAACTTCATTAGAGATATACTTAACGGCAAGAGCATTGAGCTTGTCAAAGTGCATACATATAACCTTGTAGACCTTCTCACGAAGGGTCTTCCAAACAGAGTGGTTTGCTCATTACCGACAGATAATGGGACTTGGATAGATATATGTATTTCAGCTTTGTACATACCTAGACTTAGCTGATTCTTTTATCCTCTTAAGGCACATTGCCTTTAGGTGGGAGGTTGTTGAAAATAAAGGCCTCGTGCCTTTTAAATGTGCTCGAATGTGAACACACCCTTAGCACTTATACTTACATATATATATCTATCTAAAAACCTAAAGGTACTCTCTCCTCAATGTACCTTAAACGTGCACTCTCTCTCACTCTCTATGTCTCTCACTACGCATAACGACTGTCTGTCTAAATCTCTGTGCCTAACCCGTCACTACGATTATCCAAAGCCTAGTGTCTTGAGATCAAAATCTAATTCTTCTTGCTCCGCCTCTTTTTATGACTCTTCCTATTTGAGTTATGTTCATTAGTGTCATGACTTGAAGGAATAAGTGATTGAATAATACCTATTGGTTGCTATATCAAAATTCCCACAAGAAAAAACTAGTTCAAGTCTCCTAAAAATAGAAAAGATTTCAATATTAAGAGCCAACACACTTGAGGGAATATTAACTCTTAAATTTTAACAATCTACTTCAAGTCTCTAAAAAACAAAAAAAAAAAGGTTCAATACTAAGAGCCAACACACTTGGGGAGAATCAACTCTTAGTTTTTATCAATCGTGAGTGTAAGAGGGTGTTTTCAAAGATTAGACATTAACATATACATTACAAGTAGCCTTACATATGTTTATGCATTGACTTTATATTTAGGATGGAGAAGAGGGAATTTAGCAACAATTTAAAGTACCCTATCATGTGGTAAGACTTAATCAACACAATGCATGCAACCTAATGGTAAATAGAATTGGTTGAGATCTGTCTATCCTCTCATCCTACCTCACCACTTGGATTTATCTTTACTTGCATCACATTCCAAAAGATGCTAAATTGATTGTTTCTTCCATATTTGTGGAAAGAACTATAGTGTCTATGAAACAATCCACATCTAAATTCTTTTGTGCACAAAGTACTTGTAATCTCTCTATATGATATCATCTAACATCAAACTTAGCACAAAAAAGTTGAGATTAGCACTCCAACATATATTAGCTATCTTCTAAATATTCACGGTTAGTTCAAATTACTAGGAAGAATAGTTAGGTATGTTGCAACTTGGACGGATCTCTAAATGTCAACATCCAACCAATGCCCTATGTAGATCGTTTGATGAACACTTAAGGAAAGTTTTAAGTGATTATCTTGATTCAAAAAATCTCACACTTGTGGAGGATACAAATTTGCAACAATGCAATCAAACCTATATTGGTTCTTAACCAAAAGGACTAAGCAATTTCATTCAGATCCTTATCCAAAATAGTACGTCAAAGTGGAAGAATGGCCCAAAGGAAAACACTACACAAAATTCGATACACTTCTGCCCTAAGAATACTCCTAGTGACAACAATCATTCATAAGGGAAAAGTGGTATACCTTGGACCTCTTGGACAGTCACTTATGGCATTGATCATTGAGCACTAACCATTTGGTCACTATGCATGAACATGTCTTGAAAGTTAGAATGCTTAAGGGTCTTATAGTATAAACAAATATTTGCCCGCATAAACATTAAGAAGTCTTGTAAATAGGACTAAGGGTCTTATAGTATAAACAAATATTTGCCCGCATAAACATTAAGAAGTCTTGTAAATAGGACTAAGGGCTCATGGAGCTACATCTCTCATAAGATCCACTTATGGACTCCACACCCTAGACAGTTCCATCCATGCACCAAGATGGTGTGAGCTCATTGTATGGGATGTCAATTCTTCAAATGAGAGTTTGGTATGTGGGATTTATAACTAAGGTAAGTCTAATCTTAATTAGTTTAGAAATATCCATAGACCAAGGTTTTTCAAGAGGTCTTCAAATGCAAATGATGTCTCCACTATCCTAAGTTTGGGCTAGCATAAAACACGCGACAATGCAATCCTCATTGAGATCGCAAAACCAAATAAGTCTCAAAAAACTTACATCACCACTAAATATTAGAACATTTTCCAACCCATACAATCTCTGTAGTGCAGCACATTTCAAGAAGTTTTCAAACACTTACAAATTCTACATCATCACTACGTATAAAGACATTTTGCAAATCCATACAATATCTACACATACTATACATAGACAACACAACTAACCTTAATTGTACCACATGCTCCTCTTCTCATTTACTAAGCCTCTCAAGCCATCACTTCAAGGCTCAACAAAACTACGTGCCACATAGTTGAATTCAAATATTCCATGTCGAGCTTTATATCTCTCACAAACATAATGCTTAACGAAACTATGAACCACATAGTTGAATTTAAATATTCAATGTTGAGCTTTGCACTGCTTGCAAACTAGTGAATGCCTTGCTAGTCCCATGCATTAACAATACAACTCACCATCATCCTTTTTGCTATTCATGTAGATTGGGAATGCAATAGGGTATTATCATGTTTGTCCTCCAAGCCTACAACCACAAACATCATTACACCTATTGACATCAAATAAATTACTCTCCTTGCAATATCACAGCTTGAATTGAGGATCATTGGGATTAGGTGGTGTCGAGATTGAATCTTTTCATTCAACAAAACTATAAGTCTTTGGGCTTTTGATAAATAAGCTTAAACAACGTCGATGTCATCCTTGGCATGCCATGGCTTTTCAATATATCTTCTTCTTTGTATATTGATTTAAAAACTTGTGCACTTTCTCTTGAGCTTGATGGTCGCTTTCACATGACCAAGGGTTGTCCACACTCTAGATGCACAAAGTCCAATGTACCTATTGTCAGCAATATTGTTAGTTCATGAGTATGGGCCATGCCTAGTATTACTAGCTATTTTAGGTACTTTATTGTGGCATGTATAATGCATATTTGGGCATTTATTACTAGCCAACCACCATTAAATGATGACCAACTTAGTGCATTATTTGCATTCTCTTTTGCCTATTTATTCAAGCTCCATCTCCACATCCCATCATTCATCACTTGCAAATCCATTGCATAGCTTGGTGGATAGAGAAGCCAGTGCCAATTCTCACACAACCAATGACTCATTGTTATACATGTCTCGTATTTGGTATATGGATTTCATTTCCTGAGCATTCTTTTGAGTTCTCTTCTTTGCAATGTTCTCTCTTTCTTTCTATTTTGTCTTGTGTTCAATAGTTTATTTCAACACTTTGTCATGCTTCCATTGCTACATCCACTTTTGGCATGATATGAAATTTTAGGATCTCTACTCTTGCTACTGTTATTTTGTTGATTACATGTTTGCCCCTGTTGATCATTGCCTTTTCTCGCAAATTGCACACTATCTGCAACCAAGTGACTATTGTCTACTATCCATCGCCTTGTATCAAGCTCTATGTAGGCTACGTTTTGGTCCAACAAGCTGCGGTTTGATTTTTTGTATTATTTTATTGATTATTAACATGTGTTCTGATATCCAACAACTACATTTACTGTGTTTAACGCTTCTATAGACTAAATGACAACATTCGTTAGCTTCTAACAGTGTTTGTTGGCTATTTTCCTTTTTTGTAGTCGATTTCGTGTGATCAACTTATGAATACTATGTGTGAACTCTATTGTTGTGCAGTCTTTGCTGTTTGGTTGGTTGTACTCTCTCTCTCTCTCTCTCTCTCTCTCTCTCTCTCTCTCTCTCTCTCTCTCTATATATATATATATATATATATATATATATATATATATATAAACTCGCCTTCTACAGAGGAGGGGGAGTGGTAGTCATGGAGAGGCGCCACAAATGACAACGTGAGACCTATAGGACCAACCTTGCAATGGCAGTTTGGAACTGTAATGGAGCCATCTGATTGGATGTGGGAGCTTTTGAGGAGACATTCAAAGGGAGAGATATAGTGTTCTACTCAGAGACACATCAAGGGCCACATACTACACTTCCTCGGGTGACAAGCTATAGGTGGGAGTCAGCTTGTAGGAAGGAGACACGCATAGACCACAGTAATCGCGGGTCGAGAGGAGTGGCAGTGTTAATCAGGGAGGAGCTACAGCAGATGATCCAGATAGTCCGCAGAGATGAGGAGGCCAGATACATGTGGGTGAGAGTGCGTGGTGAGGAACACACTTTGTATGTTGCCATATGTTATTTCCACCCTATGACGTCCCGATACGCCCCACCCAAGGGGCAATCACCATATGTGGCTTTGTATGAGGATATTTGGGAGTTCTCGAAGGAGGAAGAGGTTATCTTACTAGGAGACTTTAATGCCAAGGCAGCCTCCCATCAAGTGTCTTTCTTTAATGCATCTAAGGAGATGCTATAGGAGCAGGATGTGTCAGAGCTACAGCTAGAGAGGACATCTCAAGATATGGGGGGATTCACCGAATATGGGAGATACCTTGTGGAGATGGGTATAGCACACAGGTTGGCCATTCTCAATGGCCTGGTTAGATACCCCCTATCTGCCGCCTTCACATGTTATCTCATCGACACGGTGCCAGCACAGTAGACTATGTTCTTGCCCCAACGACGCTGATATCTCACATCCAGGACCTCTCAGTATCCCCTTCTCAAAGTTGCAGTGGATCATGTCTACCTATCATTCACCGTCGACCTCCAATTCACTAACACGCAAACCCATCATGCAGCTCACCAACACCCAAGATACCTCTTTTCTAGAGAGACAGAGGATACCTATGAGGCGGAGGTCCTTAGATTGTTACATGATGCAAAACCTGACATTCCATTACAAGAGCTGACTCAGCAATTCAGTGAGGCCCTACACATCGCTATAGGTGTAGCCTTCCCACACTCACGACCCACACAGAGAGCCTCCACCAGGGGAACACCTCGGAACAGCTGGTATGATGATGAGTGCCATGAGACCAAAGCACGGCAATAGAGAGAGAGAGCACTGGGGTCCACTACCCACAAACAGGCACAGATACTCTTTAGACGCCTCACACAGTGGAAGAAGAGAACTTTCTTGGCCTAGCTGGAGCGAGACCTATATCAGTTATTCTTGAGCCATGACTCTAGAGAGGCTTGGAGGCTTTTCAGAGAGCATTGCCCAACCACACCTATTACATTCACCGCTGTATGGGAAGAGTATGTAGCTAGTCTCTATACTGTGGAGGGTCAGCCACCTCTTCCTGACCCACTTGAGCCTGTTAGCAGTCATGTTTGTCATGCCTTGTCATCTCCTGCCTGTGAGCCTCAGTCTGAGTCAGACGAGGACTTTAGGAGCTCTGATTTGTTTATCACTTGTTTTGACGGAGGAGGTAGCTCATTCTAGAGCACTCAGTTTATTGGATTTCAGTGCATTTTCTCCTCCAGTCGGGATTTTATGTGCATTTCCCGAGGCAGTTTCTGCATTCTTCAGCTTGCCTTACCTGCCAGACATTGTCCACCCTTTCCGGGATTTTTCTGAGCATTCCTGGCATTTTTACCAACATTAAATGCTGGTCGGATCAGCATTAAATGCTGGTTGGACATATTTATGGCCTCAAATTTCAGGTCGGCCAGTTTTTGGGTTTTTTGGCTATTTATAGCCATTTTCCACTTGCCAGTCAGTTGTATTATCATCTTCCCTCCTTCTTTGGCAGGTGCACACTCCGACTCCGTCATCTTCCTCCGTCTTCGGTGCTGCCATCATCATCAGCCTGATCTGGTGCCCTCACTGACGCCTCGAGCTGCGTGCAGGGACTGATCAGTCCACAGTTTTGTATACAGCATTCATTACAGTCAGTGCAGATTTTCTTCCTTCATTCCCTGCTTTCTCTCTCTCCTCCTCTGTGTTCGTGTTCTTCCGTTGCGCACTCTCACAGAGCCTTGTCCAAAGACCACCACTTTCTTTACAGAAAGTAGGGTCCAAGAGGCCATTGATAAACTTAGCAAAGGAAAGACACAAGATCATGATGGACTAGTAGCCGAGCACTTGATCCATGCCAAAGATTTGGTGGCATAATTCCTAGCTTACATGTTAAACAGAGCCATGTGTGAAGACTTACCAGAAAGCTGGAGCACGAACACTATTGTGCCTATCCTCAAGTCAGGGGACCCTACTCTACCCAAAAGGGGACTATCATGGTTGGGCATACATTGGCTAAGCTATATGCTTCCATCCTTGAGCATGAGTTAAGCAAGTGGGCAGAGATGTGGGGTCTGAGAGCACAAGGACAAGTTGGCTTTAGGAGAGGCTTCTCCACATTGGATCACATCCTCACACTCAAAGCGATCATTGAGGAGGGAAGGGTCTATGGCCGATGGACCTACTTCTACTTTGTGGACTTCCGCAAAAGCTTGTGACACAGTACCGTGAGACACGCTAATACATAGATTGCATGCCATGGAAGTATCGAAAGAGCTCAGTTTGGGTAGTTTGGCACTGTATGAGAGAATTGTGGGTAGAGTCTGGACACCTAAGGGCCTTTCGACACCCATTTACTCAACCACTGGAGTGAAGCAGGGATGCCCCTCTCTCCGACATTATTTGGCATATACATTGATGGGATTGCTGATTACATTTCACATGAAGGAGATAGAGGAGCTCCACTAGCTGGCACTTGGATACCTCTCCTATTGTATGCAGATGACGTTGTACTGATAGCTAACTCTCCAGAGGGTCTACAGAGACACTTGGATGCATTACACTCCTAAACTTTGGACAGTGGGCTTTTAGTGAACCTTGGTAAAACCAAGGTGATGGTATTTAACACCACAGTGGGTCAGGAGATCATCACCTAAATTCACATATGGATCTGAGGAGATCGAATATGTGGATTCCTATACATACTTGGGAGTCTTATTCACAAGGCCCACCTTATCTATGCGAGAGGCAACAAACACTAGACTGACTCGCGGATACATCGCACTAGGTGGTTTGGAGAGGATGTGCTCACAAGTGCAATTCCAAGAACCCCGCACCAAGCTATGGCTCTTCGATACACTGGTCACATCCACACTACTTTACGAAGTAAAAGTATGGGAGCCCAGTCCTGACCACCGTAGTAGGTCAGGGCGCACTTATGACGAATGGAGATCGATGGAGAAACCCCTAGTATCCATGATATCCAAGATTATCAAATGTAAGGCCTCAGTGCCACATGAGATCATCAGCCGAGCTAGCAGCTACACCGATTGTGGTAGAGGCCCTCACCCGATCGGTCACATACATACATAGCCTATGGGACTTACCCAGACACAGGTATGCACGGTTGTGGCCCTTGAGTCCTCTAGGCAGCTTGCCAGAGAGGGTGATACTTCATGTTGGTATGCACAGATATCGACCTGGTTTGAGCTGCATGGATTTAGCATGGACAAGCTACCCCCCTTCCAATATTCCCTTAATGCACTGTCTCTTCATCTGAGCAGGTTAGAGATTCGTAAGATCATCAAAATGGATCTTACCCAGTTGGATATCAGGCGGACATGGTTAACGCCAGGGACAAAGATGGCTTTCTATTGCAAGCATTTCCTTCAAACTACAGATGATGGATTTATTGCTCGCCCAAGATACATGGACACCCACCTTTCCCATGGGATCAAATGTAATATTGGCCAGTTGCGCACCTCCTCACATCAGCTAGAGATTGAGACTGGCAAATATAAATCCATCCCATCGGAGGAGCGCATATGCCAAATATGCCAATTAGAGCCAGAGGCAGAGGAGCTTTATATCTACCCCGCTGCCCAGCGTATTATGAGGTCCCTGTCGTTTCCACTCTCTCTTTAGAGACAAATTTGGACCACTATCCAAAATCATGGATTTTACCGATCAGCGATGCCTTGGCCTCTTTCTTCTTGAGATAAGACGGCTTCTGACATGCACCTCACGAGTACAGCTGCTCCAAGACATTGATATCCTCCACAGAGGCAACTCACAGACTTCTTTGCAAAGGAGACTCAAAAGACTTCAATACAATTACAACCACAGTCCATACATAAACAAGGAGTATTGATTGATCAAGCCGTTCAGCTTAGCTGATCCAAACATCCTAGGCCTCGATAGATACGTCGACGACACCTTCATAGGCAGATATAGGGGATTATTGCTCGGGCTAAAGCTAGGCCCTCCATACCCACATGAGATTGTACCATTTGGAGCTCATTGTTACTAGATAGAGCTCTATGTTTTACACACAGCCATAGTTAGTTTCCTTTCTTATTTTGCTTTGTGCTACATAGCTTGCCCAGATAGTTGTACCATCATACACATGATTATACCTCATGGTCTCGTAGGTCATTTTGGCCTTTTGTAGACGTTAATATATCATTTCATCTCTCTCTCTCTCTCTCTCTCTCTCTCTCTCTCTCTCTCTCTCTCTCTCTCTCTCTCTCTCTCTCTCTCTCTCTCTCTCTCTCTCTCTCTCTCTCTCTCTCTCTCTCTCCACATACCTTCACTTCTTTATCTTCTCTTATTATCCTCTTCCTTAGACTCAAACATCGATCCTCCAACCTAGGAGAAGTCCAAGGCACGGAAAGGATCCACTTCTTCAGATTAGGAAAAGGGCTTGGTAGCTATTTTCTCTACTCCTTTCTAGTATAAGTGATGTAGTCATCCTTCATGACTCTCTAGTACCAAAGAGAAAAGTGTGAGAGGGTGGTGACATGGGGCAACCAAGCCTCATCTATATAGGTATTACACATACATAGGTTAGAGGAACGTCCATGACGCATTGCCTAATGTTTGGCAAGTTCAAATCATGGAGTTAGGATTGGCATTCAAGCTCATGATCAGCTGGTTACTTAATAGAGAGCAAGATCGTCTCCTATTCTAGTGCTCATGTGAGAGGACACTTTGACAGCCTGGCCAAAGGCAGGAAATCCATGGTCACATATGTTGAGAGGCATTTTTTACAGAATGGTCTTGTATGCTACTGAGAGACATTACTGATGAATGGCATTTTTTACAGAATGGTCTTGTATGCTACTGAGAGACATTACTGATGAACACATAGACATGCTATGGTTCTTCTCTATTTTCAAAAGCTAGTACGATCAACATCAACATCATGTTCTCTCCAAGGCACTTTGATGGCGGCTTAATCACCAAATGCTTGGGTATCCATGGTTCTCCTCTAGTGGTTCGATGTTGTCTGGATCATTGCATCATTGTATTATATCAGATCACCCATGATCCGATAAGAGTGTTAGCAGTATTGTCAGCTCATAAGTGAGTCTAGGCCTTGTCTATTATTACTAGCTATCTTAGGCATTTTATTGTGGCGTGTATTATGCCTATTTGGGCATCTATTGCTAGCCGACCAACATTAAATATTGGTAAACCTGATGCATTATTTGCATTGTTTTTGGCCTATTTATTCAAGTTGCTCCTCCACAACCCATCATTCATCACTTGCAGATCTAATGCATGCCTTGGTGGAGAGAGAAGCCCATGCCAGCTCCCACACAACCACTGACTATCTGTTGTACATGACAATCTTGAGTTTGGTATATGGATTCCATTTCTCGAGCATTCTTCTGAGTTCTCTTCTTTACAGGGTTCTCTCTTTCCTTCTCTTTTGTCTTTTGTTCAATAATTTATTTCAACACTTGTTTATGCTTCCATTGCCGCATCCACTTCTAACACCTATTATATCAACCTTGGAAATCAAAAGATGTTTTCATGATTTCAAATGTTGTTACCTATATCTATTTTATTGAAAATGTTCCATCATCAAACAAATAATGTAATTCTCGTTCTTTTATTCTTTCAACAATAACATTAATATTGACGAAGATGTAGGTAAATTTTTAAATCCTATTCCATGTGGATACGTTGATGTCTTTCCATCCAAATTACCTACTAAACTTCCACAATCTCACGATACACTAAATCATAAAATTGAGACATTACCCAAGAGCCTTAACAATTCAAGCTAAAGGAGGAAAACAAGATAGCTAGGAAACTTCATGATTACCTAGTAAATGGCTTTATTGAACCTAATGAATCTCTATGGGACAGACTTGTCCATCTCGCAAAAAAGAAAGATGGCACAATTCGCTTCTATATAGATTATAAGGGTCTCAATAAAGTGACCGTCAAGAATAAATATATGTTACCTCGAAAGATGATCTTATAGATCAACTTTATGGTGTACGTTATTTCACTAAGATTAATCTTTAGATCTACATACCATCAAATGTGAATAGCTCCTAAGGGTGTCTTAAAGACTTCGATACTACTAGTTATTGGTCCTATATTTTAAATTGACTAATGCTCCCTCAACTTTCCAATGGATGATGAATGATTTATTTGATCCGTCTCTTGAAAAGTGCATAATTGTTTCCAACAATAACACACTTATAATTGGGTCTCATTAACCACCCACCTTGGTCAAGAGAATGGTAAGCCTCGTCACACTACTTGTCATGGTCTTCGTACAAAACTTGCAAGTCCATAAGTAGCAATTTGACTTACTTGTAGTCTTCTCAAGATTTGCGCTAGAAAGACGAAAAGCTTCATTAAGATGCTTATGCATCATGGAGAAAAATGAGAGGAGAGAGAGAGAAATATATTTGAAAAAAAGAGAAAAAGAGGGAGCATAGATGGAAGTGAGAGAGAAAGAGAGAGACAGAGAAGGGGGGGGGGGGAGGGGGGGGAGAAGGGGAGAGATTTTGTATATGTGGATGAAAGTGAGAAAGAAATAGCAAGAGGGATAAGGAGAGAGACAGAGACAGAGAGGTGTGGATAAGAGCGAAAGAGGAAGAGAAAGCTAAAGGGAGAGTAGGTTAAAGTGGAAGAGGAAAAGAGAGAGGGAGAGAGAGGGAAAGAGTAGATTGAAGTCTAGATAATGAAGCTTGAATGGAAGGTGGATGAGGCTTAAGCTCAAGAGAGGAAGATTGAAGAAGACTAATTTGTCATGATGAGATGAGAGGTAAGACTACCCATGTATATGGACCAAGGTGAGACAGAAGACTAGAAGCTACTTTGTATATGAAGTTTAAAAATAGGTGTGTATGAGTAAGAGACAATGGCCCAAAAAAAAGTCATATTTCAAAATAAAAAGTACGAACGATCACTTTTAATGAATAGGTTTTTCGAACAATGTAGGAATGTAAGGATCCTTTAGGTACCATACAAAGCATTTCACACACGCATGGAATGCAACCCTATACTTATTTGAGACTTATTTATAGTACATTGGTGGACGACCGTACGAACCACCAATATATCATCTTATCCCTACATACCATACAAAACATTTCACACATGCATGGAATGCAACACTGTACTTATTTATAGTAATTTATTGGACAACCATTCAAACCACCTACATATCATCTTATGTCTTTCGATACAAGAGTGCTTATTGGCAAAACTATCCAAGAGCGAATTTCGCTGCATGGAGCTTTATATCTCATATTTAAAATTGCATGTATTGTTGAATCCTTAACACATTTTGCTTACAGTTATCCAAAGCAAGCAAAAAAAAAAAAAGTTAGTCCCCCAATTGTTTTGACCAATGATATAATCAATGTTTTCAAACATCTAAACGCCTAGTTACTACTACATCGATGTTGCAAATTATAGATCTAAACCAATCATTTGAGGTTCATATGGACACGAGTGATTGTGCTATGGGTGCAATCCTTCATCATGTTGGCTAACTCGTTGCCTTTGAGAGCCTAAGCTCATACATACCTAAACATGCTACACAACTCAAGAGATGGCATTGTCTAAGGTCATCCATGCACTTAAAAGTTGGTGTCATTATTTGTGTGGAATCCAATTGATCATTTAGATTGACCACCACTCATTAAAGTACCTTTGTCAACTTAATGTTTGTGGCCATAAGGCAAGATTGACAAAGCTTATGCAAGAGCTTGAGTTTGAGACCCGTTATCATAAGAATGCAACTAATATGGTTATCGATGCCCTGAGTCAGATCCATGAAGTTAATGTTAGCAATTGTGTTTATCATGCACTGTCATCTCCTACCTATGAGCCTCAATCTAAGTCAAACAAGGACATTAGGAGCTCTAACATGTCTATAATGTGCTTTGACATACGAGGCAATCCTATTTAGAGCATGCATTTTATTCCTCAATCAATTTAGATGTACATTTCTTTGTTTTCCCAAGCACACTTGTCAACCCATGCAATTCCCCCATATTGCAATTTCCCATGTCTACCCTTGTTGGCATTTATTGCTTGCCACATCAGCATTTTTGTGACCAAATGATGCTAGTTGACCATTTTTTAATGGCCAACTAGCAAATTTGAGCCCTCATTCACCAATATGTCAATTTTGGCTCTTTTTGTGTTTGTATATTTAGTGGCCACTTTAGGACAAATCAGCCTGCTATTTCTTGCAAAAAACAATGTTTTTTGTGTTTTACAAGTGCTTTCAACAAAGCCAAACAACTGTTTTCTTGCAAGTGTAGCTGACTATTCTCTCATTTACGCTCTTCTACAATCAAGCGCAGCAAATTTGGTGTGTTTGCAAGTCGAGAGACACAAAATATCACCAATTCCAATCCTTTCATGACTCAAATGAGGAGTCTATTCAAACTCCCATTGATAGGCGTCATTGATGACCTTGAAGAAGAAACTATGAATGCTCTCTATTGATAACTCTCGCTCTGTGAAGGATTACATCAACAAGTTGAAAGATATGAGGGATAAGCTTGCATCCCTTGACAGGATGATATCTTCGAAGGATATGGCGATGAATCTCTTGAAATATAATGTCTTCTACACCAACCTTCTTACATCAAGGACTCAAGAGACTCTTCTATGGGAGGGCTAGCCATGCTTGACTTGGAGCATAACAAGCATCACATAGAGGTTGAAGCGGATGGATCCCTCTCTGCGAAAGCTTTCGCAGCATTTACAAAAGGAAGGAAGAAGAAGGAGAAATCAAAGGCCAATCACAAAAAGGAAAGATAGGAGAGATATTCAAGCTCTAAAACAAATTTAGAAAAGCCAGATGCCCACACTATGAGAAGGAAACACGTCCCGAAGAGAAATGTCGGAAGAAGTACCCTCACCTCTATTCGGAGTGAAGGATGGAGCTAAATAATCTAAGCCTTCCTCTACCTCTACAACAGTTACCCATAAGTCTATGTTCCTTCATATCCATACATTGGAGGAGCCTTCTTCAATGGATGCTTCGTCTTTCAAGAGGCCTTGGCTTATTAACAAAGGTGCTTCAAGTCATATGACTCCATGTGAAGATTTATTAGAATTTAGAGGATCTTCATCCATCTAAGGGACTTGCCAATGTTGGTGAGATTTATTCAATGCCTATTAGTGGTGTTAGCACTTTGTCGTTATTGCCTAACAGATCCTTAAGCCCTATTTTGAAAGTCCTACATGTTCCAATCTAAGACTTTCTACTCCTCTATATTCATGGCCTTACTAGACTTGGTGCCCAAGTTGTCTTCACCGAGTTGGCCATCCTTATAGAGGAGCTATTTGAGCAACGTGTGACCATGAAAGTCCATCATACAAGCTCCATTCCCCTCTGCTTATGGAGGGGCTTCCAAGCTAGTTGTCTCTATTAGTAGTCATATTTATCATGCCTTGTCATCACTTGCATGTGAGACTTAATCGATGAGGACTTTTGGAGATGTAATATGTTTGTCATGTGTTTTGATGGGGGGGGCTACTCATCCTAGAGTCGCCATCTGTATGCATTTCTATGCATTTCTTTCAATTTTCGATTTCCAATGTGCTTTTCTTATGCAATTTATACATTTCCCAAGCTATCCTTGCCTATCATGCATTGTTTGAGCCTTCCAAGATTTTTCTATGTCATCTATATTTTTTCTCGCATGTTTACTAACATGACCAACATTAGATGCTAGTCGGCCCACTTCTTGGCATCCTTCTAGGGCAGGTCGACCAGATTTCACGATTATTCGCTATTTATAGCCTAGCCCTCTCCACACTTCATGATCACTAGGTCATCATCTTCCTTCCTTCCTTGGCAAGTGCACACTCCAACTCTGTCATCTTTCTCTGTCTTTGATGTTGCCATCATCATCAGTGCACTATGAGACTAATCAATCTCCTACATTCAACATTTGTTCCTTGTTCATTGCAAGTTTCTCTTCTTATTGTCTTGCAAATTGTCTCTCTTACATCCATGTTCGCTAAAAATGCAAGCTCCTGCTAACTAGCGACTGCATCTATTACTTGAACGTCATCATCTAGAGGTAGGCGATTGCTTTTAGACATCAATTGTCATCATCACGCATCAAGTGTCAACATCTGGCATCAGGCGACATCAAGTCATCAACATTTTGCACAAACTACTAGGCGGTGGCAACTGTCTGTTGGCTAGGCAACTACCTTTTGCAGTCAAATGCAACCTTCCTAGACCAAGTGACAACATTCACATTTGCGTTTTGGTGCTTCTGCATCCTTCCTAGGCAATCAACAGTATTTCTCCCTCAGGCAAACCTTCTACACTGACATCTTTGCATCCTATAGTTGATACCTCTTAGTTCAAGGCTGTCTATAGCCAAACACAACTTTTTGTGGTTGTTTGTAGATATATATAAAGATATCTTATGATCAGTTCTTTGTTGACTCAAAGAATGAGGTCTCTCTTCCTTCCTCCGAGAGATGGCACGATTTTCATGCTAGTTCACACGATGATTGGAGGTCACCTAGCCTGTTTATGCAAGAACCCTCTCCTTCTCATTCTCTCCAGGTTTCACAAAAGGCATGTTCTACTAGCCTTCATATGCTTTTCAAGGCACCCTTTATCCAGGTTGTCCATACTCCCTTCTTTGTCCAAAGAAGATTGGCTTGATGGTTCCAACTACTCACTTTGGTCATGTAAAGAGGAGTGTATCCTTGATACCTTTGATCTTTGGGAGTTTGTTACCCACATATTTCATGTCTAGTGGAGGATGCCACTGTTGGATTGTGCAACCTTATGGAATCAGCTCAACTCTTGATCCCAATCTTTCCTCTTTATGAGCTTACAAGATTCTATCCTAGTGCATGCGTGCAAGTTGCAAAAAGCAGTGTAAGTGTAGTGAAAGCTCACATCTTTGTACCATCAAAAGACATTCACCCACCAAATTACTCTTGAGAAGAAATTACGAATGCTTGTTATTGATAATTCTCCTTCCATGAATGATCATATCAATAGGTTGGAGGACATGAGGGATGTCATTTCTGTTCCAGTTTTATGGAATAATTGATAAAAAAGCAGGCCGCCAATCCATTCTGTATGCAAGTTATACGTTGTGGCCTTAGCACCTCGTCACTGACTTGCCTGTAAGAGCACTCACCTTAAAGCACCTTATCCCGGAGAAAAGCCACTAAAAAACCAATAAAAACAGTTGTGAGAGGTTTAAAGAGTCGGACTTAAAAACTGAAGTATTCTTTTGAATACCGGGGGTTTGAACCCTCTTCATCCATTAGCTAACACTGTACAAGTAGTTTCCATTGTTATGCTGCAAAATCAAGAAACTCTATACGAGAAACAAGGCTCAGAACTCCCATGTGGAACCAAAGTGTCAAATGGCAACCACATAGCATGCTTGAGTTAGCAATTAGCCACATAAAGTCTGAACTCAAGCATGTGATTTAAAAAATGCATATTAAAGTAATTGGGGTTAGAGTAATTGGGCATTTTAGTCTGTATTTTAATTTTTAGGCATTTTCTATGCGTATTTTCCATGCAGATTGACATTGAATGCTGCCAATTGACCAACATTAATGATGGCCAATCAACATTTATTGATCCCATATTTTTATTCTATTTAGTCTATGGCTCCCCCTCATTCAATCTTCACCACCACACATGGACTTCTTGGAGAGGGGATCTGGTGCAAGTGCCCATACAATCAGTGACTCTCTATTGTATGCATCATTCTTGTGTTCAGTATATGGATTCCATTTCCCAAGGGCATCTCTCAAGTTTCTTCTTTTGCAGCGTTCTTATATTTTCTTTCTTTTCTGTCTTATGTTCAGCGGTTTATTTCAGCACTTGTCTATGCTTCCATTGCTGCACCACTTTTTACACCAAGGAGGTCTACTATAGGTATTGTCTTCACTTTCATAGGTGGCATAGTTTCTTTGGGTCTCTCAATGTCACCTTGCTAGATTGTCTAGGCTAGTATGTTAAGGCAAGAGAGCCAATCCATTCAAAACAGTACTTCTACAATGGAAGCATAAACAAAAGGTGAAATAAACTGCTAAACACAAGACAAAAGAGAAAGAAAGAGAAGACATTGCAAAGAAGACAACTCAGAAGAATGCTCAAGAAATGAAATCCATATTACCAAACACGAGACAATCATTTACAATGCCTCAGTGGCTACGAGGGCACTAGCACCGGCTCCTCTCTCCAACAAGAAGTCCACCTATTGAATGAATAATGACAACTAAGGGGGAGGAGCTCCAATAAATAGGCAATAAATATGCCTATCATAAATGTTGGTCGGCCAACATTGACCAACATCATAAATGCCAATCTAACATAAAATACTCACAAATAAAATGCCTAAAATAGATACAAATGTGCCTAGCCCTAATAACATGCATTGACTCACACAAGCTGACAATCTTGCTAACACCCTCTCTCAAATCGTGGGTGATCTAATACAATGACAAGGAGAATGACTCATCATAGCCCATATAGCATAGAACTGCCAGAGTAGAACCATGGATACCTAAGTAGTGGGAGATCAAGCCACCACCAAGGTGTCTCGAAGAGAAACTAATATCAGCATCGATCGTACCAACCCCTAAAAATAAAAAAGAACCATAGCAAATCTCTATATTCATCATTAATGCCTTGCAATAGCATTTGAGACCATCTTGTTGTCAAGAAGTAAACTAGAGAGAGAGAGAAAGAAGAGAGAGCGTGTGCAAAAGAGAGAGACTACATGAAGAGAGAAAGAGAGTGACAAGAGAGAGAGACTAGAATTGGAGAGAGAAAGACAGGAAAGAGAAAGAAGCCATAGAAGCTGTAAGCAAGGAGAGAGAGAAGGACAGTAATTGTATTAATGTGTCAAAAAGATTAGAAAAATTACATATCCTCTCCTTTTATACCGATGTCAGTGTGACATGGCATAACATCAATATTATTTACACACTAAATCCTTATTCTTCCCAGCTTCTTACAATCCATTCCGTTCCAAAGGTTTTTGCCCTCGAAAACAAACTTAAAAGACTAGAAAAGGATGGATAGAACAAAGTACTACTCTGTTTTTACAGCTTTACAAATGGAAAAATGAATGAAAAATGACGACATATGGACTAAAATGGAAGAACAAGAGTAAGCCTCAACTATATACATGATCAGGAATGCTTCAAAAGTATATGGAACCATAAGATCTTCAATTGATAAACTCAAAATGAAGTAGACAGCTTATTGTGTAAACCGATCCTGCTGGACCAAATCTGCCATAACTTTTAATAGAAATGTCTAAATGAGGCGTACCAAGTGTCAAAACATAGCTCTTGAAGAGTACTTTGACCTTATGTAGGTGGCTTAATTTTGAAAATTAGGCACAATAAAAACTGTTTGCTGTCTTGACCCAGTCTACACCAAAACTAGCTCCATAATCAATAGGTTTCAGCCATAATGTATCCCTTAAGAAAGAAAACTCATCCAATATAGAATCAGGTCTCCAAGAAGCTTCCTCAGGTGGTAAACCTCTCCATTTGATCAAATATTTCATGATAGAATGAAATCGAAGCTTCTTCTCACGCTGACCTATAACAACCTCTAGGATATACTAAATAAGACCTTCATCAATAGGTGGCAGCTCATCAATTGTATCAACTGGATCACCATAAAAAGGCTTGAGCTGACTAACATGGAAGACATTATGAATCTTTGTAGAAGAGGGTAGCTCCAATCTATATACCAAGTCTCCAATGCACTTTAGGATTTGATAAGGGCCATAAAATCGGTGAGCAAGCTTATTACTAGATCCATCTTTCAAAGTAGAATACCTAGACTTGGGCACCTTCAATAAGACCAACTCTCCTTCTTGGAACTCTAAAGGCCGCCTCTTCTCATCAACATACATTTTCATTTGGTCTTGAGCTTTCCTCAAATTCATCATACACTGCTAAAGAAGGGTTTTCATTCTTTCCAACTCTTATTTCCCATGAGGATTGATTATCTCATTAAAAATGACAGTGGGTAAGGACACCTTATAACCATACATAACCTCAAAGGGTGAAACTCCAATGCTAGCATGAGTAGAGTTGTTGTAAGCAAACTCAACTAAGTGTAACCAAGAATCCCATGAATTTTGGACATCATAGCAAAAATGGCGAAGATAAGTCTCTGACCATTTATTTACCCTTTCTATCTGTCCATCAGTTTGTGGATGATAGACCGTAAAAGGAGCCAATTTAGTGCCCATAGATGTGAATACCGCCTGCCAAAAGTTATTAACTTTGAGTCTCTATCATGAATAATCACATGCGGTAATCCATGTAGTTTAAAAATATGCTCCATGAACTGACTGGCCACTTGAGAAGCAGTAAACTGGGCCTTGATTGGAATGAAATGGGCTACCTTGGTGAGTCTATCCACCACCATATATATACTATTCCATCCCTTCTTGGTTGTAGGTAAGCCAATAATAAAATCCATGGTAATGTGTGTCCATTTGCTTGTAGGAATAGATAATGGCTGCAATAAACCAACTGGCTTATAGATGCTATCCTTATTCTGTTGACAAGGCATACACTTCATAACAAAGTCCTTGATATCTTTCCACAGCCCTTTTCAATAAAAACTTTTGTTGATCCTATCATAGGTCTTGAAAACTCCAAGATATCCAGCTTAAGGCGAAGAATGTAGTTCCTCCATAATTTTCCGTGTAAAAGAAGAGATAGAAAGAATGACAATCTTGTCATTTAACCAAATAAGACCATTTTTAAGCTGATAATGCGAATTTTCTTCCATGAGACCTTACTGTAATTTTTGAAAAGTGTGGCTAAGCTCTTCATCTAAAAGATAAGCCTCTTGTAGTTATTCAATCCAATCACTATGTAGTTCAGTCATTGCTGAAACTTTGCAAGCCCACATACGAGAAAGAGAATCAACCACTATATTGTCTTTACTCCTCGTATGAGTAATGTCAAAGTCATAATTTTGCAATGTAGCTACCCACCTACGCTGCTTAGGAGTAAGATTGAACTAGGTAAGGAAATACTTAAGAACCCACTTAAACTGCTTAGGAGTAAGATTGGACTAAGTAAGAATCGGCAGCCATACAAATAATGGTGTCATTTCTTTATTGCATGCAAGATAGCCAACATCGCCTAATCATAAACATTCATGGCCATTTCTTTATCTGTCAACTTACGACTTTCAAAGGCAATCACTCCATGCTCTTGTAACAAAACAGCCCCAATGCCACGACCACTGGCATCACACTGGATGATAAATTCTTTGGAGAAGTCTGAGCACACTAAGATAAGAGCAGAAGTAAGAAGTTCCTTTAACTAGTTGAAGCTACTATCTGCAAGAGCATCCCAAAAGAACGTCTCCTTCTTCAACCTGTTAGTCAAAGGAGCTGCAATAGCCGCATAATGCTTGATGAATCTGCAATAGAATAAAGATAGATCAAGAAATCCTCTAAGAGAAGTAGTAGTGGGTGTTGGCCAATCTTTTATACATTGCACCTTCTTGGGGTCAGTCTGTATCCCTTTTTCACTAACAATGTGTCCCAGGTATTTCACTTCAATCTGCATGAAAAAACGTTTCTCCTTAGGAGAAAGCTTGTGATGTCTCAATACATCAAAAACTCTCCTCATATGTGCTAAGTGATCCTGTAAAGTCTTACTGTAAATTAGAATGTCATCAAGGAACACCAAGACAAACTGAAAGAGGAAAGGCTACAAAATCTTATTCATCAGGCTCTTGAAGGTAGCTGGAGCATTTGTAAGTTCAAATGGCATCACTAAAAAACGATAGAGCCCACGATTAGTCCTGAGAGCAGTCTTGACTTCATCACCCTCTCGCATGCGAATATGATGGTACCCTGACCTCAAATCAATCTTCGTAAAGAATCGAGTCCCCCTTGAGCTCATCAAGCAAATCATCAATCCTAGGTATTGGATACATGTTCTTCACTGTGATCTCATTAAGATCCCTGTAGTCAATGCACATCCTAAAAGATCCATCTTTCCTTTTTACTATCAAGATTGGAGATGCATAGGATGAAAAACTTGGTTTAATGAATCCCATCTCAAGAAGCTCCTTGATTTGCTTAGCCACTTTCTCCCGCTCACATTTAGATAATCTGTAAGGTGGCTTCTTGATTGGCTTTGAGTTAGGTTCCAAATCAATAGGGTGATCTACTGCTCTCTTGGAAGGCAATGAAGTAGGCACCTCAAACAAATCCCTATACTTCTCAAGAAGAGCTATCAAGGCTAGATAACTAGCTGAATTATTGGACTGATCTTCCATCTCTTCATTTAAATGCAAAACAAATATTTGTGAACGCCTCTTGTACTCCCTTTTGAGTTGTTGAATGGTGATAAGCTGAAAATCTGATCTACTAGGAATTCCCTGTAAATGGATGAGCTGTTCATTGAAGATAAACTCCATATACAACTGTGAGAAATCCATAGTGATTTTGCCTAATGTCATCAACCAATCACAACCGAGTACAATGTCTATAGGCCCCATTTCCAAATTAATCAAGTTTACTTTTGCTTCAAAATTTTCAGCCAGCTGTAAAGAAATCTGTGGGCATATTTGTGTGCTGATTTCTTCTTTACCATTGGCCACTTGAACTCTAATGGGCTACTGTAAATCAATGGGAATACAATTCAGCTTGTCCATAATGGACTTATTCACAAAACTATGTGTACTGCCACTATCTATCAAAATGAACATTGCCTTTCCATGAATGTTACCCTTCATATGAAGTGTATTAGGGCTCTTAGAAACCTGTCCAAGCATCCATGGAAATGGAACAACTAGTGGCAGCAAGTGGCTCATGACAAGTCCCACCTGGGTCAAAAGAAACACTCCTACCTAGATCAAAAGAAAAAGAGTCAATTGGATCATAAAAATACTCTTGCCCAACTTCTTCCTCAATATCATCATTTTCAATATTAGATTCGATTGCATTAGCTTCATCAATCTCATCTTCAAGATCCTCAAAGACTAACATACTCTGAAGCTTGTGTTTGACATTTTTATATACACACTTTGTGGCATGATCAGGTGTATACTTTTCCCCACACTTGAAACATAAGCCTTTTTCCTTTCTTTCTTTGTAAAGATCCATAAGAATAGATTTAGAATTCATATTGGCTGAAATGGATTTAGGCTTGTTATCCCCTTGTTTAAAGTTAACTCTAGGACTGCTTGCTGTCCTGAAATTACTTTGAGGTCTTGAAGCATTGAATGGTGGATAAGTTGACACTCTTAAGCCCTCATTTGCCACATGATTACTGCCATAAATGTTAACAACTTGCCCATGTTTAAAAACAGTCCTTGGCTGTCCAAAACCAAGCCAAAATGAAGATTCTCTTCTATATTTCCTTCCATAGCGCTTCGCAAGCTCAATAGCCTTAAAGAGAGAAGTAGGGTTTTGTGCCATGACATCAACTAATAAATATGGCTCTAAGCCATACATATACTTGTGGAGCTTAGCCTCATCACTAATGCTCTTTACATACATGGCTAGGTTGAGAAATTGGTTAGTGTACTCTCTTACACTTAGGCCTCTTTGCTCCAAACCATACCATCTCTGTGCTAATTTCTATTTTTCAAGAGGAGAGACAAAGACTTCAGACATGAGTGTCTTGAAAGCTTCCCAATTCTCTACAAGTATGTTCTCTTTTTTAATATACCTCCACCAAGTATGCGCAAATCCCTCCAAGTGCAAGGAAGCAAAATGAATCTTCATGTCATCAGTACTAGGAAACATGTCAAAGTAAGATTCCATTTTAGAGATCCACTCCTCTAAATCAATGTAAAGATGACTGACCATTGAACTTGGCTAAAATAATCTTGTCTTTCAGCTCTCTTTCATGGAATGGTTGCTATCCCAAAATAGACTGAGTTGGCTCCATTCAAACTGCCCAAATAGTCATCATGCCTTTGTAAAGTCTCACCTACTTTATATTGGCTATTTGGGATGCCTCTTCGTCTAATAATTTCATGACCATGACCATTTTGGTTAGGTGGCTGAAGTGGAACTGAAGGCTCATTGTTTGAATACGCTTTCTCCTTCGCTTCTTTAGATCCCATTTGCATTTATATCCATTGGGAGAATTGAGCCATAATTTGAGCATTGGATTCCACCAACTTGTCAATAGAAGCCTTTGAGTCGTTGAATCCACTAATTTCTCAATAAAAGACTTCGTTTGATCAATAGATAAAACCATTTGCTCCATTTTTTATAATAGGACCTCATGACGTTCTCTGTGCCTTCGTTCATGTGAACACAAGGTATCATTAAGTGCACTGATTTCTCCATGTTGTTGAGGCTCTTCAGGGTTCTCCTGGGGTTCATTCTCCAACATAGAATCTCCGATTTGCTGAGCATAATCATCCTGGACCTTATTTTTGCCTTTATGCTCTACCATAATAGTGCAGTCTTATAGTACCCCCTATCAAAAAAGCGGCTATAACTTAGGCTAGGAAACTCCGATTCCAAAACTTTTTAGTTCAAATCAAAGCTAAAAATGCCCTCTTTGAGATGAGCTATAGCACGCTATAACAGGTTTAGAACAGAAAATTCAGCAACTCAATCTTTGAGTTTGAATTGTCCAGGCTTGCACCTTGTTTTAACCAGTGAATGCTCTATTTACACCTTGTAAGGTAAAATAGTAACCCCAAATGGCTACCAAACCCTATAGAAGGCTGAGTAGGACCTGTAGGTACACTGTAGTACTTGCACATGTACTTCAGTAATGAAGTTTGTACCTGTATGGACCTGTAAATGCCCTGCAGTGTCTTGTAAAATCCATGTTTTACCCTATTTTGATCCTGAAGGTACTTGAGCCTTTGGAAACTCTTCAATCTTCAATTCTCCACTCGTTGTACCTGTGTGAGGGACAAAACAACATGATAGGCTCCCTACACGAGCTCCGAATCACCGAGAGGTGGGCAAATTCCCTCCGGGTCAGTTGGTTACACCCCTTCGAGATCTTCGATAGTGAGGATGAGTCACCTCTCTTTTGTCCCACTATCTCCCGCGGCATCCACCTTTTTCCTCGATGGGTATATCAACATGGAAGTAGCATTCTATGCTAATCAATCAGTATGCAATGCATTTCTAAAATATTCATTCAATCCCTTTCATGAAATGCGATTGGATGGAATCTGAAAATTTAGATAGGAAGAGAGTCTTACGAATGCAATTCAGTGACTCACTGATTGCTAGTACTTATCATTTTACAATATTTCAACTTGGGTAAAAGAATTCAATCAATCAATAGATTAGAGTGAGCAAATTCATCAATCAATAGATTTAATCAATTGGATTCAAATGTTATGCTGGAAATTTCAGATTGAAGTCTCTAATTCACTGATTAGAACTAATATGCATAGAGCATTGTATTACATGAATGGATTGATTCAAGCAAGGGTTGGCTGAAATTTGATGGAGATTATTCAATTCTTTAATCTCTCAATCAGGTGGATTAAGCTCAGCAAATGGATAAGTAAGATAGATTAAGATTTGAAAAAGAGTACCTTTGACATGGTTGATGGTGACTTGATCAATTCTCATATGCTTGATAAAGCCTCTGGTGGTCCAATGTTACCAAAATAATCTTCAAGACTTATGTATTTAATGCTTGAGAACAATCTTGAAGCTTCAGATGCTTGAGATTGAAGCATTAAACCTGTTTCCCCCAAATTTTAGCTCCATGGAAGCTCTTAAGCTTCAATCTTTGACTAATTGTGCTTAATCCTTGCAATTTGTTGAAGAATCCTTACTAAAATGATCCCACAGGCTGAAAAGATGAAGAATCTTCAAGAAATTATTGAGAAAGCTTGGGCTAAAGCTTTCATGGCTACATGGAATGTTCATCTGGGGTTTACAAAAAGGCTGAAAGTTCACAAATGGAGTTCAATCTAGAGAGTTTGCTGAAGGATTTCATTTGCCAAAGGTCAAAGAGAGTGCCACAGGTTGGAGCTAAAGCACATGATGCAAAGAACAAGCTAGAATCAGCCTGAAAATTGCGCCGCATTTTTCGGGGCTGTTTTTGGCTCCATAACTGAGCTACTCTCTGACAAATGGGTAATCAACTTGAAGATCTTGAAGCAGCGAAGCTATTCCATATGGTGCTTGGCCAAGAAGATCAGGGATTTGAGAGAGATGAACACATTTTGATGGTAAACTTCCATGAAACTTGCAAGAAACTCCAAGAAAGGGGAAAGAGAACTCCCTCTTTTCAAAGTAATCATAGTTTGTTCCCAAACTAAGCCCGATTAACTCTCATTTAACCTTGTTATCTCCAGATTGCATGAAATTTTAATGACGACCTACCACTTTAGCATTCTTTCGCCATATCTAACCTTGAAGATCTCCAGATGTAGTCTCTTACTAAATGTAGATGATCTACAACCCTCCACTAGTCACTGTCTTTACCAAGTACTTGTCTGAAATCAATTTTTAATGGAGAAAATAGGACTGAAAATAGAAAGAAAAATGAATCAAAGACCAATGCTCTGATACCACTTGTCAAGAAGGGGACTGGAGATAAAAAAATGAGAGAGCAAAAGAGAGAGAAAGACTGCAGGAAGAGAGAGAAAGAGAGTGACAATGAGAGAGAAAGACTAGAATTGGAGAGAAAAAGACAGAAAAGAAAAAGAAGCCATAGAAGCTGTAAGCAAGGAGAGAGAAAAGGACAATAATTGTATTAATGTGTCAAAAAGATAAGAAAATTTACATGTCCTCTCCTTTTATACCAATGTCAATGTGACATGGCATAACATCAATATTATTTACACACTAAATCCTTATTTTTCTCAGCTTCTTACACTTGTCAAAAATGTGACCATGGATTCCCCGCCTTTGGCCAAGACCACCAAAGTGTCTCTTCATGTGAGCACAATTTTAGGAGCCCCTCTCAATCAAATAGCAACCCATCATGTACCTCGATCCAACTTTGATTGATGCGTCAAGGATATCTCACTCTGGAACCTGTACATCAGTATGCCTATATAGATAAGGCTTAAATGCCCCATCTCACCACCCTCTCACACTCCCTCTATGGCACTAGAGAGTTGTGAGGGATGATCATATTACCTTTACTAAAAAGAAACAAAGGAAGGGGCAGCCAAGACCTTCCCTTAATCTAAAGAAGTCGAACCCTTCCGCACTGTGGACTTCTCCTTGGCCAGAAGATCAAAGTTGAAGCCTGAGAAAGAGAATCACTCATCGAAGGAGTCTGCATCTCGCTTTTTCTTCTTTTTCTTCTTCCGTGAGACTACCAACCCCTTTCATTCTTTCTACAAATGGCTCTTCTTACCACAATGATAAAACTAGACCTTCGATTTCTTTTTCTTATCGCCTCTCTCTAAAGCGGTAAAAGCCTCATTGGAACCTCCATAATGAGACGGAAGCCTCCCCTATAAACGCAAAGATGCATCATGCTCAAGCACATCGAGAACATGTGTGAAGCTCGCACGCGTAGATGATGTCTGCACCCTCAAACGCCACTCCATCAAACTTCAAGGGGAACTTGTAAATTACCATTCCTACAAGATGTGCCTCTAGAAAGATACACTACATGTATCAAAGTTAGTCATGTACCTATGTAACATGGAGCAAAAATGATTGAATAGTGCCCTAGACTCAAACTTCATCTATTGAGGCTATCCATAACAGGTCAATGCACACATGGTGAAAGGTGTCTCGTACAATATCTGAAGCTTCGACCCTACTTCGGGAGATGTCTTGTAAGAGGTAACCACCAATAGAACTTCTTTAGAAATACATCGAAGAAAAGCAGAATAGGCACGCGTATCATCCGCATCCCTAGTTGTCCTCATCAAAATCTTTAGGAAATGGAAAAGAACACTAAGGACAAAGGATAGCTCCACAAACAATGTACCATAGCCGCTTCAGCAAAAACAGTCGAAAAGATAGAGAATAGAAGGTATACAAAGAAAGAATTCAACCAATCAAACAACAAAGACTGCACAGTAATAGAATATACATGCAATATTCACAAGCTTAGCACACAAGTGCAAAACTGAAAGCACCAAAAGCTGCAAGAAGACAGTGAGAGGATATCACCTTGCACAAGGCTACGGATAAAACCTGAAAATGCAGAAATGCTAATCAAAAAATCTGCAGTCATCAATTATACAAGAGCCGCCAAGGGAAGAAAAAGCAATGCAATCTAAAAATGCATGTTCTGAAGGGATAAACGAAGGGTGACACTACATTACATGTAGCAAACCCAAGTAGGGCATACAGCAAATAGATCATGTAGCAACAACAAACTATCACTTGATCAACAAATAGAATATAAGGGCCTAAAATCAGTAGAAAAATAGCAACAGGAACCTAGATCTTACAATCTAATACCATATCAGAAGTGGATGCAACAATGGAAGCATAAACAAGTGGTAAAATAAACTATTGAACAAAAGACAAAAGAGAAGGAAAGAGAGAACACTACAAAGAAGAGAACTCAGAAGAATGCTTGGGAAGCGGAATCCATATAGTAAACATGAGATGGTCGCATACAATAGTGAGTCATTGGTTGTATGGACACTAGCACCGGCTCCTCTCTCCAACAAGAAGTCCACTTGGAGAATGAATGATAAGAACTAAGAAGGAAAAGGAGCCCCAATAAATAGGCAATAAACGTTCCTATCATAAATCCTGGTTGGCCAACATTAATGCCAATCTAGCACAAAATACTCTCAAATAAAATGCCTAAAATAGATACAAATATGCCCAGCCCTAACAGGCATGCACTAACTCGCACGTGACCTTACAATCCTACTAGCACTCAAATGACGCCATGTATGGACTTACCTACACTGAGGTAGAGTATGTTGCAACCATTTAGGCTTGCAAGGAAGCCATGTAGCTATGCCATCTCAAGCTCTCTACTTGCTCAAGCATATCAACCTTTAAATGTTTGAAGAATATTTTCTTTAAGTCCAAACATTAAGTATAGATTTTAAATTATATGTTTCAAAAAAATTAACCATAACATCAAACACAGATCCAAGATTTATCAGTCTAATTAGTACCATACTAGTATCAGATGGTACTGATTAGATGCCATCAGACATAACAACCATGATGGGCAAGGTCAATCTAAATCAAGTTTAGCTCCCTTGCAAGCAAAGAGCCTTTGTTTACTAATGCTCACTTGGAACACTTCCCATTGGGAAGATATAAGCTAGAAGAAAAGATGTTGGCCCTCTCCTCCCACTTATCCTTACTCAAAGGAGATAGCCTCCTATTTCCAAATGAAACTGTCCTTACGGGGGGAAAAATGCAAAGCAGTTTCCACCTCATTTTCATACAATGAGTTTACTATGGATACTTTTGTGCCCGAATAAGAATGGCAGAATGCAAGTCTGTGAACCTGCTTGTCTTCGCAAGAGAAGAAATTTCTAATAGAAAGATCCCGGCAGCAGAAATCAACACCAAGGTGAAAAAGCAGACAATAAAATCCCTATTGTGAAGAGTCCTTCAAAGGGTCATATCCTCTTAATGTACAAAGGAATTGTAACCTTCCAGCACATTTAAATTCATGGCCAGGTCTTGAAATTGTGGTAAGGGTTTTCAAATTAACAAGTGCTAATTTTAAGCCACCTAACTCTGCTCTCACTAAAACCCTAAATGCATGACCAGGTGTAGACATTATACTAAGGGTTTTGAGCCCAAAAAAGAGCTGGGTTTAAGCCACCTGACAAAGCTCTGACTGAAGCCCTAAATTCACGACCAGGTGTTGAAATAAAAGGAAGAGTTTTTGAGTCCAACAGGAGCCAAGTTTAAGCAAGCTGACTCTCTCTGACTGAAACCCTGATAGCTAATCGTTAGAACATGCCGAACACCTTCAAACAAAATGAAAAAACGGATACCTGGAAAGGGATTCTGCAGCAGTGGTGCTATTTGCTTAATCCGAGGCGCTGGCTGGTGGAGAGCTTGGAGGTGGGAAGGAGCATGGAGGCGACAGGCTTGGCCGAAGAGGCGGATGCCGAGGAAGGGCCGGGTGCCGCTGACGCGGATGCGGATGCCTGCGTGGGGCCGGCTGCGGCCGCAGCAGCTGCCGCAGCCCGCTTCTTGGCCTCGGCCAGCTCCTCTTTGTCTTCTGCCTTAAGCTCCAGTCTGGTAGGCTTCCTCTGCAACATGGAGGTAGGTAGCTCTCGCTTCAGCTTCAGGCGGTAGACATCTGTGGACTGTTTGCCAATATACTGTATGAGCGAAGTTTAATTTAGGTTGCCGATGACCTCAAAGTCTTGGTGGTTTATGCCAGAAGTGCCCCTCCTCACGAAACCTTTAAATTTTTGAGGAAGAAGGTTTAAATTTTCGAATTTTTCAAAATGTTTAGTTACTAAATGACAAACATATGCAATTTAATCCAAAATTTGGAGTTAAAGGTTTTTGTATCTACTAATAAAAAATATTTTTTGTGAACACTAGCTAGTATAATGTGCTCGCATTCTGATTGAATTCAATTTCAAAGGAGAGACACACTCTTGATTTGCCCCTCCTTTATGGTGGGTCTTTGCAACTTGAAAATCCATCAAAATTTTTTAATGAAGGTTTAATTTGAGTAACAACAAAAATACTTTTTAATTCCAAAGGAGACAACATTGCATTAGTTTTTCTTTCAAAGTTTAACTAGGCATTGCGCACTTAGCGCATGGCACTTCACATTGGGATTAGGCAAGTGTCAGGTTCATGCAGACTAGCAAGTAATCGGGCTGGATCACAAGGCAGGACAAATCTCATTTTGCAAGGGGGCTACATGTGCAACATGTAGCATCCCCCCCCCCCAAAAAAAAACCTTTCAATAATAATATAAAAAGATAAATATATTCAAGTAAAAAGAGGGGGATTAGAAGTGTGGCCCTCTAAAGCCCACTCGCACCCAAGGTTTACTGGGGAAAGTGAAACGACACTCTCCCCACTAACCTTTTGGTTGCACCCTAATGTCTAGGGTGAAGAGGGTTATCTTACCCCAACCTTTCCCCACTGACTCTAGTAGGTTTAAACCCTATTCAAGACTTCTTATAGGTAGTAGTTTTATATTTGACACCGACACCTCTTACCTATCCAACCAATTATCAGCTCTTCTTTGACATCTTGCATTGCTCGCATTAGAGTACAACCACTTTGCTTATGAGGGGAGAAAATGCCAAAGAAATATTATTGATAGCCATGTAAGTGCTAGGTGCAACAAGGCTCTGTTGGTTCAAGAGGGGACCAAAACATGATGAAATGTATGTAATAGTAACTAATTTGGGAAGAACAATATGATCTCATTAGAGGTGGCAGCTCAAAACCATCCTTTAAGTAGTCCATCTCTAAATCTGTTTCCATGTGCCTCCTTGTCATAATTAGAAGTCCTTTTTCTTCAATTGTATTTTAATTTTTGTCATCATTAGTTTGATGTGGATCATTGTGTGCTCAATTTGTTGTTGTGGATGATGGCTACACCATGTGCTCGAGCTCTATAAAATGATAATAGAAGCATGTGTAGAGAGAGCTATTTGATTTTCTTGATATGAGTATATTATGCCTTCCTTGGATGTATATCATGCCAACATCCTTTCAATTATGGTTAAATTAACCCATGGTTATACTATCTATGATTATTTTTTAGGGGCTCTCTGCACTTTTCCCTTATATGCGGTTAGTGTGAGTTTCAATGTAAATGACCACCAACGTGAGGCATGTGGGGTGTTTCCATTTTAAATCTACGAATTTCCATGAGAGTGACTCATTGGTCCAATCATCTCCTTCACAGTGCCTCATCCTTAGATCTATTGTGCAATGTCTGTGCAACACTCCCACCTTGCATGATTGTGTTGATGTAGCACCATAAATTGAGATTCGTCCTCCTTATGGTGTTGTTAATCCTTCATTCCATGGGCTAATGAGGTGAGTCGTCCTACTAATATGTTCCTAATAGGTATATCTACATGTTATTGTATCTCCTTACTATTTTATTTTCATGATTGTGAATCATGGCAATTGTTGTATTAGCATATCTAGTCATTGTGTCCTTTTTCTTCATTATTTTGTCTAACAATTTGTCTTAGGCACAATTGTTTTTGAAAGTTTGAATGGCCAATATGTCAAGGAGTATATGTGTTTGACTATTCTCTTCTTCTTCGTCTTTAGTTTTGTCATGCTTTATGTTTTTATTGGGTTGTTCCAATTAACTTGATTACTATGATGTCGAGATGGTATCATGATGTTACTATGGGGGCTTCATTCTTAAAATGTGAGCCGTGGTCTTTGTTTTTTTTAATCTTATCTTGAAGCAGATCAATTGTGTTTATTATCAGTCTTTCAATTTCATAAGGTCCAATCCACACATGCATAAATGATCTAGCTAACCCTTTCTTTATTAATGGATAGGATGCTGACCTAAACTCCATTTATATATTGCAATTTTCATATTTCTTTATCATAAAATTGTATATGGTGTTCTTGTGCTAGGTATAGATTCCTTTGCATGCATGATAGCATTGTTGGTTGAATTTGCTTTATAATGCAGATATCAATCCATGGCATCCTCTTTCTTCAGCTGCATATTGATGGTGGTCAAATTTGTGGGCAACTTTGGATATCTTCCGTGGAGTGCTCAAAAGGGGTTGTTCCTTATGTGTATTTGCACCATTATTGTATATGCATCTAACAAATCTATTAAATATAACTCCCATTCTTGATGTGTTGGCTATATATGTATTGCTACCATGCTTTTAAATGTCATGTTTACTTTTTCTATCAATCCCTTTGACTTTTGGATGATAAATTTTGTTTGATTTCCATTGCATGGCTTACCAACCGCATCACCTTAGACATGAGTTGCTTTTCATTCTTTGATAGGATATGATATGGGTAGAAATGTCTACTTATGACATCTTCTACCAAAAATTGTACAACGTTATCTCTTATTGCATCTAATACTGCATCTGCCTTAGCCCATGTAGTCAAATGTTTTATTACAACCACAATATGCTTTTTTCCCCATCTCATTTTTGGAAATGGTCCTATTAAATTATTATATTAACTAGAAAGGATGTTGCACTTTAACTTATTGAGGTTCGTGTGAGGATGTTTTATGTCATTGACATTGTAGACAATACTTTAAATGATGTATGATTGCATGTCTCATTTTTTGCCAACAATACCTTGATTTGAGCACATCTAAAACATTCCTTATTCATGCATACCCAAACACACTTTCCTTATTCTTGTATACCCAAAAAATGCATACCTATGATGATTGCCAATGTAAATTTGTTGCAATTTCTCCACCAATATGTATATCCCTAGTTGATGATTTTGTTAAAGACTTCATCAAAGTCAATTCCATGCTCATGTTTAAAACCCTTAGCAACAAGTCTTGCGTTATAAGCCATCTTGGGGTATCCAAGGGTACTTTTCAGTGTGTACACCCATTTGCATGGTAGAGCCTTCTTGCTAGCAGGCAGGGAAACCAAATCCCAAGTCATATTCTTATGCAAGGAGACTATCTTAGACTGCATAGCCCTCTCCCAAGAGTGACTATCACCCCTGCGCATAGCCTCATCATAGGTGAGAATCTCTCCTGCATTTGTAACCAAGACATAATGCATCGAGAACACCTTGCCCATGTGTACCAACTGTTGCTACATGCTGAACATTTGGCTGTGTAGGCTGTATTGGAGCATGTGACTCCTCTTGGAATATAACCCTGCATATCTCGACCACCTCCTTAGGCTACCTATGCATCTTGTCTTCATGGAAGACTACATCATGGCTACAGATGACTTTCCACACCTGCGGATCCCAGAGGCGGTAACCCATCTCGCTTTCATCTCTAGAGCCAAGGAAAATGCATTTGATACTCTTAGGATCCAACTTAGTCCTTGGGCATATGGCAAAATGCCTCACATCCAAAGACACATAGATGCGCATAAGATGGAGGTTTCCTAGTCCATACCTCCTCTGCAACCTGCAAATCCAAACCACTAGAAGGTGATCTATTGATGACATGCACAGCTGTAATGATTGCCTCAGCCCAAAATCTATGTCGTAGGCCTGCATAGCTAAGCATACTGTGTACATGTTCCTGGATTGTTTTATTTATCCGCTCAGCCAAACTATTCTGGGGTGGGGTATAGGGGGCAGTCAACTGATGCTTAATACCCCTCTCGTCACATAGCTGCTCAAAGGCACATGACGCATATTCTCCCGGTTCTCAACCAATGCAAGCCGTCTTTAAAACATAGCCAAGACATCTGACTTAAGCTTAATGGGGTAAGCCCAGACTTTACACAAAAAATCGTCAATGAATGTCACAAAATACTTTGCACCACCCATAGATTGACAAGGCATAGACCCACAGACATTCGAATGTACCAATGCTAGGGGTTCACTCATGCGTGTCCTGCCAAACTTCATGTGCGTATTCTTAGTTTGTCTGCCATAAAGACAATGCTCACATGAATTAAAACATGCATAGTCAAATGGCGATAAGTATTGCAAACCAAAAAGCATTTTCATTCCCTTCAAGGACATATGGCCCAAACGGGCATGCCAAAGAGATACATGTGGGATGGAACAGACTGCCAAAACATGGTCAACAGAGGATCCATCAACTACAAGAGAATAGAGGCTGCCAGTCTTGGCACCTCTAGCAAGCACAAGCCACGGGTGATCTTCCAGGTAGAATCCCCAAATGAAACATGAAATCCAATGTCATCAAGCTACCCTACAGACATAAGACTGCATGTAAGCACATGTACATGATGTATATCCTGTAATAGAAAAGTACTTCCAGTAGAGAACTGCAACCGTACATCCCCAATCCCAACAATAGCAAGTGACCTATCATCACCCAAGCAAACTGAACCAAAGACAATGTGGTAGGAATGGAACCACTCACGGCAGGGTGTAACATGAAATGAAGCACCAGAATCTAAAAGCCAACATTGTGCATACATAGAGTGAACCTCGTTCAAAGGCGTAGCATCACAAGAACTAGCTACAAGTATGTACTCTCCATCGGAGTCATCAGTCTGCATGACATTTATCTCCTCGATTTTCACATTGGATTTCACAGGCATAATGCTAAAATCAGAGGACTTTTCCTGTACTTTGTCTTTCCCCTTCTCTTTGTGCTTCTCATTGCGCAACTCACAACACTGTGGGCGTATATGACCCTTTTTGTCGCAATGATGACATGCCACATTAGCATTTCTCCCACGAGACCGGTAGGAATAAAACCACTCACAGCATGGTGTAGCATGAAATGAAGAACTAGAATCTAAAAGCCAACACTGCGCATACATAGAGTGAACCTCGTTCAAAGGTGTAGCATCACAAGAACTAGCTGCAAGTATGTACTCCCCATCAGAGTCATCAGTCTACATGACATTTATCTCCTCAATTTTCACATTGGATTTCACAGGCATAATGCTGCGATCTGAGGACTTTTCCTGTACTTTATCTTTCCCCTTCTCTTTGTGCTTCTCATTGTGCAACTCACAACACTGTGGGCATATATGACCCTTTTTGCTGCAATGATGATATTCCACATTAGCATTTCTTCCACAAGACTTGCTGTGCAACTTACCACACAACTTAGACCTAGACTTATGTGAGTCTCTGCCACGTCCATACCCACGGTCATTCTTTCCATTACCATCTCTGCCTCTAACAGTCAAAGCATGCGACACACGAGAGGCATCTAAGTTCTTACAATTGATCTCTTCTGTAGAACAACACTCTCTACATCAGACAAGTTCAAAATAGTAGTAGGAGCA
The DNA here is from genome assembly GCF_053477565.2 of Lygodium microphyllum. Classification (NCBI taxonomy): domain Eukaryota; kingdom Viridiplantae; phylum Streptophyta; class Polypodiopsida; order Schizaeales; family Lygodiaceae; genus Lygodium; species Lygodium microphyllum. Next base: position 20,361,577 of record NC_141162.1, read on the forward strand.
CATAAGGCAGTTCGGAATACATCCCATGACTCACTAAAAGTTCCAAGCAAAAACAATAGAGTAACCTCATCATTGAAGGTAATGCCCTGCGAAGTCAAGTTGAGAATAGCATGGAACTAGCTTAAATGAGCAGACATTGTTATATTCTCCTTCATGCGTAGGTCCATAAGCTGCTTTAGCCAATATATCTGACTTGCTGGACTTTTCTTATCATAGAGGTTCTTAATCTTATCCCAAAGCTGCCAAACACTCTGTGCTTCAACCACATTGTAATGCACCTGTTCAGTGAGAGACAAGATGAGGGTGGACTTGCATAACTCATCAAGCTCATCCCATTCATCATCAATCATAGTTTCAGGCTGCTCGCCATGCATCCTTAGTGGCTTGATCTGAGATTTCTGCACCAATACTTGCCAAACTTGGCTCTTCCAATAGGCATAATTCGTACCATCAAGCTTAGTGATGTTGAAGATAGCATTGTCAATGGAAGAAGATGCCATACTGAAGTCCAAAATGGTGTAAACAGTTCAAAACTGCTTGTTGTTTTATGTTGTAAATAACCAAAATACCACCAAAACCAAGGCAAAATGACCACGAACTGATAGCTAATGATGTTTCCCACTAAGTACCATCAAAAGTACATAAAATCAGGATGATTCAGCATGAAAATTCCACGTCAATCCATGCATAACTTATTACTATAATAAATTACAATCAGGTATAATGAGAGCAAATTGTAGGCAAAATGAATGCACTAAGTCAACCACTAACTATCAAAGCATAACCAACATCAAGCGGGCATAAATCAACATGTGACAGTCATACGGACATCGAGCAAACACCCAAGCATGTTAAATGAATCTATCAGTAAGCTGACACACCCTTGTGTAATAGGACAAAGTGTACACAACACTGGAAAGACCTAACACAAAGAGGTGTATGCTCAGGGAGTGCGAAGCCCAAATCAGCCCAAGTACATATGTGAGGACCACCGTGTATCAACCATGCAACATCCAAGTGAAGATCCCAGTCTCAAGTATCCGAATGCTCAAGTAGCATAAACCGCCTGCTCAATGTCCATTAAGTATATCAAGATGCTCCCACTGGCACGAAAGTCGTAAATATCAAGCAAAGAAGCTCAAGAAGGGCATATAATAGCACCAATGCCAAAAGATCCAAGATCAAGCATCATAAGACCTCATGAGCATATAGGCCGTGTAGCATCCGTACATAGCATCCATAGACGTCAAGTATATCCAAACTGTAACTCTGGCAAGCCGAGGAATAGCCAAAGTAAGCTCCGAGCAATCAAATGTCAAGCCAAAGCAAGGCTTAGTAGCATCCAACTCGAAACAATGTAACAGGCATGTAGTAGTGGCATAGGCCAAGCATGTCAAGGCTGCTGGTCAAAAATAAGAAAAGTACATGCCATAAGTACATCAAAGATGAAGATCCCAATGCTATGCGAAGCGAGCTCAAGTTCAACCAATGATTCGAGAGCAAATCCAAGCTCTATGTCAATCCCCGAGAGTCACTACATCAATGTATACATCCAAGACATAGCCCGAATGCAATAGGCATATCCAAACATAAGCAAATAAGCTTCAACCCTGAATATTCCAACATCAAATAAATGTCCAAAATTGAGCAAATAGTGGCTCAATCCAAGCTTAAAACCATAGACAAACCATAGGCATACTTCCCCATATGTATAGGCATAGTCGGGCATCAAATGACCATGTAGCATAAGCATAAAATGTAATGACAGGGGCTGCCCTGTTTTGGGCTGCCTATGGACTGTGTAAAAAATTCAATGACTGAGAAAATTCAGCCCCAAAAGCATCTCATATCATATGTAGACATTTCCCTAGCATTCGGGGAGCATTCAGGACCACCAACCAAGCAACCAATGTCAATGCCAACCAAGCATAAACATAAAAGTGCTAATGTAACACTGTTTGTGGTTGCCTATGGACTGTGGAAAACAATCCTAGACTGAGGTAAATCAGTCCACAAATCAACGCCAATGATAACCACTAATGTCGAGCATCAGGGGGTGTTTCCAAGCGCCAAATGAAGTGTTTTCAAGCTGCCAATGAGTGCCAAGGGAGGGATGAAGTAAAAAATGAATTTTTTGCAAGTCTTCAAGCTGGCCCAAACTGATCTGGGGCCTATGGAAGGGCTGAGCAAGGTCAAGGCAAGGTTGGGGGAGTAGTCAAGGACGCCCAGGAGCTCCCTCTTGAAGGGAAAATCACCAGTAGAGAGTAGGCATCACAAGGAGCAAGAGGACATGGCTGCCCTGCTTCATAAAATCTGTGGACTAAAGTAAAATAACAAAAGAGAGCTTATATACCTTTGAAGGAATGCCCTGAGGGTGCCCAAATGAGCCAGGCAGGTGCTCGGGAAGCCAAGGAGTAACGAGAGTCGGCTATGGTTGCCAGGAAGGAGACCCAATGAGTGTAGGTAATCAATAGGAAGCTGAAGGAGTCACGAACCAAATCGAAATGCTTGAGCAACCATGCTCTGATACCAATTGAAAGGTGAGAAGGATCAAAGCTTGCTTAGAAGAGCTAAGGTGGGAGAGCAAGAGCAAGAAAGAGAGAGAGAGACCAAATGGGAACTCCAACAGTCACAATGTGTGATCGGGCCTTCCTTTATTCAAATATCACTAAAAGAATAAAGAATAAAGTGAAGGTGATGGGCGCCCGCCACCTACAATGTGCAGTGGTGGGCACTCTTAGAGGCAGAGGCGCCTTTACACCCAACACATATACAAAGGTCCATAAAAAATTTCAACTAATAAACCTTGTTGGTTGCACTTTTCTGAGCACATAACTCCTCAAGTCTTTGCCACATATCATATGCATATTTCAATTTCTCTACATTGAATAGTAAAGTGTTTGACATTGAAAGTTCTATGGTAGTGCATGCAAGCTCATCTAAATCATCCCACTCATTTGGATCCATGGTTGTTGGTTTTACCCCTTTTGTCTTAAGGGTTTCACCTATCTCTTCTATACCAAGACATTATAGCACTGCTTTAGCCATATAGCAAAGTTGTGTGCATCCTTAAGCTTCTTATTGTGTAGAAGATTGTTGTGCTATCATTGCTGCCAGCCATGATTTATAGCTCAAAAGTGACTCCAAGGTCAACAAATGTGAGCCCAACTATCACACAAATGACCAAGGTACAAAGCAAGTACCAACCAGCAATGAAATATCAAGTAATTATAAAAATGTTAGATTTGCACATCAATTTTTAGAGATATAAAATATGTGCTACAACACATCACAAGCAATTGCACTCGTGTCACACGCTAATACATCAATTTCATAAGAAAGCCCTAAATTTTAATTACAATTTCTGCTCCAAATGCATCCACGTGCAAAATTTGACTCACACAGTTAAAAGCCCCAAATTTTCTTTGCTCAAACTACTCAAATTACATCAAACATAACTCTCAAGTAGATTACATAAGCCAATTGGGCTAAAATTTTGCAAAAGCCCCAAATTAGTCCAAGGTCCAACATGCTCAATTTGCATTGAAATTGCACCACAAGTACACCAAAATTGACTCAATTTTTATAAATTTTACTAAAGGCCTAAATTTTTGGGGTCCAATGTGTCAAAATTTCAAGAAATTATACATGCCCCATTGCAGTTTTTGCAATTACATAAAAAGCCCCAATTTTTGAGACCTGAGAGTATGCAAATTCCACAAATTTTACTCGACTTAATAAAATCTCCAAGCATATACCAAAATCCCCAAATTTCAAAAGTAAATGCGTGCCAAATCTATGAGATTTGTCATGATGTGCCTATGTGCGCGTGACAACCTACAAATCCCTATTTAAAAAACGATTTCTTAAAAGAAAACCTATGGGCAAGTTGAGCTACACTTGACCCTGCACTGATCTTGGCTGCCCATGTTGTTACCTGAACCAGCGCCACTTGCCTACTCATTGCCTACCACTTGTGCTATCGCCTTCACCCAAGCCCTTGAAGTGGCTTGCTTATTGCCTATTGACAACTTGCACGTAGACTACAACCTGCACCGTGCACTTGACTGCTAGATAGTCCTCTGAGACCAGACTCAAACTGATGACTTGTTGTGTCATAGGTCATACAAGCTCGAGATGCATGGTCAAGATGGCCTTCAGCTCTAATACCAATTTGTGGTGCCCTATGCATAGTGATTATATTCAACAACGGCAATGGCAGGAGGGAGAGAGGGAGAGAGAGAGAGAGAGAGAGAGAGAGAGAGAGAGAGAGAGAGAGAGAGAGAGAGAGAGAGAGAGAGAGAGAGAGAGAGAGAGAGAGAGAGAGAGATGCACAATGTGTGGGTACAATGAGTTGTACCTCTTTTAGGTTATGTAGCGTATTCCCTCGGTCTTGTGCTCTTCTAGTTATGCCTAGCATTAATAAGTGAGACCAAAGGAAAAACAACTCCATGGATTCTAACATGATCGAGTTGCTCTTGTTAATGTTTGATCAAACTTCATAGCAAAGCGTGCCTTTATTTGCCTAGTAATTGTTCCCGTTTCCTCAATTGCTTTAAAGCAAATTGGGTGATGTTTTGATTTACAAAATTCCTTAGCAACTATTGTTTTAAATATTGCTAGTTTCCTTTATGGTTTTTGGTTGTTGTACACACAATGTGGTTGTTATACCTTTTAAGAATATTTTGACCTCCTTTGTTTTGTGCTTTCTTATCCATGCATGGTACTATTTTACATTGTTAGAGTGGTCCAATAAAGAGAGGACATCTTTTGTTGGTGATGCAATAAAAGGACATGGCCAACCCTGGGGTTCAATCTAATATGCAACACCTTTGTTGTTGCACTAGAAATGCTAAGAGGGTATGCTTGGTTACATCCATGCGATGTAACATAGAACTCACAACATTCATCTCATTTGTTTCATATAATTAGGTTGCTTCAATTGCATATATGTTGATTCATCTTGTGTTACAGAGTGGCCTAATGGGAACTGATTTAATAGGATACCTCAACATTATCTCCACAAATTTGTAGGGAGCACAAATGATAGATATCAAGAGTGTGAAGCAAGTGAGCTTCTTGATTATTCTTATTCCAAGTACAAAGTGCCTTGGTTGTGTGTCATGCCATCAATTATGGTTAATTCAACCCATGGTTACAATAAATATGATCATTTTTGCAAGGCTCTCCACAATATTAAGAATAAGATATTTACATCACAAATCAATTGTTGGTGATGAGTCTTAGCTCAAGAGTTATAGGTCTTAGCCAACTTTTTTATGAGCTCTAGAAGCTACTCTATATGGCAGACCAAACTTAGATAGACCCTTGAAAGCCACAATCACCTCTTAATTTACAAGCTTGTTTCTTTGTTGGGGATGTAAGAACAAATTTTACTAGAACACTTGTTATTCCTATGTCACCATATGGCTCATAGTGCCACCATTTTAATCACATTCCATATTTACAATGAGCCTTCATTGGAGACATCCTTCTTCTCCAGAAAGGATAGTCTTAAGAAAGAATGCACCATGAAAACTAGCTACCTCAACCCACTTTTTGAGCTTGTTCCATAGACCATGAATCTCTTGACAACACCATAGAAGATGCTCCACATGTCTCTTACATAGCCCACATAGAGCCAAGACCTTTCTTGACTTATTGAGCCTTTCCCTTGTTGGGAACTTATTCATGACTATCTTCTAGAGCACTAGGTTGAGCCTCTTGGATGGGTGCAAGACCAAATTCTCCTTACTATCCTCTTCCATGTTCTCAACTTAGTGCATGAATCAATCCTAGGGAGAATGAAGAGCTCCATGACATAGCCAAGACAAGGTTTCCTTTATGCTTGACTCTACATCCCAATAGCCAATCACTTTTTAATAGTAGAACTAAGTATAACCATAAGAAATCATTTACACATGAATCTAAATTGTTGTTGCATAGCCTTACCTTGGTAGGTGTAGAAAACCATTGGAGGAATTTATATTCACTAGGTTGGAAACTATTAATCCCAGTGCAAGACAAAGAAAAAGGAAGCAAAAGAAAGTTCAAGGAAATTTAAAAATGAGAAACAAAGTGAAAAAGGTGGCTCGACAGAAGGATAAGAGAAGAAAAGTCCAAAAGTGCAAGGGTAACCTTAAAAGTTGAGGCAAAGGCAAATGCACATTTTAAAATGTAAAGGTGCCCCCAAATATTTATGAAAGAGTGCCAGGCTCCCTCTTGTGCAAGTTGTAAAGAGTAGATGGGCATAAGTGAAGGCATAATGTAAATAGAAGGGAATAGGAAAAGAGGACCTTGGCAAGATGGTCGGTCATGCAAAAAAAAGGGATGGATGCCCAAAAAAGATAAGGGCATGTATAAAAACCAAAAAGTGAATAGAGAAGCTCATTCTTGGCATGCGACAAAAGTGGCTCTCTTCTTCTTCTTCTTCTCTTCTTCTTCTTGCTTGCTTGTGCTTGTGCTTGAGGGAGGGAGTGTGAGAGTGTGAGGGTGTTAACCCTCAAACGAACAAGGTGGAAAAGTTGGAAAATCAAAAGTAGAAGACAAGTCCAAGGCAAAAGTGAAACAGAAGATGAAGGTGAGCTAAGAAGAATTTGGAAACATAAGAAGTGTAGAAAAGTCCTAAATCAAGGAGAAAGGCGCAACGAGAAAAAGTGAAAGTCAATACTTTTGTAAAAAAGGCGCAGGGCGCACCATGATTTATTTTAAGAGTGCCAGACTCTCACTCGTGTAATTTGTAAAGGTAGATGGGCGGTAGGAAGGAAGCTAGGAAATTTGTAAAGGTAGATGGGCGGTAGGAAGGAAGCTAGGAAGATAACAGGACAATGGGAAAAAGGGCATAGGCCATGGTCGACCATGTAAAAAAGGGGATAAGGGGATGACCGCCCAAAAGGGATATAGGGTTTTGTATATAAAGTTGAAAATTGAATGAGAAACTCATTCTTATGTGTGGCCAAAAGTGGCTCTCTTCTTCTTGCTTGCTTGCTTGATCTTGTACTTGAGAGAGGGAGTGTGAGAGTTGTTGAGATATCGAGCTCCACTCGTGATACGCCAGGGTGACCGTTGTGTATTTATGTCACCGACTTGTCAGTTGCAAACGCGGTTGGTACACTGCCCATGAATAATAGCTACATGACAGCTATCCTTATCTACTCTAGTTCGTGGCTCAGTTAGTATGCCACCTTAGTTAGTTGAGTTTGTTTTAAGACCCATATATAGGGTTCTTCTATTTCTTTGTATGAGAGTTCTTTTGGCTTACACAACTAAGAAGAGGAAAACTGTTTTTAGCCTCCACCTCTGTGTGTATTCCCCCATTGTGCAAGCAAGAAAGCTACAAGTGAGACTCCTTCCTTCTCTCCCACAATCTTGACATGGTATCAGAGCCTTGTTCGTGGTAAGGAGCTCAAGAAAGCAAGCCAAGCTCACGGTGTTCTGGTAAGAGGAGCAGTGTTGCTTTCATTTTCTGTTTTGGGAGCAGATCTCTGCAGGTAGCACAGCCGGAAAGTGTAGGAGTGCATTGTCTCAGGTTGAGACGCCCTTCGCGGTGAAGCAAGAGGGTAGTATATGCTGCGGGCGAGGGCTTTAGCCCTCGGTGACCTTGTTTTTTTTATTTGAGGCCATTTCGGGGCCTGTTTTGGAGGCGGAAGTTTTCTGCACGCACTCAGGAAAAGGCCCAGTTTTATGCTGTGCAACCACTGTTCTACAGGTCGGTGAAAAGTTAATGTAGAAATTGCATCGTATGCTTGTGCGTAGAGATATTGGGAGTTACAGAATCATCCCTGTTGCCTGTTGATACAAAATCGTCACTAGGAAGTGACTGTGTGGTCAAATACCAATTTTGCCAGTTTTGCAGATTTTCCCTTGTGAGGGTGAAGCTGTGTTTTTTGCAGTGACAGAATTTTTTGCAGTGTTCTGTAATGGCATCTGATTCTCTTTCATAGATTGTCACTGAAAAGCTTGACAAGAACAACTTCCAAGCATGGAAGTTTAGAATGACGAATTTCCTTATGGGAAAAGGATATTGGGAATTTGTTGCAGGAAATGAAGGAGAACCAGTTCTTCCTGATGTTCCCAATCAGCAGCAAATGCATTCATTTAAAGCATGGCATGAGAGAGCCAGGAAAGTTATGTACTGGTTGTCTATCAGCATTTCAGACTCTATGATTGTGCATATTCAAGATGCAAGTACGCCAAAGGAGGCATGGGATACTTTGTCAAAAATGTATAGCACAAATACGCAAGCCAGGAAAATGCAGCTCAAGCAAGAGTTGCATAATGTGCAAAGAGAAAGTATGAGCATCAATGACTACCACATGAAGGTGAAGAAGATTGCAGATGCACTTGCTTCCATTGGGTCGCCAGTGGAAGATGATGATTTAGTCTCAGTGACCTTGAATGGTCTAGGAAAGGATTATGCACAGTTCCGAATGTCCATTTCTGTCCGTGAAAGATTTCCTAATTTTGAGGAGTTGATTGCTCTTCTAATTTCTGAGGAGCAGAGAAATGGTGGTGCATCTTCTTCAGGAGGAACTTCAAAAGAAGCTGTCTTCTACTCAAATGCTGGAAGAGGTAGAGGCAGAGGTAGAGGAGGCCGATATGGAGGCCGTGGTAGAAATCAGAATATGCAGCAAACTCAAGAAAACCAGTCCTATGGAGGAGGACATGGTAACTCTAGAGGCAGGGGGAGCCAAAGAGGTCGTGGTGGATGGCAAAGAGGCCAAAATGCAAACAGTAATGTTGAATGCTACTATTGTGGTAAAATGGGTCATATGGCTAAAGACTGCTATAAAAAGCAGAATGACATCATGAATGGAAAACTGCAACAAGGAAATTATGCATCCTCTAGTAGACAGGGTGATGACAGAAATGAGCATCTGTTTATGGTGCAGCACATGAACAATTCTGTGACAAGTGCAGAAGAAAGCAATGATGTATGGTATATTGACTCAGGTGCATCAAACCACATGACAGGTCATGCAGAATGGATGGAGGATGCAAGGAAAATGGAAAAACCAGGATTTGTGGAGACTGGTGATGATACTGCACATCCTATTGTGCAGATTGAAAAAATTCATTTGTCTATGCAGGATGGGAAAAAGAAATACCTGTCCGATGTATTTCATGTCCCGAATATCACCAAGAATCTGGTTTCTGTTGGTCAAATGGTTGAGCAGGGCTCGCAGGTCAGATTTAATCCTCATGGATGCTTTGTTGAGGATATGAAAAATAAAGGTCGCTTGATAGCAAAAGGAAAGAAGAAGGGCAGAATGTTTACATTGGATGCAGACATGTCTGAATTGAGTGCAGCAATGTTTGCACATGGGACTGGTGTAGTTGTAGATATTGATATCTGGCATAAACGCATTGGTCATGTTAATGTACAGCGACTTAAATCAATGCAGGCCCAAAATATTGTTGCAGGATTGCCCAAATTTAAGGTTGCAGAAATGCATAAGGTATGTGAAGCCTGTCAGTTTGGAAAACAGGCAAGGAAACCATTTCCTAGACATGTTCAAGAGAGTGAGAAGCCATTGGAATTAATCCACTTTGATGTGTGGACTACTAAAGCTGCATCTCTTAGAGGCTGTCATTATTTTGTCACTTTTATTGATGACTATAGCAAAAAAGTTTGGGTGTATTTTATGAAAAAGAAAAGTGAAGTTTTTGGGCATTTCAAAACTCTTAAAGCTATGGTTAAAAAAGAAACAGGCCTGCAGATAAAATGCCTAAGGTCAGATGGAGGGGGAGAGTATCTCTCAAATGAGTTTGCAAAGTTCTTGCAGGAGCATGGCATAAAGCATCAATATTCATGCAGTCATATCCCACAACAAAATGGAATTGCAAAAAGGAAAAACATGCATATTGGAGAGGTATCTCGTGCCATGCTCAATGAAAAAGACTTGCCAGATTTTTATTGGGCTGAAGCAATTGCTACAGCAGTCTACATAATGAACAGGACTCCCACTGCAGCAATACATGGAATGACTCTAGAGGAGAGGTATACTGGTAGGAAACCAGATATTTCTCATTTGAAAATTTTTGGTTGCATTGCCTATGTACATGTGCCAGATGAGTTGAGATCCAAGTTGGATCCAAAAGCTGAGAAGTGCATCTTTATTGGTTACTCTCTGCAGCAAAAAGGGTATAGATGCTATAACCCTTCTACTCGTAAGTTTACAGTGAGCAGAGATGTTGTTTTTTATGAGATGAGTAGCTGGTATAAACCAGTAAATGTGATTGATGATGTAGATGCACAAAATGGTAATGCTGCACAGAATTCACAGCAGCAGTCACAAAATATTAGTGGACCTGGAGCATCCTCTAGTAGTGGTTCACATTCTTCGCCATGGACAGGCAGATTGAGATCAGGAGAATCTTCTCAAAGCAATGCAGATAGTGGTATGCAGGTATCATGAAAAGGAAAAGAGAAGGTTGATCAGCCCATGTTTGATGTGAATGCAGGTCACTCTTATGTGGATGGTGAATCCAGTGGCTCAGAACAGAGCATTGATGATGAGTTGGGTATTCCTTCTATTGTTACACCTGGAGTAAGGAAGACCAGGGATGTTTTGAGAGCACTTGGGAGTGAACCTACTTTGCGCAGGTCTACGAGAGCTAGGTATCCTGTGGATAGGCTGAAATATAATGGATTTACAGCCATTCACTATGCATATATGGTCAAAGTGATACAGGAACAAGAACCCACTTCTTTTGAGCAAGCCATGGGAAAAGAAAAATGGGAGAAAGCCATGGATGAAGAAATGGACGCCTTGGAAGCAAACGCTACATGGGAATTGGTACCTTTGCCTAAAGGTAAAAATGCAATTGGCTGTAAGTGGGTTTATAAGGTGAAGCACAATGCAGATGGTTCTGTGAACAGATACAAAGCAAGATTAGTAGTCAAGGGGTATGCACAAACATATGGCATTGACTATGAAGAAACATTCAGTTTGGTTACAAGGATGGCAACCGTAAGAGCAGTCATTGCTATGGCTGCATCAAAGGGATGGTCTTTACATCAGATGGATGTAAAGAATGCCTTCCTGCATGGTGATTTGCAAGAAGAGGTCTATATGGAGCAGCCACCAGGTTATGTGCATAATGTTCATCCTGAGTTTGTTTGCAGGTTGAAGAAAGCCTTGTATGGCTTGAAGCAAGTACCTAGAGCATGGTCTGACAAGATAGGACAGTATCTTGTCACTATTGGCTTTCAGATTTCCAAGGTAGATTTCTCACTTTATGTGAGAAAAACAAAGAAATGTATTATGCTACTTGTCATTTATGTTGATGATTTGATTATGACAGGTGACAGTGATGAAGATATTCTTCATGTGAAAATGCTATTGAAGCAGAAATTTGAGATGAAGGATTTAGGAGAGTTGCGTTATTTCTTGGGCATTGAGGTGATTAGATCACCAAGTGGGATACAGCTCTTGCAGAGGCAGTATGGATTGGACATGCTGTCCAAATATGGGATGATAGGCTGTAAGCCTATTTCAGTTCCTTTGGAGCAGAATGTGAAGCTGAGCACAGATGCAGGTGGGCTTCTAGAAGACCCTACTATGTACAGACGCATAGTAGGAAGTTTGATTTATATGACTATTACCAGGCCAGATTTGAGCTATGCTATTGGATTGGTAAGCCATTTATTGTAGGCTCCAAGGAAACCACATTTGGATGCAGCTAGACGCATACTCAGGTATGTGAAGTCCACATTGCAGTATGGACTATTTTATGAGACTGGGGTTCAGATACAGTTGCATGGATACACTAATGCTGATTGGGTTGGTAGTATTTCTGATAGACGATCTACCAGTGGATATGTGTTCTCTTTTGGGAGTGCTGTAGTCACTTGGAGCAGCAAGAAACAGCCTACAGTTGCCTTGTCGAGCACAGAGGCTTAGTATAGGGGTGCAGCAATGGTTGCATGTGAGGTAGCTTGGTTGCATAAGCTACTTTATGATATGCATCAGTCTATAGATGGGCTAGTTGTCATTTATTGTGACAACATGAGTAGTATACACTTGGCAAATAACCCAGTCTATCATACTAGAACAAAGCACATTGAGGTGCATTATCACTATGTGCGAGAGAGGGTTTTACTAGGTCTTATTGATCTAGTTTATGTCAGCATAGAGGATCAGGTAGCAGACATATTCACGAAGGAATTGGGTGCAGAGAAGCTGCGCAAGTTCAGAGACCTGCTTGGTGTGCAGGAATTGGGATTGAGCTCGAGGGGAAGTGTTGAGATATCGAGCTCCACTCGTGATACGCCAGGGTGACCGTTGTGTATTTATGTCACCGACTTGTTAGTTGCAGACGCAGTTGGTACACCGCCTATGAATAATAGCTACAGGACAGCTATCCTTATCTACTCTAGTTCGTGGCTTAGTTAGTATGCCACCTTAGTTAGTTGAGTTTGGGTTAAGACCCATATATAGGGTTCTTCTATTTCTTTGTATGAGAGTTCTTTTGGCTTACACAACTAAGAAGAGGAAAACTGTTTTCAGCCTCCACCTCTGTGTGTATTCCCCCATTGTGCGAGCAAGAAAGCTACAAGTGAGACTCCTTCCTTCTCTCCCACAATCTTGAGAAGAGTGTGAGGGAGTGAGTGTGTGAGGGTGAGGGGCCAGGGAGGAGAAGCTCTCCATCTTCTCCTCTCTTATTCTCTTCTCTTCTCTTCTCTTGTCTCGTTCGCGACAACAGAGCTTGAAGCGTGGAGCTTAAGGATGGAGCTTGCTTGAAGCTTGCACTTGGATTGTGGAGCTACCGAAGTGCTTGGGAGAGGAGGTAACTCGATCGGGCATGGAGGTAAGCTCACTACACCTATAGAGATGAATAGCGCATCGGCTATGTGAGAGGTAGCCATTAGTGCTCGGCTTGGAACGCTTGAAACAATAAGTGGTCCGTGGGTCTTGGCGGTTGAGCGAGAGCTCCCACAGAGGGAGTGAGTGTATGAGGGTGAGGGACCGTGGTGGAGAAGCTCTCTTCTTCTCTTCTATTCTCTTCTTTTATCTCGTGTGTGTGGCTATGGAGCTTGAAGCTTGAAGGTGGAGGATTGGGGTTGCTTGAGCTTGCATCTCGGATCATGGAGCTACCGGTGTGCTTGAGAGAGAAGGGTACTCGATCAGGCATTGAGGTAAGCTTACTACACTCGTATGTGAGAGATAGCCATTGGCATTCAACTTGAAATGCTTGAGCAATAAGTGGTCTACAGGCCTTGGCGGTCAAGAGAAAGCTCCCAAATTTTTTGTTCCATTGGCCGGACCAACCGATTCGAACCTTGAGTGCTTGCATACTTCGAATCAAGTATTAGAGGATTTATCCCAAATCGGTGCTTGAGGTAGATAGGTAGGAAGAAAGGGCGGGTGATCTTCATTGCAAGTAAGTGTTTTTTATTTTTGAAGTTCGGATAAGTTGGTTTGATTAGCAAGAGCATTTTCTTGTGATTTGTAGGCATTTAGGTAGGAAAAAATAAGGGAGGAGAAAGAAAACAACAATAGGGTTTTGTGTAACATCATGCCTAAATCAAAGGAAAATGGGGTTGAAATCTGTCAAAGAAGAGGAAAAAGGATCCAAGGAGTGTTGGAGAGGGGGTCTAAAACCCTGAGAAAGGATGAAGAGAGCTCATTTTTAGTTTTGGGGCTTTGCGAGAGAGAGAGAGAGAGAGAGAGAGAGAGAGAGAGAGAGAGAGAGAGAGAGAGAGAGAGAGAGAGAGAGAGAGAGAGAGAGAGAGAGAGAGAGAGAGAGAGAGAGAGAGAGAGAGAGAGAGAGAGAGAGAGAGAGAGAGGGCAAAGACTAGATCAAGCACACCGATCTTCGGAGGTTTTCGACTACTCCAGGTGCACACAAACCTTCCTTAGCACTTGATCATTGATCATGGAAGTGCCCAGGGCTTAGCAATAGCTACATGGATTAAAACGAATCAAAATTTAGCCTCGGACTTTATTGCACCGACAAAATTGGATGCATGTTACGGAGTATGATTCCCAGAATTGGACCATTCAAACTCAAATAGTCCGATTTGGCCACTCAGACACCTACAATTCATCATCTAATTAGACATTCTTAGCTAATTCGAGGAGTCGACGAACAACTTGGAATCAGACATCTAGACTTGGATAGCTCGGACCATCCAATTCAGACAATCGATTCAGGCACCAAACTCGGATCTATTTTCTCACTCAAACAAACCACCTAGAATCAGACAGTTTGATTCTGGAATTGGATGTCTGATAATCGGACACACTGACCAAGGCTTGGAAACTGATTAGTCTAGCATATCTTAGACCAGGTGGAGCTCAACTTGAAGCAAGGCAACACCCTTGTAGGCATCTAGACACGTTAGATGATTCATAGAGCCTCCAAACTTCAAAGGTCGTGACTCAATCACCTAGGAAGCAACCTCGAACAAAGCCTCTCAGACCACCCATCTGAGATGTCTTAAAGGACCCAACCAAACCTGTTAGAGTGACCACCACTTGAGGGAGCAGACTAAAAAAGTGTGTTGCATCACATTGTCACAATCACACACTACATGAATAATCACTTGAAGTGCACTGAGAAAACAGAAAGCTTGATTTTGCACTGCACACGAAAAGAAGCACCCCATGAACACTTGAGTTCACTTAAATTTGAGGACTAGCTAAACTAACAAGGAACTCACATGCAAGATAAGCAACCAAAACGAATCCACTAATAGGAGAAGACCCTCAAATCTCAATGTGTGGCCAAGTATACCAAGTATAAAAAGTGAGCCTTCTGGAGAGCGAGAAGAATGACACGATTAGGGACTCAACCTTACCCAAGTTGATCAATTTGATCGACAACCTAGTGGACTAAGAGGCCGATAAGACCTAGCTCCAATCATGAAAATGATCAGCTCGACTTGGGAGATTTTCTAACCGATATCCAATAGATGAGCAATCGATATGATTTACAAACCAAGATAAAGCATCATAATAGGTTGATTGAGGATATCATAGCTAACCTTGAGGAAGAGCGGAGATTGATCAAGAAAGGTAATGGTCTTGAAAACTCAATTATTCTTTTGAATACCGGGGGTTTGAATCCCTCTTTATTCGTAAGTATGGTTAGATGCTAGTATTTTTATGTAGTATGTTTTTCATCTAGCTTTTGCTATCGCATTACGATTATATTAGAAGCAAAATGTAGTAATAAACTTATTGTTCTAAGCATTATCTAGCTTTTGGGATTTCAAATAGTTGGGCAATAGTTTTAGGGAATCAATTCCTTCTATTTTCAGCCATACTTTACAAGGAAAAACCCATATATATGGGGTTCTCAACAACCTTAGGAATTCGTATGTAGGAATTGAAAATGTAATCTGGCTGGTTTTCGAAATTGGATTCAGACTTTCACCCTTAAAAAAGTGTGCTTTAGCATTTAGCTTGATTAATGATATTGCATAGTAGGGGTGATAGTATACTGCTTTGTAGGACCTTTAATGCTATTGTACCTACTTTTGCAGCTATAGGTTTACCCACACGAAGCGACTGATAGACAACATGGCTGCAGAGTAGAGCAAAGTGGGCCTAGCAATCAAAGTTGCTAGTGGGACTAGGAATCACTCCAAATTCAAAGAGCTAAAATGAAGACACCCGTAGTTGCCAAGCAACTCAACAAATACTAGCTCGATAATGACCCATATAGTTTTATAGAGCAGTTTGAGTAGGTGTGCGAGCCGAATGGCCTAATAGACCTTGCTTAATGTGAGCAAGCTTTTGGTTTTTATCTTGGAGATAAAGAACATATGTGGTACATCGGTTTAGATAATGTCGAAAAGCAATAGTTTCAATACCCTCAAGAGTCACTTCATCAAGAGATTCTCTGAGGCAGGGTACTCGGATAACCTTATTGTTTCATTGATGAATGTCAGGTCAAAAGGACAGGGAGGACATTAGAGATGAAAGGTGAGAAGGATCAAGCAAGAAAGCACGGAGTGAGAGCTATGGCAGATGGAGCAAGAGTACAAGACTCCAAATGTGGGAACTCCAACAATCACAAGGTGTGATTGGCCTTCCCTTTATTGAAATGTCACTGAAAGGATAAATAATGAAGTGACAGTGATGGGCACCCATTGCTTGCAGTGTGCAGGTGTGGGTACTATCACTATAGTAATACACGGGCGGCTTGGCAGAGGTGCATTTACCCCCAACAACCTCCCCCTTAAAGGCTAATCTGCCTTAGTGAGGAGTGAGAAGAAAAAAGAAAAAAGACATTACAACATGTACATAGATACAAGAGGATGCGGAAAGAAGTCATCTCATCCAATGCCCATTGATGAAGGAAATCCAGTATGGCAGTCTCTATACTATGACAAACTCCCTTTTACCACAAAGTGAATGAGGTAAGGGCACCACCTAGTCATGGAAGAGCGGACTAGGACGCTATGCAAGAGGGAGAGGAGCTTGTGAGGGAGAAGAGAGGAAAACTATGAGAGAGAGAGAGAGAGAGAGAGAGAGAGAGAGAGAGAGAGAGAGAGAGAGAGAGAGAGAGAGAGAGAGAGAGAGAGAGAGAGAGAGAGAGAGAGAGAGAGAGCTACAAAAAATAGATGAATCAATAAAACTTAAGAGGGCACAAGAGATGGAGAACCCTCAAGACATAACCAATATACACAATATGGACACCAATAGCATGGGCTTATTACACTGTAGAGCATGCATAAGCTATAATAAGGGAATGAACTGCATAAGCTCATGAGAGAGAATGGGGAAGGCTCAATAGGGCTGAAGAAGGCCTCTTGGCTCTCTCTTGCAAATTACAAAGGAGAATGCCTCTTTATATAGACCTTGAGAGTGTTTAGGGAGGAGGTTAAGATAGAATAGGAATTAACACCACCAAAGCTGCATTAAGGCAGTTCCACCAATGTGGAAGCTCCATCTAGATGCTTTGTTGACCAATTTTGTACTTAATCAAGTTCCATTATAGGTGAGTTTTCTCCATTCCTCCCCCCCATAGCTTGAGTCGAAGAGCTCTCCTATAAACAAATATAGAGAATCTTCATAAGATAAGATCATATCTAGCAATAATGGAGAGAGAATAGTGAGAATTCATACATTACTACTACAATTAAGGATGATTTGAGGGTTATTTAGGAGGGAAATTCTAATGGTTTATTAGCTTGGGAAAGAGGAGAATAGAGGGGAAAGGGTTGGGAGTCTAATGAATGATGTTTTATGGAAGTGTTAAGTGTGGGGAAGAAAGTGTGGGTGTGTATAAAATTGGGAGGTGGTCTCCACCGCAATTGGACAAAGTTGGCATCCACCATTTTGGCCATATCTCCCGACTCGTAACTCCAAAAAATTATTAAAAAATACCAACCAAAACTTTAGCTCACGTGCTACAACTTTCATGTGGAAAAGTTTTTTTGGATCGGAGTGAAAGTATTTTTAAAAAATCTTACAAAATCATGTGCCTGATTTTTCTTTCACTAATGCTTCCAAGAAGGGTCCCATTTGTTTGAATTATCATAAGGCTCCAAAACCATTACATTATGAGCCTCACATGCCCTTTGGATGGCTCCAAATCCATTTCATGTCTTTTCTTTTCATATTACACATTTTTCCTTCACCTTCTTTCATTGATCTTTACTCTTCACCCCCCCTTGGTAAACCGATCCATGAAATATTTCCATCCAGTGATTTCTTGGATTTCCCAAGAGGTTGTTCCCACCCTCTTCTTTATTTCAAACCTCCAAATGTACTAAAAATCAACAAAGTGTTAAAAAAATAATTTTTTTGTGATTTTCTCAGATCATATAGCCTCCCCAACCTAGCTAGAGGTATTTATGCCTCTAGACACTCTTTGGTATCTTGAGCTGACCCCACCCTGATGTGATAGGGTTTTAAGTGCCATCCATTTACCCTGGTCTTGTGCACTTTTCCCTCAATGTCTTGAAGTTTGTAGGAGCCATTGTTGATTTTTTTTGTGACCCAAAACGGTCCCTCCCACCGATAGAGAAACTTGCCATCCTTTCTTTTATCAAAGCGATTGTCATATCGAAGCACTAAAGATCCCTCGATGTTTTTATCTGTTAGCTTCTTGTTGAACTTTTCTCTATGCTTCTCAGCTTCCTGGGAGTAGTGGTTGATGGCTTTTTCACGATCCAATTGTAGCCTCTCTAGGTCCAGTAATCTTTGATGTAACTTCTCCTTTTGAGAGCCTACTGTGCCACCTAATACCCGAAGGGTAGCTAAATTCACCTCAATAGGCAAAAGAGCCTCTTGTCCATAAACTAGATGAAAAGGTGTGAACCCTAACATGGTTTTGAAGGAGGTTCTGTAAGCCCATAGAGCTCCATTAAGGTGCTTGTCCCAATCCCGGGGCCTTAATGTACTTGTTTGCTGATGATTTTACAAATCATTCCATTTACCTTTTCCACCAATCCATTGCATTGAGAGTAGTAAGGGGTAGAGTGTCATCATTGAATATTTAGCTTTTGCATGAGTTCACCCACCACATTAGCTCTAAACCCTGGTCCTCTATTTGATAGTATTTCAAGAGGGGTACCAAACCTACAACAAATGTGGTCAAAGATGAATTTACTCACTTCCTTAGTAGTGATTTTTCTAGTTGGCATAGCCTTGGCCCATCTAGTCATGTAATCTATCCCCATGATAATATACTCTTTTCCTGATGGAGTGCGCGGTAGAGGCCCTATGACATCAATTCCCCACTTCTCAAAGGGTCCATAGACCTTGATTGGGATTTGGGGTTCTACTATGAGCCGTTGTGGTCCTGATTTTTGACATTCTTCACATGTTTGACACCAATATTTGACATCTCGGTGTAGACTGGGCCAAGTAAAGCCAGCTTATAGAACCTTTCTACTTGTGATATCGTGTGCAAAGTGGCCTTCACACACATCATCATGGAAAGCTTTTAAGATTTCTTCAATTTCCCACTTTGAAGGCACTTTTCTAAGCACACCATCCTTCCCAAGACAATACAAACTATCATTTACCATGCGATATCTTGTAGCCTTTCGAGCTAGCCACTATCTTTCTCCCTTAGTCAGGTGTTTGGGAGCTTCTCCATACTCTAAGAGGTGTAGAATATCTTCTAAGTCTTCCTTGCCTTGTTGAAGTGGAGGTTTGATAGCCACTACTCCCACCACTGACTCATTCAGCTTTGATGATGCTAGATGGTCGGCATCCTTGTTCTGGTCTCTTGGCACATGATGTACTTGTGCCTCCCTAAATCTTCTCATAAGAGATTTGGCCTCTCTCATTTTACTAGAGAGGTTTGTATTTTTGCATGCCCATGTATCTTGCATCTGCCTTACCAATAGCATGGAGTCTCCAAAAGCATTCAACCTCTCGATTGAATTACTAAGAAACCAACAAAGACCATGAATTAAAGCTTGATATTCTGCCTCATTGTTAGAGTGGACACCTTCCAAGATGATTCCTTCACCATAGATTTTCTCTCCTAAAGGAGAGAAAACAACAATGCCTGCGGCTGCCTTATCCTTAGTTCTCTTGTATGCACCATCAAAGTAGAGGCTATAAGCATCTACGAGAGTCTTTATGGATGGGGGTGGTGGAAGGTTCTTTCTTTTCACCTTGAGATTTTTCTCATAGCACATGTTTGTCAAAATATTAGCCAGGCATGCTCGAGTTGTTTTTTCAACCTGCATTGTATAATCAAACTCTTGAAGTCGGACCACCCACTTTGCTATTTTGTTAGAGATTTCCATATGTTGTAGTGCATAGGTAAACATATCCTCCACAGTGATGATCACAAACCTCTTTGGATGCAAATATGGCCGAAATTTGGTTACTGCAAACATGAGGGCCAACACTAGTTGTTCCATGGAGGTGTAGCCTTCTCTGAGGCTTTCATGAGGTGGCTGGAAAAATACACAGGCCTCATGAATGATATTTTTGGATATTTTTGTAGGAGAGTAGCACCAATTGCCTCTTCCCCCATGTTAGGGTTTACAAAGAATGTTTCTTCCCAACAAGGCGGGCTAGAGGATTATAGGAAGTGACCCCAACATTTTCTTTATCTCCTTAAAATATCCTTCACTTTGTTCACTCCATACAAGTGTTTCTTGGCGTGTCAGTTGTTGTTGCAGGGGATATATGGCCTGAGAGAGTTGTTGAGATATCGAGCTCCACTCGTGATACGCCAGGGTGACCGTTGTGTATTTATGTCACCGACTTGTCAGTTGCAGACGCGGTTGGTACACCGCCCATGAATAATAGCTACATGATAGCTATCCTTATCTACTCTAGTTCGTGGCTTGGTTAGTATGCCACCTTAGTTAGTTGAGTTTGGTTTGAGACCCATATATAGGGTTCTTCTATTTCTTTGTATGTGAGTTCTTTTGGCTTACACAACTAAGAAGACAAAAACTGTTTTCAGCCTCCACCCTTGTGTGTATTCCCCCATTGTGCAAGCAAGAAAGCTTCAAGCGAGACTCCTTCCTTCTCTCCCACAATCTTTACAAGAGTAAGTGTATAAATCTACCCAAATATCTTAGCTTTTGTAAGAAGGAGACTAATTGTTTGATGGAGGTTGGGGAAGGTAGAGATAGCAATGTTTCTACCTTTTTTGGATCTACCTCAATTCCTTCAATCGACACTACATGCCCTAGTAGTGTAACCTTGCTTTCCCTAATGTGACATTTATCCTTATTTAGTTGTCCACCTAGCCTAGCTAAGCGAGTAAATCCTTCATCAACCTTGCATAGATGTATGTTCCTTGAGTTGTAAATACAAAAGCCATCTATGAAAACCCTTATGGACTTACCAAAGTGAGGTTGGAAGACCATATTCATGAATCGTTGAAAGGTTGCTGGGGCATTTGTGAGACCAAAGGGCATGACCCGAAAGGCAAAACAACCCCATGGTGTGATGAAAGTGGTCTTCTTTTGATCCTCCTCTGCAATGCAAATCTAGAAGTAGTTAGAGTAGCCATCACACACTGTATACTACTCATGTCCCGCTACTTCATTCAAGATTTCATCCTGAAATGGGAGAGGGAAGTGGTCCCTCTTTGTTGCAGCATTTAGTGGCTTGTAATCTATGCATACTAGCCACTTACCATTTTTCTTTGGCCTCACTACTACTGGGGAGACCCATTCTGAATCTCCCACTGGGTATATGAATCCTGCATTCAAGAGTCTCTTCACCTCCATCAACAATGCATCCTGTTGCACAACTCCTTGTCTTCTCAATCTTTGTACTACAGGTTTGCTTTCTTCTTTGAGTTGGATGTGATGCTTCACTGTAGTGACACATGTAATGTGAGTATAATCAGAAACAAACAATAATGCATGTTTCTTGAGAACATTCACATAACCCTCCCTTTCTTCATCCTTTACATCCTTGGATATCATCTTCTCTAGGCTAGCATTCCACACATATTCTCCTTGGATTCTTGGGTTGTCTTCTGATAAGGTAGGTTCCTTTAAGGTGACACCCATAACTTCGAGAGTGCTATCACTCTCTCCACTTGAACTCTCTTCCTCTTCTACCGATGAGGAACATCCACTTGAGCTCCACTCATCGGCAGACGTTTCTAGTTCAAGGTTCTCTTGATGCCCACTCTTCAAGTTGTAAACCACATTTTGATCATGGCCACCCACCTTACGTGGCCTCAACTCCAGATCCCTGTTGCCCAATCTTGCCTAGCTCCAATGCCCATAAGCCAAGGTCTCCCTAGGATGAGGGGATATCCTTCTCCCTTTACTGGCATCACTTAAATATCCACTGTTGTAGTGATTCCAAAAACAGAAACTCTCAAAGCTTTCACTACACCCACACATGTGATCGCATCATTGTTGGCCATCTTTGCCCTAAAGGTTGAGGATTCCATTACTTCTAAGCCTAATTGATACATAAGCTTTTCTGTCACATGACACAAACCTCTGCTCCACTATCGATGTATGTTTTTTGAATCGGTTGACCTTTGATTTGAGCCTCCACTAAGGACACTATATCTTTGAGGCCATATGCCTTGATTGCACTAACCATTTTACCTTGCCTTGCCCTTGTGCTTACCATTTTTGACCATTGTCGTCGTAGCTTTGGAGAGGCATGAAATAGTTGTGGCCAAGTAATTTTTGGCCCTTGAGAGCTCACATCTGCTATCAGATCATAAGGTTGTGTTCGAGAACCCAAAGGAAAGTCGGAGATATCAATTTTAGACCTAGTTCGAGTCTTTCTCTTCTTCCCTTCATCTCTAGGTGCCCATGATGTACTTGCCTCATTGATTGCTTCCTTGCTTGCCTCAGTTTGAACACGTACCCGCTTGATAGGCATGGTCTCTACTACATCTACCTTCATCTTACCTCTTGCTATTTCTTCTTGGAGCCCTCTATCCCTGACCACCTCCTTTATTTTTATGGCATTAACATTTGGTTGAACAGCAGAGGTTTCACCTTGAACATAAGGTGGTTGTAAAATTGCAGGTCGTGACTGCTCTTGCTCTTGAGTCCTAGCACGAGAAGGGCTTACTTGTTGTCGAGGACCTCTGGCAGGGTGATCATATCTTGTAGAGTGAGGACAATTGTACATGCCATGTCCATTTTCTCCACAGTTGTAACACAACATCTCCCTTGCTTGTCGCCGCATTTGTGGTCGATTCCCACCATTCCCCTTGATAGGTCTTCTTGCACCTTGAACAAGCTTCACTCTCAAACCCTCTAGTTGATTAGTAAGATTGTTTATTTGCTGGATCATGTCTTCTTGACCTCTATAACAAGGCCTGGTGCATTAGATACATTTGGGGGAACTTGAGAGGCCTCCATAGTTGTGATGTTGTTTCCCAAAACTGCTTGGCTAGCTTGGGCTTGGTAGAGAATCTTTTGATTCTTTTCCCTTGTGATTCTCAAAGCATCTTCAAAAGTGTTTGAAAATTTCAACTTTACCTTCTCCCTGAGCAAGGGATACAAACTTGAAATAAATCGATCCTTTTGAAGGCAGTTTGGAGCTCTCGCACCAAGATTCAGTGAGTCTGACCACTGCCCCCAAAGCTTCAAAAACCCTTCCTCATAAGTTGTATAACCATAAGGATCACTTTGATGGAGGGCCAAAAGCCGTTGCCATAACTCTTCAGTTGAGTTAGTTTGTTGAAATCTCTGCAAGAAAGCTGCCTTCAATCCCTCCCATTTAGCTCTTTGGGCCGGATTTAGAGTTTGGAACCACATTCTAGCTTCTTCCTTAAGCACCAAAGGAAAAGCCCTAAACTTTAATGCTTCATCATCCCTCCCAGAGATAAGGAAGGCCATCTCAAGGTTATCCAAAAAATCCATTGCATTTTCCTCATTGCACCCAAAGAAGCTTGGAAATGCCATGTTGCCTTAGTAGAGTACAAAGATGAACACATCTAGACTTAAGTTGTATTTTATGAGGGGAAGGATGAATGAGTTCACAGATGCATTGATTTCAGCAAGACGTCTAGGCCCTAGTATGCTTCAAAAATGCCTTGGAATCTAAGCTTTGTGCTGGCTACAATACGCACAGTTTGCATAGCAAGAGGTTGGATTGGTCCATACAACTCGCGGTGATTCATGAGAAACTATTATAATAAAATAAAGACATATATATTGAAGGATGCATTGTAGTCTAGCATTGGGAAGATTATAGGTTCTGGTGATACAAGAATCTCCCTTAATCTTTCAGCCCCAAAGTACATGACAAGACGCTGCTGGAAGAAAATCTTCCTATTGATGCATACATTAACTCGGATGTCTTGTACAGAGTGGAAGGTGTAGAAATTCGGGCCATTATTATTATTCATAAGTGGAGACTACTTAAGGGAGTAGAGGGAATGCATTTTCTTGAATTATAAAGGATTTTTCCCAGAGTGTTTCTTTCTGGAACCCACCAACTTTGCTATACAGAGAATTTGCTCACCAGTGATTGTTCTTGCCTTAGTGTGTCCATCCTTGGTGACATATATTTCATAAGGTGTGATGGTCACCTTTTCAACCACACCCAACCTTCGAGCTAGTGGTTTGTTAACAAGATAAAACAAGGCTTGATGGTCAACAAAGAAGGTAAAGGGCGTAGTCAAAAGATAATGTCAAATTTTCTTTACATTAAATACCATGGCCAAACCGTCCCTCTCCATTGTGGAATAGTTTCTCTATATCCACGTGAGTTGTTTGCTAGTAAAGCTCACTGGATAATCAAGGTTATGTTCACTAGGTTGGCACAAAATGACTCCAATGGCAAACTTTGATGCATCAATATGCACATGGAATGTTATGTTCCAATCTTGGGCTCATAAAAATAGTGTGGTAGTGAGAGCCTTTTTCAAATCCTCATAAGCACATTGGCACTCCTTGGTCCAGTGGAATACAACCAGCAACTTGTAGAGTAGTCTAGCAATCAATGCATAGTTCAAAACAAAGCGCTGATAATATCATATGTGTCCTAAGAAGCACTGAACTCCCTTATAGTTGGTTGGTGGTGGCAAGTTGATAATAACCCTGATCTTAGAGAAGTCAGTTTGTGGTAGCAATGCCATTCTTGGACACCACGTGCCCTAAGATACATCCGTGTTTCATCTAGAATTTGCACTTTAGGGGGTTCAAAGAGAGACTATAGAGCCTACATCATTCAAAGATTGCCCAAAGTTTATCCAGGTGTTCTTTCTAGCTAGAGTACATGCATAGATCATCAACAAATACTTCTAGCTATTGCCTTAGCATGTCCTTGAATTTGGCACACATTAAACACTAAAAGGTAGCATGCATGTTCATCAGCCCAAATGGCATGACTATGTATGCGAACAGACCCCACTCCATGGCGAACATTGTCTTATACATGTCATTGGGATGTACTTAAACTTAGTTGCAACCTGAGAAGCCATCCAGGAAATTGTAGGCCTCTTTTCTTGCTACTCTCTGAAGTATGTGCTTCGTGTAAGGCAACAAATAATTATCTCTCTTAGTCACAGTGTTGACTTTCTTGTAGTTTATGCACACTCGGTTTTTTTCATTCTTCTTTAAGACAATCACAATGGGTGACACCCAATCCATGTGCTCAATCTTGTAGATGAATCCTACCTTCACAGTGTGAGCATGCTATAGATTCATCGATAATAAGGTTGTTGTTTACTAGCGTTGCATCAAGAGTCATTGGGATGGTATGCATCACGACTCTTGAATGAACTCCTTTGAGTTTAGGCGAACACGTCTATGTACTCTCTCAAGAGAGCAACAAGATCAGTCTCCTCTTTCTTGGTCAAGTTGTCAGCCACACATCGAGGCTTCTCCCCTTCCCTTGCTAAGTCCACTTCCTTGACTTTGGCAGGTCCTTTTATTGGTTCACTTGTCTATCCTTGTCTCTTTGCACCCAACAAGATCAGTACCATGTCCCCTTTCTTGAATTTAGTGAAGTGCTTTGGTAGGTCTTGGGGTTTCTTTTGTTGTTCAACTTTTGACCCTTTTGGTTGTCCTCTATTTTCCTCCTTCAACCGTCTGCACCTTAGATGGACCAACAAGTCCCCTTTGGTGCGTCTGGTTTTAGGTTGTCAGGGTATTTCTGGATCACTCTTAGAGCTTACCTTCGATTCCGAATTGAACTCACAACCCTTGCTGGAGGATGGAGTTTCCCTTGGTGGTTGTAGCTTTGAGGTCGACTCTATCCTAAAGAGAGGCATGGACACCTGGCTGGGCTAGCCCTGCTTGCTCATAGTCCATCACACTTAACTGATCTAGACAATTGCAATCACATTCAATTCTAAAGACTCCTCTTTCAATTCTCAATGCATTGGCTCTTTGTGGCTTAAAGTCTACTTTTATTTGTTCAATCACTCAGTCATCAGTGTTGTACTCTTTCGTCTCGACCTCTTCTTCACTACTTTCACTCTAGGAATAGCAATCCTCATACTCATCATTTGAATTGCTACCTTTTGATTGCTCATCATCATCTAGGTCTCTATTCTTGACTCTCTTTTCTTCCGTGATTAGTGGCCAATTGTACATAAGGTTTAGGTCATGCACTTTAGTCCATCACCATTTGGTTCATCCATGAGATCTTGGAGCGGCTTGAGATTAGTAGCTGGGTGACCAGTAAACTCCCTTGTTAGATACTCAAGAATCCCTTGGAGCTCAAATTTGTTAAACAAGATATGGAAAGGGGTGGGTATTTATTGTCTGTTAGGGTTTTGGGCCATCATACAGAGTGGCATTGATGGTAGGGTCTTATCCCTTGGAGTATGAGGTGCAGTGGTTTTATGGGACTCACCGGTTGTCCTTAGATCTTGCTTATAATCTTCTTCCTTATCGAAAAATGGCAAGTTGATGGTGGCTAGCACGTGCATCCAATCCTGCTTGTCTTTGGGTCTCATCTTCAAGTCAAGGAATGTGCCTCATCAATGGTCCACACAAATTCATGGCTTGGGTGTCTCCTTTTAAGATAGAGGAGATAGCATCTAAGTCGATCGATGTGGTCTTCCAAGTATCCATCTCAACTCTTATTGCCTCCGATCTGTTACCTAGGAATATAAGGTCGTTACCCTAGTCTTCAATTACTCGTGCACTCCTCATCCATGGTCTGCCTAGCAAGGTATCGTAGTCTACTCCCTTCATAACAATGAAGTTCATCATGAGAATTGGACATCTGCTATCTTCAAGGGCTAGTCTTTCAACACTCCAAATGGCTTAACTTTCATGTCATTAGCCATCGTGACATTAAACATTGTGGTCTTCACTGGCAGGTTACCCCAAACGTGCAAAATTGTATGGCTAAATGCATTGCCTCTCGCTTCCATGCCTACAATCCCCTTTCTCATGACATCTCCTAGTGCTACCACTAGTAGGATTGCATGCATATCCATGGTTGCCTTCCCAAAAAGCATTCACATGTAGGGACTTAGGCACTGAGTTCAATCTAAGGCTAGGTATCTGCATGGATGTGTCATTCTCATGCAAGTTGACTAATCCTGACTCGTTAAATCTCTCTATCCATTGCTTCAATTCTTGCCATAATGAAGGGCTTTGCCCAAGTAGATCCCCCATGGAGCCAATAGCAATGTCATAAGTAGGCCATTAGTCGCTTACCTTTCGTCTTGCCCTACACTCTTTTGTCACACTGGTCTTGGACAGCTTGCCTACCAATGGAGTCTAAGCCTTGTCTTCGTGGTTCTACACATGAGGTATGGATGCATCTCTTGAGTTTATGCATGTCGGTGAGACATACATACTTACACTGGAGAACTCATTGAGCTCATCTTCTAGGATGGGCTCGACGTCCTTTAGATCTTGACAAGGTCAACAGACTTGTCCACAACAACGACCTCATGAATGAAGTGATACGTCACCTCAATGTGTTTTGCCTTCACATGGAAAACTGGATTCTTGGCTAACTGGATAGCACTCATAGAATCCAAATGCAGTGTAGGGATAGCATTTGCAATACCAAGGTCAACAACCAAACAAGCCAACCAAATGGCCTCCTTGCAAGCCTCAATGGCTGCAATATACTCGGCCTCTGTAGTAGAAAGGGCCATGCATTTCTGCACCCTGGACATCCATGAATCAACACCTCCAGCAAAAGTGAACACATAGCCAGAGGTGGACTTTCTACTATCTGCATGTCTTGCATAGTCAGAGTCAGTGTATCCCACGACTCCTGTATCTTGGCTACCATAACATATGACATATTAGCAATGCCCTTCAGGTACCTCATGATACCCATTCCAGCATCTCAATGCCTCTTGCCAAGTTAGCCATATAATGTGCCACAACACCAACTGCAAAAGCAATATCTAGACAGGTGGCTATCATAAAATACATAAGGCTGCCCACTACGGATGCATAGAGAATCTTGGTCATCTCAGCCCTCTACTCATCCATCTGCGGATGTCTACAGAAAATTGGCATGTGATACCTTCACATGAGAAGGCAATGGACAGCCAATAGGCTTTACATCTTGCATACAAAAGCACTCAAGGACTTTAAGAATGTACTATCTCTATGATAGATAGAGTAGTCCTTGATGCCTATCACGTGTAATGCACATACCAAGAATATGAGAGCCATGTCCTAGATCTTTCATCTCAAATCTCTTCTTGAGTTGAGCCTTAAGAGCATCTAGCTCATCATGAGCTTTCCTTGCCAAAAGCATGTCATCCATATAGAGTACCAAAATCAATAAAGATCCATAATAAGCATTCTTCATGTACAAGCATAGATCCATAGCACTACAGTTGTAGCCCTGTGACTGCATAAATGCATCGAACTTATGATACCATTCCCTAGGTGCCTGCTTCAAACCATAAAGACTTTTTCTCAATCTTATACCATTTGTAAGTGGTATTCTCCTGGATAGTCCTATTCATATGCTCATCCATACCATTTTGATGAGGGGTGTAAGGGGTGGTCAATTGACACTTAATACCCCACTCGTCACAAAACTACTCAAAGACACACGAGACATACTCACCCCCATTATTAGTCCTTAGGCATTTTAGCCTATGCCTAGACTGATTCTCTGCTAAAGCAAGCTAATGCTGAAAGAAAATCAAGACATCAAATTTTTTCTTTACGGGATAAGCCCAAATCTTACGTGAATAATCATCAATAAATGTGACATCTGAATGCACAAGAGCCAAAGGTTCACCCATGCATGGAATACCAGAATTTTTATGCAAATTCCTAGTCTACATGCCATATAAACAATGATCACATGATCAAAATGCGAGTATCAAAAGGTGGAAGATACTGCAAAGTATTAAGCATTTTCATTCCCTTAAGTGACATATGCTCGAGGCAAGCATGCCATAGAGATACATGGGAGCTTCTTTAGAGAGAGATACATGTGGGATACAACCAAAGGGTAGAGGCTGCCAGACTTGGCACCTCTTGCAAGAAGCACTTTCCGACTGTGCTACCTGGAGAGACTTGCTCCCAAAAACAGAAAAATGAAAGCAACACTGGACCTCTTACCAGAACACTGCGAACTTGGTTTGCTTTCTTGGGCTCCTTACCACGAACAAGGCTCTGATACCATGTCAAGATTGTGGGAGAGAAGGAAGGAGTCTCACTTGTAGCTTTCTTACTTGCACAATGGGGGAATACACACAAAGGTGGAGGCTGAAAACAGTTTTCCTCTTCTTAGTTGTGTAAGCCAAAAGAACACAAGTACATAGAAATAGAAGAACCCTATATATGGGTCTCAAACCAAACTCAACTAACTAAGGTGGCATACTAATTGAGCCATGAACTAGAGTAGATAAGGATAGCTGTCATCTAGCTATTATTCATGGGCGGTGTACCAACCGCATCTACAGCTAACAAGTCGGTGACATAAATGCACAATGGTCACCCTGGCATATCACGAGTGGAGCTCGATATCTCAACAATTAGGGGGGGGGGGGGGGTAATGTTAACCCTAGTATAAGATAGAGCAAAAGGAAGGAAAAAGAAAATTCAAGAAAATTTAAAAATGTAGAATAAAGTAGAAAAGGTGGCTCGATAGAAGGATAAGAGGAGAAAAGGCCAACAACGCAAGGGTAACCTTAAAAGTTAATGAGGCAAAGGCAAATGCACATTTTAAAATGTAAAGGCACCCTCAAATTTTTGTAAAAGAGCGCAAGGCTCCCTCCTCCTGTGCAAGTTGTAAAGAGTAGACATGTATAGGTGAAGGCGTAATGTAAATAGAAGGGAATAGGAAAAGAGGACCTTGTCAAGATGATCGATCAATAAAAAAAAAGGGATGGATGACCAAAGGGATAAGGGCATTTATAAAAGGCAAAAAGTGAATAGAGAAGCTCATTCTTGGTGTGTGGCAAAAGTGGCTCTCTTCTTCTTCTTCTTCTTCTCTTCTTCTTCTTGCTTACTTGTGCTTGTGCTTGAGGGAGGGAGTGTGAGAGTGTGAGGGAGTGAGTGTGTGAGGGTGAGGGACAATGGTGGGAAAGCTCTCCATCTTCTCCTCTCTTCTCCTCTCCTCTTCTCTTCTTTTGTCTTGTGCGTGCAACTATGGAGCATGGAGCTTGAAGGTGGAGGATTGGGGTTTCTTGAGCTTGCATCTTGGATCGTGAAGCTACCAGTGTGCTTGAGAGAGAAAGGTACTCGATTGGGTATTGAGGTAAGCTCACTACACTTGTAGGCTTGAGAGTGCATATGACTGTGTAAGAGGAAGCCATTTCCATTTGGCTTGAAATGCTTGAGTAATAAGTAGTCCTGGGTCGTGGCAGTCGAGCAAAAGCTCCCACAACAACCATGAAGTAAAAGAAGACATCAATATGGCAAAGTTGGCATATCACTACTTAATTTTAGAGAATGATAAGTTCTTGTGACACTTCTTCCTTCATGCCATAGCTTTCTTCCTACAATGCTCATTGACAAACCCTTGTTCCTTCCTAATAGCTTGCTCAATCTAAGCCATGTTAGTACCACCACTGTGAGCTACAATAGCAAAATCCACATCCATTGAGGTCCCATTGGCTAGTTGATTCCTACAAACCTACTTAAGACCATCCCCATCAGAGGCATGAGCCTTTTTCTTGCAAGCTTCTCTCTCTCTCTCTCTCTCTCTCTCCCCCCCACTTGAGAATCATGGAAGTCAAGATTTCATCATTATTACCTACTAACTGCATGCACAGCTATGTATTCTCTTTCCATTGTTGTAGACCTTGATATCAATAGTAGTAAAAAAGTAGTGGCTAGTTTGCAAAAGAGCTTTTGCAATATTTTGCAATTTGGATAGTTTTAGATAGATGATGACTTTTCTTGTCAAATTAAAATGTTAGAAAATAAGGAAGATGTTTGAAGGAAAATGGACTTTATTTTTATAGTAGCGTGCTAGTGGAATGTCCTATTTTGCTATATATCATGAATCACAATCAAGATCATCTTGCCATCACTCATAGATCCTCACCCTTTCATGTTGTCATGTAAGCTAGTATCTACCTTTCCCTCCCTAGTGAGAGTCCAAGATTTTAAAGCATTTGATAGATTTTGGTATAAGCATTACAAATGAGGCTATTAAAGGTTGGGGTTTTGGGAAAAATCAACACATGTCACTAGGTAGGTACTTGACTAGCCCTTTTTGCTTGCCCTTGCAGGCTTCACTTTCTATGCTTGAGGCTTTGGCAAAAATGGAGCTCTACTATGAAGGTCTACCATGTGGGGAAAGAAAAAGATCAAGAGAGAGTATGAAGGTAGATCTTATTGATCTATGTGGATCATGAGTGTGATTAAGAGGGTGTTTATATAGTAGTTTTGCAAGGATCGGGGAAAGGTACACATGTGACTCAAGAAATTCCAAAAAGCAAGGTGCTTTTCTCCCAAATAGATCCTATAATAGAACAAGCTTATCTTTTGATTTTCCTTATGTGGAATTCCCTAAATGTATCCATTCTATTAAGTTATCCATTCTTTTATTTTATTCATCCATTATGCTTGTCTTACTCTATTTAGTCCTATAGATTTGGAATGCTTAGAATGAGCTTCAATGATTGTTTTTGGTGTCGTAAAATTTTGAAGTTCTTATTTTTTGAGCTAGTCAAGATTATGCAATTTATTTCCATTGATCAACTCCCAAGCCTTCTAATTTATTCTCACTTATGCCATCTTTTAATTGCACCCTAATATTGTTTTTTACTTTTTTGACTCAATATACCTTTAAACCCCCAATAAAGACAATGGGAAAAAGCCAGCCCCAAACTCTCCAATTTTTCCCATGCATGTTTCTAGTAATCATTATCCATAATGGCTAGAAAAAAAGATAGCCCTAGCAAAAGCCATATCCATTCTTCTAATTGTGTCGCATAAGAACTCTCATGGAGGTAGGCTTCATGGGCAATTACCTTGTTCTTGAATTGACAGCTTCTCCCATGGTATTATACTTGAAAGTCTTAAAAGTTAGAAGCACAGGATGTCTGAGACTAAGAGGTATTCCATTGATTGACAATGTTGCTATGTGAGTTTGACATTTCAATGTGCATGATACTCTTGCAATGAAATTTCTCTTGCTTTCATAATGCTTTAGAATGGATTTGGCTACTTGCTTAGCAACCATCATTGAACCCTTTGCACATGATCAAAATGGATCCACATGTGCTATAGGTTCCCATCAAGTCATATAATATCCAACTGACTCAGGAATAATACACTGTGGATGAAAGGATACCTACATCTATTTTTTAGGTCCAACACAACCTCAAAACCTTTGGAGGTAACACTTTGTGCCCGCTTGGCATAGTCTAGACACTTCTCCGATCTCTTGTTGTTAGACAATGGAGTGGCATATTCTAGAAGCTTTGCCAACTCCCCTTCCTCAATCTCAACACTGTTAGCACTAGTCTCCCCTAGAAGCATCTCAAAAATCATGTCTCTTGCAATGGTTGTTTCCAACTAGTTTGCTATAGTTAAAGGATTGTCTTTAGCTTTAGAGATCACCCTCTCCTCCACTCTTTCAACATGCAAGATGTTTCCACCTAGATGTTTGTGACCTCAAGATGAATAACACACGTAGATGTTTTCTCACAATCCTTGGGAATGTAGTAGTAAATAACAATAGGGCAAGTGGAAACACATTAAAGTCCTTGCCCATAGTGTCTATATACTAATGAACCATATTCTTAACTCATCATGCCAGCTTGACATGCTCATTTCAATCTTCCACTCCACTGTGTTTATTTTGGTAGTGCAATCTCACATAGAAAGAATAGTCCACATTTATACAACTTAAATAACCCAAGCATCTACTAAATCAAACCACACCAAAAAAAGGTCACAATTAGAAGTCACATACTCTGTCCATGGGTGGCGGTCATTTCTTTGTTCCATTCCATACATTACTCGTCTATTGCTAGGAGGGGGTAGCTCAAAGAAGGCAATGTAACCATCATATTGGTTTGGAAGATGCTTTACTTGTTTGAAAGTTGTAATGCTTTGAAATGTAGCGTGCAAGTTGCTATTTATAGGCAAGCATTTGATAAGATCAAAGACACTATTGAAGCCTTCAATAGACCAAGCATCAATATCTTATTTAATCTCCACCCCTTCTTGCAAGGCACTTGCAACTTTGCTATTCACCTTATAGAATTGATACATATCACTATCAAGAAGGTACCCATCTTCCCCTCTAGGAACAATGGAGGGTTCCAATTTCATAGTGTCTTGATCCAAACCAAGTGGCACCAAAGAGAAAGAACTTCCTTGAAGGTTAAAAGCTTAATCGGTACCAATTCTTTGTGAGATAGTAACATTAGTTTTTGCTCCTTCAAAGGCTCGTAGATAGTGATCTCTTGAGCCATGTTCTCTTGAGCTAGCAATAGGAAACAAAGAAACAATGGAGATAGCCCCTAGCTAGAGTTGGGTCTCTTGTTTATCAAAAGAAATTATTTTAAGTCAATCGTGATCCATAATTTTTTTAAATAAATGACATTTAAAATAGTACTAATTATTGGGCCACCAGAATCCAAGATGTGAGGATGTCATTCTATTGAGTGGATATTGCATATCACATCATCACCATAGAAAGAGGGATATTTAATAAGCACTTGAAACCATCTCTCTCCCTCTAGCTATATATCTCTATCTCTATACTCTCAATCTCTATGTCTCCTTTTATATTACTCTATCTCTCCCTATCTACCTCTAGCCCTATTTCTCTCTCATTAACTCTCTCATTTTTCATTTTTTTTTCTCTCACTCACTCTCCCTCGCTATCAATCTACTACTCTCTTTTTCTAATCTAATAAGCCTTCCTAACCTCTTTTATCACTAACTCCCTCCCTCCCTCCCTCCCTCTCTAACTCTCTTTCTATCACTAACTCCCCATCCCTAACACTCTAACCCTCCCTCCCTCCCTCTTTAACTCTACTTTTCTAACCCTTATTTCTCTCACTCACTCTCCCTTCCTCTCTCTATTATCACATCCTCTCTTCCTATCTTCCTTTCCCTCTCCCTTTCAACGTATCTATGGCTATCCCTCTTCGTTCTGGTGCTACAGATTCATGGAGTACATCAAGGTGTGGAGTGTGTGGAATTGCAGACAAGATTCTTCTTCCTATTGGACCTTCACTTCGACAATCAGGCACAACATTAACACTCGTAATGGTAAAACTCTTGAGTAAAAAGCTCTATCTAGGAGGCCACGTCAGCACGGTCTCTTGGGCAAGGTTTCATGGAGTGTTGTGCATATTGTGTGTTGATCTTGTGGGGTCGCATGGAGCGTTCATAGGGCATGAATTTTGTGAGTTGACTGCTTCACCAAGCATCTCAAGGTTAAGCATCATGATCAACAAATGCACAATGGCGTTGCTCTTGCTTGCCTGCTAGCAACATGCACCATGAGTAAGAAGCCCATATTCAATCTGAGCACTAGTGACCTAAAAGTATTGCACAAGTATTTCTCACAACGATGAAGTATTTAGTGCCTACGATCTCACTCAAGGTAATTTGCAAATCTAGATTACCTCTCTGAGTTCACACTCAAGCTTAAGGTGATTTGCAGATCTACTCAAGCTCACACTCAATGATGCAGTCTTTGGTCCTGCTATTGAGAACTTGCACAGGGAGGCCATGCCAGTGTGGCCTTCAAGAGGACATTTGTGGTGGGCATTAGAAAAGCAAACGTTTTGAAGTTTGCTTCATCTAAAAAAGGGTGTATCGAGGACCAGGTAGCACCATAGTAGATAAACTAGACCCTCAAAACACACTCCTACCATAGTCAATAGCATAGATAAGGATGTGCACCCAACTAGTGATACCCAAGTTGTGGAATTGAAGGTGTGTACACCGTGCTCCATGGCCGCTAGGTTAGGTTGTAGCTCTAGGTAGTCTAGTGTCAAGTGCAAGTACTTATTATCCCTCGTCAAATGTAGCATGCTTATTCTATGCCTCATTAGCCACACATGCTCCTTCAAGAAGACAAACGTCTATGTCACCGTTTCCTCAATATCCTTCTCCTCCACATGTCTTATTTGAATCGCCATAATAATTTCATTGTCACAAAGTTTCATTTGTAGCTAATGGCTGTGGGAAGCCCTGCTAGCGTGGTCTCCTTGAGTGCATTTCAAAGAGGTTATTGTCTTGTTGCCAGAGTGCATTTCAAAGAGGGAGGAAGGTATGAGAATGGTGGTGGGGGAGGGGAAGTGTCACTAGAGGAGGAAAAGTCCAACACGGGGAGAGGACACCCATGAAGGAATCAAGGAGCAGTGCCACTAGAGATCGTGGGGAGGGTGCATGGTCAAGAGACTTTGAGGATGGTATGGTAGAGTTGAAACTTTTGGCAACAGTGCATGGCTTTATGGTAGAGTTGGACTCAAACTAGATGGTTGTGAAGCGCCTTTTTCTTTTTCTCCCATAACAATTTTTTTTTTCCATTTCATCTTCTTCCTACTCTCGAGGGTGTTTCCATCTTTTTTCAAAGAGTAGATCGATATGGCAAGAACTGAAGTACCATAATCTATTTTTTTTTTCAATAATAACAAGAATCCATTGTTCAAAACCAACCCTGCTACATTTATTGGTTTGGAAGGGAGGGAAGCAAAATAGAGATAGAAGTTGGAACAGAGGGTACAAAAGAAATTATCTACTTCATCAAGAGAATCCAAATGATGATGGCTATTAGGAAGCAACACGAGAAGGATTAAAGAGTGATGTCAAAGGGGAATAGGGACTGTCGACTATGATTGTCAAGATCCCCAGGGAGGAAAATACTTCTTTAAGTGATAGCCATTGATTAGGAAGGGATCATCAAAGGCATCCATAGCATCTATTTGAACAAAGGCATTGGGGGTGACTGCAAGTACCTTGTAAGGGCCCATCCAACACTGTTAAAGCTTTCCAAGAAACTTATCAAAGCATGGATCATATGCCACGATGATGTCAATGTCTTTGAATTCTTTCTATTTGATGAAGTTGTCATGATAAGCTTTGTGTCGAGCTTGTGTGGCTTCCATGCAATGTAAGGCCATCCTTCAAGTCTCATCAAGACATTCTAAGTGTAGGAGATGGCACTATTGGTACTTGGCATCTCCTAGATGCTTTGCAATGGCCATTCTTGTAGAGAGGGCAATTCCAACTGAATAGGAAAGATGGTTCGTGTACCATAGATAAACTAGAAAGGTGTCTATCTTGTTGTAGCCCTTATGGTCCTAGAGGGCTTCGGTAAGTTGATCATCTAAATCATGGCATTTTGTGGCAATCGTCCTTGTGAAGATTCAATAGAGGATTCAATTAGTGACTATAAGTCAATTATCCCACTCGTGGTGTTGTGAGGCAATCGTCATTGTGAATATTGAATAGAGGATGCAATTGGTGACTTTAACTTGGCTTGGCTTTAGGGTAATAGGGTGTGGACTTACGATAGCGGATCTTGTAGATCTCTATCAACTCTTCCAAGATCTTATTTAGAAAGTGAGTGCCATGATCATTTATTAGCTCAAAGGGACAATCAAATCAGATGACAATATTCTCGTATAGGAATAAAGCCATGTTATTGCCATCATCATGCTTGAGAGCTTTGGGTTCACACCACTTTGTTACATAATCAACATAGACTAATATGTATTTATTTTGCTTTCTTTTGGTTGAAGGATCAATTGGGCCCATGAAGTCAATGCCCTATTTCTCAAATGGCTTCAGGGGAAGTATTGGTTGTATCGGCATTACATTGGTTTTGTGGGCTTTCCCATTCGTTGACAGGTATTATAGTACTTACAGTAGTTTGCTAGGCATCTTTATGTAGTGTAGGCCATCAATATCCTACAAGCATAGCCTTCTTGACCATCACTTCTCTTGCAAAGTGTCCACCACATGGCTTTGTAAGAGAGGGGGATTTAATAAGGGGGAAATACTGGCTACACTGGCTAGTATATAAGGTGTTAGGGACTTGATTTTTTACCATGAGATTTTTAATACAAGTCTCCTTTCATCTTCATCTCCTTCTCCAAGCTTTCATGGCTTCTCTCTCTCTCTTTTTGTCTTTCTCTCTTTTTTTCTAGTCTTTCTCTCTCTTCGTCACTCTCTTTCTCTCTCTTCATGCAGTCTTTCTCTCTTTTCTGCACCCTCTCTCTCTCCTCTCCTTCTCTCTCTCCTGCTCCTTCATTACAAGTGGTATCGGAGCTCTAGTTCTGATCCATTTAGTTACTTTACATGCTCACTTACCATCCTTTTCAGTTTAAAAATCCAAGAAACTTCAGGTACATAGTGGGCAGGCACGAAAATGGAGGAGCACTGAAGAGCCACAGGTCAAGGACCAAGAGGACAGCATCCAAGAGCATTAATGGAGTCCTTGGACCAAGATTGGAGGCTGGAACACCACACTTAGCAGGTCATGGGTCATTCTCGGCCAAATTTGAAGGTAAAATTTTAGAAATAGTGGTCACAAGAAGTAGGGAAGAGTTAGTCTTGATTACTTTTTATATGCAATCTTCTCTCTTCTCATTCTCAAGCTCCTGCCAAGCTCCCATGGAGGAGAAACACCATGGATCTTCTCAGCCTCAGCCCTAGTGATCTTCATCACTCTTCTTGAGCCTCATAGGGATCAAAGCCATCAGTTCAAGCTATCTAGGGACTAGTTTGACCCTCCCTTTCTCTCCAGGAAGTAGCCCGTAATTTTTGGTGCAAATTTCGGACTGCATCCTGGGCAAAACCAGCAGTAGACCAGGCCTCTTCTTCATCCTAGCCTTCTTCCCCATCATCTGATAGTTCATTCCAGCAAGATTGAAGCCTCCATTTCATCCTCTTCAATATCCTTCAGCCTCTGAAACCCTAACAGGTGTAGGCCATGGACAGCCATGGATTCTCCTTCAGCATTCACTGATTCTTGAGGGCTTTTGCCTTCCTTGGTCCAAGGGACTTGTACCTACAAGAATCCTTGAAGAAGCAAGCATCAAGAGGCCCATACCTGAAGATGGAGGCAAGATTGCAAGTTGGACATTTGGGGCAGCCATAGCCATAGACCACAACCTTCAATTTCTTCAAGTTCCCTTCAAGATTGGGTCACGGGGCTTTAAGATTACACTCCTTGCCATCAATGGAGCTTGTTTATTCAATGGGAAGAGCTATGGAGCACGGGAAGGCATTATGGGGTGAGATTTTGGGGCATTCTTCTTCTATGATCTTCAAGGCATGCTAAGAACTACTGGAGTTCAACCTTTCATTTTTCCCATTGAAGAATCAAGCTTGAAGACTCAATTCTTGGCTAAAGTTGTCATCATGGAGCTAATGGGAGCATTGGAGATTGATCATGGGGACATTAGCCCCACTGATTCTTAGCCGTCTTCACCAATCTAAGAGGTAATTGACTCGTGAGCTCTCTTCTAATTTCATCCTCTTGCTGAGCCTAAAAATCCTATTGTTGGAAGAGATTCAAGTAGTCAATCATGCATTTTCTTCCAGATTTCAATGCTTATATGCTGCCAATTTAATTTCAGTTCTCTCTTAGGCTTCCTTGCATTCAGGATGATCCATTCCATGCTGAAAATTCTCACTATTATTTACTGATTGCCTCACCCTAACCTCTTGACTTGTGATGATTGCTTGAGCAAATATTAATCCCTGAAATCCATTGTAAATGAGGTGAGTTAGCAGCGAGTCACTGCTTGGTAAGCCCTCTCCTTATTCCCAATTCAATTCCATGCACCTCATGAAAAGAATTACTTCCAAGCCACCGTGCATAGCACGCTTATTGCTTAAATAATAAATGTTTGCTATGTATACTGCGGGTGAGGAAAAAGCTCGATGCCAGGCGAGGTGGCAAGACAAAAGAGGGATGACCCCCCCTTGCCATCAAAGACCCTGAAGGGGTGCACAACCCGGCCTGGGGGGAACTTTGCCCACCTCCCGGTGATCCGGAGCCCAAAGTTGCTTGTAGGTGCAGGTACCCACTTGAAGAATTGAGATATTGACTTGGCACTGATGTATGGATGTATTACTAGCTGCAAACATATGAAAATTTTATTGAGGATATATTTGCAGACATGGGAATACATATGCAGTCAATGGCAGTGAATGCGATGCTTGGGATGTATGAGAGATGCCTACGCATGGGGAAATTGTGCTAAGAGATGCTTATGACATGCTCAGTTCTGGAATAAGGCTAGAAATAGTGAAATTGGATGATTGGGCAATGCATTATGCCATGTGGGATGACCCTTTAGTCATGCATTGATAAGATAATCCATTGCAACCCCTTTCTTAAACCTCACAAGGTGCTGTAAGCAATTTGCTTGCATTTACAGAGGTAAACCTACTCCCAGGACCTAAGGTGCTAGTCTTGCAGAGTGCCCACAGGTCCTACTAAGGGCTTTGATCACTTTTGGAACTCTATTTGGACTCCACAAGATACTTACAGGTCAAAATAGGTCTCCTACAGGTATAGGCATGCTGCAAGACTGCACAGTATAGCAATACTTTTCCTATTACAATTTTTTTTGTATAAAATTTGGGAATGCATGCTTATGCTCAGTTCAAAGAGGACATCCTTGGCTCCATTTAAAACAAAAAATTAGGTCAATCGAAGCTTCCTAGCTCAAGTTACGGGCAAAACAGTGATAGGTGGTCTAATGGGACTACACCTAACCATGGTAGGGAATAAGGAAAAAACTAAGGCAAATGATGACCTTCAGCAAAAAATAAGGGATGCATGTGCCCCGAGGGCTAAAACTAACCCTGAGGTGGAAGATGAAGATTATTCTCATGGCATGGATAGCCTCAGTGCACTCACTAATACCCTCAGTTTGCATGAGACAAGTTATGCTAAGAGGCATAGAGAATTGATGGAAGGCATTGGTCAAACGAAGACCACTGTGGACACCCTTGCTGGCCAGCTCACTAAGTGGACGGAATTCCAAATGAAAGGAAAAGAACATGAGGATAGATTGGGTATGCATGCTGAACGAGTGACGGCCCCATCAGTGAATGCAGCAAATATGAGCTCTCAAGGCATTTTGGGGAGAATGGGCATCCCTAATAGCACTTTTGAACAGGGAGAGCCTTCACATAGATAGGAGGAGCCCATGAACAATGCAATGAGGGGCAATTTTTAGTCATCACAAGGGCCCATGCCATCTATGCGAGCTCAGCCATCTTTTGGCAGAAATTTCTCTAACAATGGTTCATTTTTGGGTAGCCACATGGATCAGCCTCAGTTTGGATATGTGGGACAGCCACCTAATCATGAAAGAGAGCTGAGAGACAAGACTGTCTTCTCAAAATTCAATAGTTAGTCGTCATCCCCAACTGAACTTGAAGAGTGGCTCTCCAAGCTTGAGGATTATTTTGACATCTTTCCCCATAATGATGACCAAAAGATCCATTTTGCAACAATCCACTTGGAAGGATTTGCACATACATGGTGGAGGTACATTAAAAGAGAAAATCAGCAAGTGAACTCATGGGAAGCATTCAAGGCACTCATGGTGCAAGTATTTGTCTCACCGGTGGAGAAAGAAAAGCTTGCCTGCCAATGGTATGGTCTTGAACAACGTGGTCTTGCTCTTAGAGAATACACAAATCAGTTCCTCAACCTTACCATGTATGTTGAGTTGATTAGTGATGATGCCAAGTTACACAAGTATGTGTATGGGCTGGATCCCCAACTCTTAGCTGATGTTCCAGCTCAAAACCCATCAGATTTGTTCAAAGCTATTGAATTGGCTGAGAGGTACTCTCGCAAGTATCATCGGGATGCTTCATTTCAGTATGGACAGCAAAGAGGGGCATCTCAGCCAATGTTTGGGCAGCAAAGAGGACACATGCAATCATATTCTGGACAGCAAAGAGGTGCTGTAAGGTTGGGGCATTTTGGGACCAGTTATGGTGGTGGTAACATGACATTCAGCACTCCAAAAATCCCCACATACCCCACTTTTAATGCCTCAAGACCACAAGGCAATTTAAGGACGGCAAACGGCCCAAGAATGGATAATAGGCAAGGGGACAACAGAAATAAAAATGCTTCAACAATTGGTAGTCCAAGGTCCATTCCCATGGATTTGTATAAAGAAAGAAAGGAAAAATGGCTTTTTTTCAAGTGTGGCGAGAAGTATACAGCCGATCATGCCTCAAAATGTGCTTTTAGAAATGTTAAGGCACGGGTTCACAGCATGTTGGTATTTGAGGATGCAGAGGAGGACCCTGAGGATACACATGCTTTTATGATGACTACTAAAATAGATGATGTTGATGAAGAGTTTGTTCAAGAAGAGTGCTTTGACCCTACTGACTCTTTTCCTTTTGACCCCAGTGGCCATTTATCATGGGATATGGGTAGAAAGATCGAACCACATGCTGAAATACATGCTGCCACTGCTTATACCATATCAATGGATTCTTGGACAGGATCCAGAAGCCCTAATACATTGCGTATTAAGGGCCAAATTCATGGAAAGGATGTGTTTATACTCATGGACAATGGTAGCACTCATAGTCTCATTAGCAGAGCAATCATGGACAGGCTGAAGTGTTTTCCACTGATTTACAATAGCCATTGCCAATGGGGATGAAGAAATTAGCACACAAGTATGCCCTACAGTTCACATTCAGCTTGCTGAAAATTTTGGATAGCAATTGGATTTAACTGCATCGGAAATGGGGCCTATAGATGTTGTCTTGGGTTGTGATTGGCTGAAAACTTTGGGCACTATAACCATGGAATTTTCCTTACTGTATATGGAGTTTGTCAGTGCGAGACATCACATTCACTTGCATAGAATTCAAAATGATAGTCAATTTCAGCTCATTACCAGCAAACAACTCAAGAAAGAGTTCAAGAAACGGTCCCAAATCTTCGTGTTGCAGTTAAATAAAGAAAATTCAGATCAGTCCACTAAAACAATAGAGAATTTAGCATTGAAAACTCTTTTAGAAGAATACAAGGACCTCTTCCAAGTACCTACAGCACTACCCCCTAATAGGGCGGTTGATAATCCCATAGATTTGGAGCCTCAGTCAAAGCCTGTGAACAAGCCACCTTACAGATTGTCTAGGTGTGAAAGAGAAGAAGTTACTAGACAAGTCAAAGAATTACTGTTGAGTGTGGAAATGATTGGTTTTTGGGCTGATTTTTTGTTGTTTTTGTTGCTGAATGGTTGTTTTTGGTGGTTGATTGTTTGATTTTGAAGATGTTTTGAAGTGTTTGGAGTGGTTTGAGTATGTTTGAAATGGTTTATGTTGGTTTTTTGATGAAATATGTTGTTCTGAAGAGTTCTGTAATTCTCTCTGTATGGTTCTGTAAGGCCTGATTTTCTTCTGTTTTGTTTTGTTTTGGTTCTGTTTTGGTAGTTGAGATGGTTGAATAAATGTTTTGAGAAATGATTGAGGATGTGTTAAAAGGTTTATGAGAGATTGAATTGGTTTTTATGATTTTTATGGGTTTTGTTGATCTTCTGTAAAGTTCTATAGCTTCTGTGCTTCTGTAGCTCTGTAGTCCTGTTGTTCTGTGGTTCTGTTATGTTGTTTCTGTTGAGTGTTATGATGGATGTATGGATGTTTTGGGAAGTGTTTTTGTCTTAGGAAAAGGATGAATGGAAGCTCTATTCAAGTCAATTGAAGTGAAGAAGTAACTGCTGAAGATTTACAGAAGGTTACAGAAGACAGTGACAGAAGACAGATCTCACAAGACACTATGATGTCTCTGGTGCCCTTTCATACCAGACATACCTTTTGGGAGGTGCATCCACGACCTAATGAGGATTATTGTGAGTGATTATTGAGTGATTGTACTGAGGATATGATGTAGTATTGAGAGCATACTATTGTGAGAGAGATCATATGCAAGAGATAGTTGATTCTATGTGAAACATTGTATCTTTCTATGAGGGAGAAGACTATGAAGACAATGAAGATGAATACTATGTGATTTATTTCCATCAAAAGTTATGTTCTCTTTGTCTATTAATGAAGAATATGAAGAACATGATCAAGTTTGTTAAAGATAAATCCGTGGGAGATATCTACTATGATGCTGCGCGAAGAATTGCTATTTTCTTTGTTTTGATGATCAAAAGAATGAAATAAAAGCTTGTTGATGTTACAAGATAAATTTTCTTGCAAGATAATTCCCTTTTCCTTGGTGTTTCTCTTGGGGCTCCATGTTTTTGGTGCGCAGCCGGGGAAACTTGCCATCAACAAGCACCAGAAGAGGCTGAAAATGAATGAAATGGCATTGCCAAGAAGAGGAGAATTCAATGGATGTTTGTAAAGTTCCTTCTTCCATTGAAGAGTTGGAATTTCTCATAATCAAAGCCACTTTCCACAAGAAGTTCATCCCACAATGGCGGAAACACATCACCATCATGATGCATGCTCTATGTGGTGGACTGTTTCCTCTTCCTATTGAAGCAGCAGAAACTTGCATCTTGGTGGCAAATTGTTTGGGAACAAACTAAAGAGCAGAAACAGAGAGAATGACCATCCTTGGAAGATTTGGCATTCATTGAGAAGTTTCCTGACATCATTAAGTGGGAGATTGTGAAGAAGCTTCAGGAGTCTTGGTCTGTAGAGGTTCATGAAGACAAGAAGGAAAAAAGTTGGAATTTGTTCGTGGATGCTCAATAGCAAGATATGTGGGATGCTTGGTGTTCTGACAAATCTTTTGTTTGTCCAATTGGCAACCCACTGGAAGTTGGTAGATAGAGTGTTCTTTACAACATACACTATTGAAACCATAAGAAGTTGGCATTACTATGATGATGGCACCACCACAATGCTTAGACGTATGCATTTTG
This sequence comes from Lygodium microphyllum, assembly GCF_053477565.2. NCBI lineage: Eukaryota > Viridiplantae > Streptophyta > Polypodiopsida > Schizaeales > Lygodiaceae > Lygodium > Lygodium microphyllum. The sequence continues at coordinate 20,405,251 of NC_141162.1, forward strand.
ACACCTTCAGAACCGAATACCTTCCTCTGTGCAGTGGCATGAAAGCAGAATTCAGAGACGTTGAAAAGGAAGAAGTAGAAGAAATGTTGGCAAGAGAGTCCTTCAGAGATTGAAGCCTTTTGTTATCCCTCTGTGGAGCACTAACAACATAGTGGAGCCAACCCCCTGATGAATGACGCAATAAAGAGGCAAGCATTAGAACGAGTCTAGAGGTACGTGAGAAGAGAGAAAGCAAAAATCAAAGCTGAGAACGAGCTCGCAGCAGAAGCTTCCTTTGATGCCCTAAAAGCACTCTTTACAGAAGTCCCAATGGCACATCAAGCCCTTCCTCCTCCTGCTGGAGGTCCACTTCCAAGCCAGATCCGTCCTGGAGGTCCACTTCCAAGCCAGATCCGTCCTGCAAATATAGTCCCGTTGCCAATTTTTAAGGGAGAGTACAATGAAGACCCCGACCTTCATGTAGTAGAGTTTATGGTAGCATTTGTGGCTAACAATGCCAGAACCCCTGAGCATTGGTTAGCAATATTCCCCGCCACTTTCAAGGGCGCGGCGTTTCAGTGGTATGAGAGACAAGCAGTAGGAACTTTTGGCACATGGGACGACCTGAAGTTGGCCTTCCTCACTAAATTCAGGCGTGAAGGTTTTGAAGAGCGGATGTGAGAGGAATTTATGAATTTAAGTCAGTCCTCTGGAGAAAGAGTAGAAGCTTATGTCTCACGAATGGAATCCATCCTGAAGAGATGGACTAACCATAATCTAGATGATGGCATTCAGAAGGGAGTGTTTCTTAGAGGATTACAACCAGAAGTCCGTAAGTTTGTGGAGCTGCAAAGACCAGCCACACTGCAAGCTACAACAAAAGGTGCAAGACTACGATGAAGTGGAAGCTAGATTGGCGATGAATCCAGGAAGAGGAGTCCTACCTCCTCTGATGCGAGGAATGATATACCCACCAAATGCAATCCTAGGGACTGTCCCCTACCCCTACCAACAGATGCCCCCAATATCACAGTACAGTGCACCAAATCCACAGTGGCCATAATGAATGCCTCAAATGATGGTTCAACCACAACAACAATGGTCCCAAACAATTTCCCCAATGCCAAATCAGCAGCAACAGTGGAATCCTACCAACTAGAGCCAATAGCCAACAGTTCAAATAGGAGCTCTGAATCAGAATCAGAACAGAGACCCCTCTGCACCAGCCCAACCTGTATATGCAGTGATTACAGAGACTCCTCAAAACCCTATTGCCAGTGCCTTAGGAGGAGAAAGCGTAAAGGACTACTTATCAAACTCAGTTGCAAAAATAAAAAAGGAGTTGACGGATGTGATTACAGAGCAGCTACAGACGCTGAAAGTGAATACCGCTAGCATATCCAACGTTGCAGGAGCAGGAAGAGATGTGATGCGGCCAAATACTTGGTGTGGTAAGTATCATCAAGCAGGCCATTTAGCCACTGAATGTACACGAAAACCAACCATTCCTGGAGCCTTCTATTCCTACTGTTCGCGGAAGAACCATACAGAGGATATTTGCTCTCTGAAAGAGATGCATGATAGGAGAAGGAAGGAACAAGACACAAGATTCAACTTGCTGTAATCTAAAATGACAACACAGGATATTGGACCAAAGCCTAGGGAGTTCGGTCCTAATTTCAGACCCAGAAGATTTCCATCCCAAAGTTACAGAGGAAGGCAGTCTGGCCGTGGTCAGAGATCAGAAGTGGAGTGTTACAGATGCAGAGAAAAGGGACACATTTCACCAAATTGTCCAAATCCCAGAAGGTCAGTGGATTACAAGCCCTTATGCAATCGATGCAAAGGAGAAGGCCACACTGCAAAGGACTGTCCCAGTCCAGCCCCTGTAAAGGCCAATGTCACTGATAGCCAACAGAAGGTATAAGAACCTGCTTCCAATTTGGTCGAGTTGGAAGTTGCTGTTGTGACGCATGCAAAGAAGAAGGAACCACCTATCTAGAAAGAAAATAATCATCCTGCCAGAACAGTGAAGTTTAATCTTCCACCAAAAGAACAAAACAGAACAGAGCCTCACAGTGCCGTACAGAGCACTACAATGCCACAGAGAGTCACAGAGACAATTCCAGAGACAGGACCAGAGGTCCAGGAGATAGATGAGGAGGAAGTACCACAAGTGGCAGAAGAAGGCTCCATGATGCCCCTATTGGAAGGAAAAGGGAAAATGAAAATGGGTGTTGCCCCATTCCCTAACCGTTTAGAGAAGCCAATGGATCCTATTAAGGAATATGATCTGGTCAGAGATCTAGATACCTTTAAACCAAACCTCACATTTCGACAATTGTTGATGTGGTCTCCCAGTTGTTGCCGAAAAAGGTTCAAAAGTATACTGACAAGAAGACGTGGATTAAGGATTGCTCCCTCAACATCAACAAAGTCTAGCAAAGCTCCAGAGCTTGTAAAAGAAGTGGATGTGGCTAACACCTTTCTAGATCCGGGTACCCCAGAGACTGGTGTGTGGATAGAAGGCTGCTTTATTACAAATGCACCGATTGATGGTGGCTCATCAGTGAACATTATGACGGATGTGACAATGAAGGATCTAGGCCTACAAGGTGTGCAACCAACCCAATGGCTCATCAGACTGGCGGATCAGAGTAGAATCAAGCCTTTGGGTATTCTCCCATATGTGAAGACTACAATGGCTGGAAAAGATTATTGGCTAACCTATCTGGTGGTGAAGCCAAACTCTTATGGTATATTCTACCCCCTGTTACTGGGCAGACCGTGGCTTTTTGAAGCCAGAGCAAGGACGGATTGGTTCAAAGGAACTTTGACCTTGGGTAGAGGACCGAATAAAGTGGTGCTGAAGTTATATGGTGCTCAAAAAGGACATGGATCCACCTCCTTGGAATTATCTTCTGACTCCCCCAATGAGGCTACAGATGGAACATCAGCAGAGACGAATATGCTGTCAAACAGATCCTTCCCAAGAAAATAGTGGCACAGTCCCTGATAGTGGGTACTGTAAGCCAACTCCCAAAAGATGCAAAGTCATTATCAATGGGTGAATACTTCCTGCCTGAACCAGGAACGATTTTCGAAATCACTTCTGATAGTGAGATAGAAGCATGGATGTACTGCTCTCCCTGTTACATGTCCATAGGAGAGCTAGGGACAGAGGCAGAAGGCAAAGCAGAGGACTTGTTCTTCTCTTACAGAGCACCTACAGAGGCAGAGTCGGAGTCTGAAGAGGATGATGATGAATCTGAAGAAGGAGACTTTGAAAGTGAGACAGAAGAAACCACTCCACCCACAGAAGGCATAGATGAGGAGGGAGTTCTAGAAGCTTCAGAAGCAGAAGACTCCATGCTGTGGGACAGAATGGCAATGGTACCCTTTGGATTGGTAAATGGATCTTTCCATAGGCAAAGCCTATACAAGAAGTGGATCAAGCAAAATAAGCCGTATTTTATCAGTGGTTCTTGTCGCACCCATCCATACTTGTCAAGAAAGGATGATGATGATGCTCCTTATCAAAAGTACCGGTCCCAAGGCCACAACGGAATTCCGAGAGCCCCTGTTATGTAACATTCCTGGATGCATCCTCTGAAGAGGAGTCCTCAAGCTCTAAGGTAATTAACATTCAAACCAAAACCGAGATAGTGCTGATCCCATTTCACCATTTCAAGGGGCAACCTAAGTCCTTACTGCAAGAAGACATTGGGTGTAGTGGGACATCAGAAGAGGACACCATTCCCTGGAAGGAGTCGGATCTGTACCCAGAAGCAATCCGTGGGACCTCCATTCGTGAAGTAGAAGGTGAAAGGCAGTTAACCTTTGTGGATGCAGATGGCACTGAACGCCATTTGAAGGTGGGTGGCAGCCTACCAGAAGAGGAGTTGTCAACCTTGTATAACTTGTTGAAAGAGAATTTGGACGTGTTTGCTTGGTCCTACAAAGACCTAAAGGGGATTGATCCCACAATATGTCAGCATCATATTGATTTGGAGCCTGATGCCAAGCCAGTACGGCAACGACAAAGGCGAATGAACCCGAATTATTCCACATTGGTGAAAGCAGAGCTGCTGAAGCTTCTGGAAGTTGAGTTCATCTATCCAGTGGCAAATAGTGAATGGGTCTCACCCATCGTGGCTATACCCAAGAAGAATGGCAAGCTTTGTATATGTGTGGATTTCCGCAAGTTGAATTCCAAGACGAAGAAGGATCACTTTCCTATCCCTTTTACAAACCAGCTGTTAGACATAGTGGCATGACATGAGCTTTATTACCTTCTGGATGGATTCAATGGATACAACCAAGTGCCGATAGCAGAAGAAGATCAGTCCAAAACAACCTTCACCACAGAATGGGGGACCTACACTTACCGAGTGATTCCATTTGGACTCTGCAATGCCCCTGCTACTTTCCAGCGAGTCATGATGGCTGCATTTCAAAATCATCTGCACGACTTTATTGAGATATATTTGGATGACTTCTGTGTCTATAGTTTGATCCGTGAACACTGGGGACATTTGGAACAATGCTTTGACCGATGCCGGGAGTATGGGATCTCCCTCAATCCCGACAAATGCATCTTTGGGGACTCTTCTGGAGTTTTGTTGGCCCACATTGTCTCTGCACAAGGGATATCAACAGACCCTGCAAAGATCGAGAAGATCGCAGCTCTGACAGCACCCACCAACCTCAAACAGTTGAGGGGATTCCTATGCCATGTGGGTTACTACAAAAGGTTCATAGCCCATTTTGCAACAAAGGCAACCTCCTTGCACAAGTTTCTGAGAAAAGATGCAGAGTTTATTTGGATGGAAGAATGTGACAAAGCCTTCAACACTCTGAAGCAGTGTCTGATTGAGGCACCCATTCTGCAACCTCCTGATTGGACGAAGGAGTTCCATGTGCACACTGATGCATCCATTGAAGGCTTAGGCGCAGTTCTATGCCAGAAGGGCCCCTCGAAATTAGATCAACCGATCTATTACGCAAGCCGAAAAGTCACTGATAGGGAACGGAACTATACAGTGACAGAGCTGGAGTGCTTGGCAATTGTGTTTGCCCTAGAGAAGTTTCGCCACTACCTAATGTCTACCCACTTTAAATTTTATGTGGATCATGAGGCCCTGTCCTTTCTAATGAACAAAGCAGATGTGAAAGGATGAATGATGAGATGGCTCCTTCTATTCCACGAGTTTGACTTTGAGGTAATTACCAAACCTGGTCGTTCCCATGTTCTGGCTGATCATCTGTCGCATATCCCACAGACTGCAGACGAGGAGCAGGATGATCCAGACCTCCCTGATGCTTCCCTATTCTTGGTACAAACTGTAACCCCCTGGTATGCAGACATTGCCAATCTGCTGGCAACCCAACAGTACCCTCCTGGCATTTCTAGTCGGGAAAGGAAGAAGTTTATGTTAGAATCAGCCCCCTACACCTTGTTAGGCGGTGCACTATACAAGAAAGGCAAAGATGAAGTGCTCAGAAGATGTGTTGTAGGAGATGAGATTGGGATTGTTTTGAAGGCTTGCCATGACGAGCCATGTGGAGGCAACTTTGCAGGAGAAGCTACAGCCAGGAAGGCTCTACTAGCAGGATACTGGTGGTCAACCCTCCACAAGGATGCATATGATTACTGTAAAATATGTGATGCCTATCAACGAATGGGGAAACCCACCAAAACAAGTACTATGTCACTGCAACCTATCCTTCCTTTGAAGCTGTTTGAGAAGTGGGGTATCGACTTCGTCGGCCCAATCGATCCTCCCACCAGAAGAAAATAGAACAGATACATCCTGGTATGTACGGATTATGTTACTAAGTGGTGTGAAGCTAAAGCTCTAAAGTGAGACGATGGTAACAGCGTGGCCCTGTTCATGTGCGAGAATATCATCACCCGTTTTGGCAGTCCCCTAGAGCTTGTAAGTGATAGAGGCACTCATTTCATTAATAAAGTCATGGAAGAGTTGACAGAGCTGTATAAGATCCGCCATTGCAAGTCCACTCCTTATTACCCCAGAGCCAATGGCCAAGTCGAAGTCACCAATCGCATCCTCTGCTCAATCCTGACAAGAACAATTTCCGCACATCGTCGTGATTGGGATGATTGACTTACAGAGGCCCTCTGGCCATACAGAACCTCCCATAAAGCAGCTACAAGACAGACACCCTTCCAGCTGGTGTATGGTACAAAAGCCATTTTGCCTGTTGAACTGGAGTTGCCCTCTCTTCGAGTGGCTATCATAGAGCGTTTGGGGGATGACGTGTCTGCAATGCTGTCTCTTGCACTTGGAATGTTTAGATGAGACTTGCCAACTGGCTCTTCAGTGCATGGAAGCCACTCAAGCTCGATGTAAGTCTTACCATGACAGCTTCATCAAGCACAAGGAGTTCAAAGAAGGTGATCTTGTCCTAGCCTATGATTCACGATTTGGCAAGTTTCCTGGCAAGCTTCAACAAGGTGGATGGGCCCATATAAGATACTTGCTGTCAACCCTAACGGCTCTGTCCAAGTGCAAACCGTCGATGCCTCTGATGATCCCTTCCTGATTAATAGATATCGCTTGAAGAAGTATTTCCCTCCCTGGGGATCCTGACAATCACAGCTGGTCGACTCTTTTCCCTTTGGGCGTCGAGCTGTACTCCTTCTGGTGCTTCTAATCGCCATCATGCTTATTCTGATGAGGCAGCCTCATTCTGTTAGCCCCTCACAGCCACCTCCCACCCTTTGTTCTCTTCTCGTCTGATCCATCAAGAGTGGCGAGGGTGGTTTTGACACATGGTATTTCTACCATTCTCCTTTTTACTTGAAAAAAAAAAGATATATCGGTCATGGGAGAAAAGGACTTCGGTCCCTGTCATGCCGACCTATTCTTTGAGAAAAGGTGGAGACACCCTCGGGAATAGGGGAAAACAAGAAAAAAGAAAAAAAACAAGAAAAAAGAAAAGAAAGAAAGAAAAAAAAAAGAAAACAAGAAAAGAAAAGAAACTGTTATGGGAGAAAAGGAAGAAATTCCCTGTCATAGCAGGCCTCATTCCAAGAAAAGGTGTTTAACACCCTTGGGCGGGAAGCTGGCTGTGGAAAAGGTGGCAACACCCAGCAGTCCAGAAAGTGGATTCATCAATTGACATCCCCAAGATCCAGTTCCGAAGCTGCCTTCCTTGGTACGCTGTGTCCTGTGCCTTTCTGCGGAGCGTTTAACAGTCCTCTAGTAGCAGACACCATGTTCTTATGTAACACAACGTTCGATCTGATGGCTACCTCCTTGGGTATGCCTTTTCAACAACTGACGATGCGATCTTCATCGACAAACAATCGAGTGACGTGAGATTTCATCCTAACAGGATGGGGAAGTGAGTATGGGCTACCCTCTGTAACTATCAAACAAGCGTGAGACAGAGGGTGGGGTGAGTGACTAGTCTTTTCCCTTCAAATCAAATGAGAGGTGAGAAGTGTGAATGAAGTGTTGCACGCACGGGTTGGGCCTCTCAATACATAAAGCACGATATGTTCCTATGCACTGCATTATAAGGCTCCCTGGCCTTCCTTTTCGCACCGTATGCTAGCACAGGACGGGATGCATAGTTGCACCCTCAAATGCGCACAAGGCATACAACCTCTGCACAAGTGACGGTGATGATAACATCAATGGGTTTCAGGAAAGGGCTACCCTCCTATATCTATCAATAGAGCGTGAGACAGAGGGTGGGCTGAGTGTGACTGGAGTTTCTTCAATCAATTACCGAGAGGTGAGATTGAGGGATGTTACAACCTTTGGCGCAAGGTATGTTCCCGTTTCCCTATGCACCTATGGGGTAGGTCTTTGCCATCAACACAAGACATGTCACCTTGTTTTGTACACTGCACTGTAAGGCTCCCTTGCCTTCTTGCTTACACCTATGTCAGACGGGTTGGACGCACTGATGCACCATCAATTGTGCACCCTGGCATACTCCCTCTGCACCATTCCTTTGTCGCTTCCTCAACCGGGTGTGAGATATAGGTTTTCATCTTGATTTTCTCGAGTGATATTAGTCATGGGATGAGTGACTGCTCTTTCATTCCATATGAGTGATTGTGCGTTGAGTGCAACATTCCTCATCATCGACGAATTTCTTGCGATTCATCCACCAGCTACCTCCCTGGGTGTTGCCTCATGGTCCCTGCCACGAAGGACGTGTGCTGTGAAGATACCTTGGTACCTCCTGCAGCCGACAACAACACAGGATGTGCCATCGACAGTCAACCTTGATTCTTGAGAACATGGGCCAAGTTTTTCTAACCCTATACTTTTTGTTGTCAGTGATGTTCATGTTTTAAGTGTGGGGATGTTAGTGGTTGGTCTGCTGTGTGGTATTAGGTCCCTGTTGCTCGGTCAACCCTACCCATTAAGGTTTTAAGTGTGGGGACGCGTCCCTGCGCGTCTACCTTGCATAACGCCTGCATATGCCTCACTTGGATCATGCGTGTATGCCATGACTTTCTTTTATCCTCCTGGGTCCCTTCCCCACCCCACCGTCCCTTGTCACCCCTCCCTTGGGGATGTTCCTCCTCCATTTCTCTTTTTCTCTTATTTTGATGTGTTTCCATGTGAACGTACCCTACGTTCCCCCAAATTCCAATCTAAACTTATAGCCCTGTTCGTTTCTTTGAACTATCCAATTTTCCTTTTTCCCTACCCCTGTTCCGATGCACGTTTTTTGAGTTATTAATTTTTGACAGGTTTTGCGTACATTAGACGGTTTTCCATGTGAACGTACTTTTCTTACTTCGGAACGGTGATCTGACGTGCTAGCCCTGTCCTACCCTTTCCCCCTGACATTTTTCCTTTTTACTCTGTGTCATTCCAATGCACGGTTTGTCCAATATTAACTTTTTGGTTTTTCAGGATCTTTTTGTGCGTCTTTTTGACATTTTTCCATGTAAATCTGCCTTGTTTGCCTCATAATTCCAATTTGACTTGACAGTCGTGTCCATCGCGCCTTTCCTTACATTTTTCCTTTTTTCTCCCCCCTATTTCAACAACAGCATTTTACTATGTTAGGCCTATGAACCTCTGTCCCCCGCACATTTTGCGTTTTTACTGCACTTCGTTCCAGTGCACGGATTGTTCCGTATTAATTTCTGAATCCCTTTTCTGGTCAATTTTTCGAGTTTTTCCCATGTGAACGTGTCTTATGTCAGTCGGAACGGTGTTCTGTCGAGATATGGTTGTCGTGCATGTGCTTTTGCACATTTTTACTTTTTCCCACACTTTGTTCCAATGCATGGATCGTATGATATTAATTTTCGTTTACATTTTTGGACCCGTTTTTTGTGTTTTTTGCATGTGAATGCCTTGTCTTTCCCCCGAAATCCCCGTTGCACTTTTTCCCTATCTTCCCCCTGCCGTCTTGCACAATTTTTGTTTTTACATCATTTCATTTCGATGCCCGGATTGTGAGATATTAATTTTTCTTTATTTTTACGTGTTTCACGCAACTCATCCCGCGCGTGAACGCACCCGTTTTCGATTTTACGCGTCTCAACATGCCCCGGTCACGTACGCGTATCTCGTGCCACTATCCTGGCGCCATTCCGATCTCGCCACGGTAAATTTTTTTTACCCCTCACCACACACGCGCGCGGGACGGGGGCACGCCTTTCGTCTTTTTTTTCTATTTTTTAATTTATTCCTTAATTTATTAATTTATTAATTAATTAATTTAAAAATATTTTCCCCCCCCTCCTGCGTCTGTTGCAACTACCTCACCCCTTTCCCTCTTCTCTCTCCCCCCCTCCCTCTCTTCTTCTTCTTCTTCTTCTTCTTCTTTCTCTCTCCTCGTAAACCCCCCACTCTCTCTCCCCTCCTGCTTCCCTCCATCTACTTCCCCCACCTCCTTCCTCCTCCCCTCCTACTCCCTCCCCTCTTCCCTTCACCCTCCTCTTGCTTCCTCCCCATCAACCCGCCCCTAGGCGTCTTCTTCCACCTCCTACCCCTCCCTTCCTTCGCCTACCCGCTGGCCTATTGGCCGCTCCTAGGTGCCGCCTCGCCCGCTGGGGGTTGACCGCCCTGGTGTTGCTCTCCCGCCGCCCGCCTATGGCTTACGCCCCCGCCACCCCATTGGCTCTCCACCGCCCTGCCGTCTGTGTGTCGTGTGGCACCGTCCTGGGCCTCCCGCCCCCACCATTGGGCCTCCTCTCCCCCCTTTCCACCATTCCCGCCGCCACCACGCCTCCTTACCCTCCTCTCCACCACTTCCGGTTGTTGTGCCCTCCATAACGCTCCCTTCCCCCCTTTCCCCATTTCCACCCCCCCTTAACACCCATTCCCCCCCCCCCCCCAAGTCACATACCAACCCCCCAGGCACACCACCCACACACAAACCCACCCTCCAAGCCCCCATTCACCCACACACACCAACCCTCCTATCCTAAGCCCCTTTTCCCACCCCCCCGCAGCGCAGAACCCGCCCCCTTCATTTAACAAACAACAAACACAACCGCACCCCTTTCTAGCCCCCCTGTCACACGCAGGGTGTGCGTGCGCGTGGCTATTCGCGTGCGTGTACGCGAGAGCATGTCTGTTAGCGACTGTTCACGCGCGGGACGTGCGTTCCGCCTTGTCCGTGCGATGGTGTGCTACAGCCAGCCATTCACACACAGTCCTTATCAGCTGTTCACACGCAGCCGGGTACTGCCCTTTTAATTTAAAATCCTGAAAAACCCTAAAAACACATTTAAAATTTTAAAATTTCCTTTAAAATCAATTAAAAATAAAAAAGTACCAAAAAAATTCCTTAAAATTTTCCAATATTTTTGCAAACAATTGAAATATTTTTCCGAACTAACATATTGAAAAAAGTTTACAAAAAATTTTCAAAAATTGAAATTCTTATGCAAAACCATGAAAAAAATTCCTTAAAATTTCATAAACATGCCGAAATAATGTCATAATTTTTTCAAAGAAAATTCTACAAATTCTTTTGTACATTTTGCCAATATTTTCTCATTGAAAATGCTTTCCTTAATTGGCAAAAGTATTAATTGGAGCCAAAACCCTAATTTAAAAAAAATTAATTAAAAAATCATTTTTAATCCCACAAATGAGCTGAAAAAAATGAATTAAATCCGATCACCTTCTTTACACTTGATGCTCATGATTGATTGTTGAAATTTCATGTCCACGTCACTTTAAAAAAAAAAAACCAAACAAACAATACAACTAAACCAAACTTTAAAAAAAAAAAAAAAACAACCCACAAAACCAAACAATCATAATCTTAAATCCCAATCAATCCAAACCCCTAACATCTCCATTTTTTTTCTTTCTTTGGTAACACGTCGCATTTGTTTTATTATTTCTTTTCGGTCAATGTGTTAGTTGTTTTTCCGTTTTCTTATACGATAGGACGACTAGTCTTAGTCGGCCTTTTGTCAGATTTGTGGATTTTCGGTGGATTGCATCTCTCCCTTTTTGAGGCCGTCGTCTCAGACTTTGCAGACAGACCCACACATTGCCAGGTTTTTTCTCTTTTTCCCTCTCTCACGTTGCACCATAACACACATTTAAATTGTAATTAAAATCAATTGACCGTTGCACATACACAAAATTAACAGACTGCACTTCATAAAATTGTAATAAAACGAACCCGAACGTTAATTGTAAAAGGAACCCCGCCGTTGCACAAGCACTTTTGCACCATAACCCACTTAATTTTTGTAAATTAAAACCCATTCACCAATGCACACACACACGCGTTACAGACACCTTTAACTTGTAATAAAATGAACCCCTCGAAGTAACGCATGCATGCACTTAAGTGCTACAGATCATGTAATTATAATAATGAATTGCATTAGTAGAGACCCAGTCAAGTAAAGTCGTGTCAAGTCTGAGAGGGGCTAGGTTACGTTTCTGACTCACCATGCATTAACGGATTAAACATTAATAATGAACTATGCTTAATTGATTATTTACACAAAATGAGTCGTTAGTTTAACCCATCCACTTCACCGCACTGTAGGACCCTGAACGTTTACGGGGATTGGGTTTTCTTGGTCAAAGATGTCGATCATATCTGTTCATGTCTATTTTACTAGTCCGAGTCTGTGATTCTGTTTGGAGTTTGGTCAGTGTCTGGGTTACGGTATGTGTGACACTTTTGTTTTATTTTGTATGCTTGATTATAGGGTTTTGGGTGCTTGTTTGTATTGCATACTCACCAAGCTTTCGGTTGCATATGTGCGTAGGTCATGTTGAATTTTCGATAGGATGTGGTTTGCTTGGGGTGGTTTAGTCCAGTCTGTCTTGTCCTAAATCTTTCTCTTGTCAATGGTCTTAGTGGTGGTTTTGTTTGTGAGTTTTGCAGGTTTTCTCTTTGATTCCTGGTTTATGAGTGTGGTTTTTGCTATAGTCTGAATGGCATCATCATCTTCTTCTTCCCCTCCGATTGTGGTATAGCATGTTCCCCTCGCAGTCCATGATTATTCTCTCCTTCTAGAGGTGGATTACATCCGACGTGCAAGCCTTAGACCATTTGTTGCCCTTACATTGCCGTGGGTAGATGAGAAGCTTTGTTACTCCTTCTTGGCTTCTTATAAAAACTAGTCTGGCCTGGTTTATAACTGTACCTTCTACTTATCTACAGCTAATATCCATGAAGCGTTGTGTTGCCTGAAAGTACTGCAACTGACCTTCACTAGTACCAAGTTTACTAGCCAAAGTGACCATTTCCTCAAGGGCAGAATTTTTCTCAAGCTGCAAGGATGCATTCTCCTCTTCCAACTTAGCAACCTTAGATTCTAACTCTTGGATAGTTACCTTCTGGGAATCCATTAAGGATGTGGCAGCAGTCATTCGAGTATTAATATCATCGAGTGTAGCCCTTTCTGTAGACAAATCCTCCGTGCCTTAATCAACTAACTAGTCAAGGAATCCACCTTGTCTTGGAAGGAAGTATAAACACTAGTGTACGTTGTCTAAAGACAAGAGGTAAGGGAGGTTTCCAGAGTGGACTGGACATTTGAAAGTAGCTGTGAAAGCATAGGTCCAGATAATATAGTATGTAAGGATGAAGGCATTTGTTGATCAATTTGTCCTTCCTTTTGGGCTGAAAATAATTAGGACAGGAGAGGAAAGAAGGAAGGGCACTACCGAATACAGCAGGAATAGGTGCGGGTACAGGGGAAGCAAGTACAAGAGGGCTGGAAGGACCCTTTGTACGAAGGCGTTTCTTGCGAGAAAAATATAACAGGGGACTCCTCATCTTCTGAATTTGGTTGCATAGGTGGAGGGGAAGGGACTGATGGTGGAGGCTCCGGCGGTAAAGGAACAGAATCAGGCACTAGCACACCACCAGGAGGAGGTGCAAAAGTGATAATGCGATGTAAGAAAGCACCATAGGAAACATTAATGATCTGACCCTTCCGTACACGCTGGAAATGTTGATCCATCTTGGAGAGCAAGAAGCTTGCCCAATTGAACTTAATACCCTCTAGGATCTTCATAGAAGCCGTGAACAGTTCCTTGGAAAGATACTTAGAAGCGGACTTACTCGTCATAAATCGGTCCTGGAGGAACTGACACAGTTGCTTCCATACTAGAGAAGAGATTGGAGCAATAGAGACCCCTGAACTGTTAATAAGTTGATTGAGAAGCAAGGGGGTAGAAGTTTCATTCTTCAAGAGCGTAACTATCTCTTCAGCAGTAAGTAACTGGTTATCGCTGGGCACAAAGGAAGCAGAAAGGGGCAAGCACAACGCTTCATGGATATGAGCTGTAGATAAGCAGAAGGTACGGTTATAAACCAGGCCAGACTAGTTTTTATAAGAAGCCAAGAAGGAGTAACAAAGCTTCTCATCTACTACTGACGGCAATGTAAGGGCAACAAATGGTTTGAGGCCTGCACGTCGGATGCAATCCGCCTCTAGGAGAGAATGATCATGGACTGCGAGGGGAACATACTGTACCACAATCGGAGGGGAAGAAGAAGAAGATGATGCCATTCAAACTATAACAAAAACCACACTCACAAACCAGGAATCAAAGAGAAAACCTGCAAAACCCACAAACAAAACCACCACTAAGACCATCGACAGGAGAAAGATTTAGGACAAGACTGACTGGACTAAACCACCCCAAGCAAACCATATCCTACCGAAAATTCGACATGACCTACGCACATATGCGACCAAAAGCTTGGTGAATATGCAGTACAAACAGGCACCCAAAACCCTGTAATCAAGCACACAAAATAAAACAAAAGTGTCACACATATCGTAACTGAGACACTGACCAAACTGCAAACAGAATCACAGACTCGGACTAGTAAAATAGACATGAACAGATATAACCGACATCTTTGACCAAGAAAACCCAATCCTCGTAAATGTTTAGGGTCGTACAATGCGGTGAAGTGGATGGGTGAAACTAACGACTCATTTTGTGTAAATAATCAATTAAGCATAGTTCATTATTAATGTTTAATTCGTTAATGCATGGTGAGTCGGAAACGTAACCCATCCCCTCTCAGACTTGACACAACTTTACTTGACTAGGTCTCTACTAGTGCAGTTCATTGTTATAATTACATGATCTGTAGCACTTGAGTGTATGCATGCGTGATTTCGGGGGGTTCATTTTATTACAAGGTGTCAGTAACGCGTGTGCGTGTGCATCGGTGAATGGGTTTTAATTTACAAAAATTAAGTGGGTTATGGTGCAAAGGTGCTCGTGCAACGGCGGGGTTCCTTTTACAATTAACGTTCAGGTTCATTTTATTACAATTTTATGAAGTGTAGTCTGTTAATTTTGTGTATGTGCAACGGTCAATTGATTTTAATTACAATTTAAATGTGTATTATGGTGCAACGTGAGAGAGGGAAAAATAGAAAAAACCTGGCAATGTGTGGGTCTGTCTGCAAAGTCTAAGACGACGGCCTCGAAAAGGGAGAGACCCAATCCACCGATAATCCACAAATCTGACAAAAGGTCGACTAAGACTAGTCGTCCTGTCGTACAGAAAAATGGAAAAACAACTAACACATTGACCCAAAAGAAATAAAAAAAAAATGCAACGTGTGACCAAAGAAAGAAAAAAAAATGGAGATGTTAGGGGTTTGGATTGATTGGGATTTAAGATTATGCTTCTTTGGTTTTATGGGTTGTTTTTGTTTTTGTTTTTTTAGTTTGGTTTGGTTGTATTGTTTGTTTGGTTTTTTTTTTAAAAGTCATGTGGACATGAAATTTCAACAACCAATCATGAGCATAAAGTGTAAAGAAGGTGATCGGATTTAATTCATTTTTTTCCAGCTAATTTATGGGATTAAAAATGATTTTCTCATTGAATTTTTTTAAATTAGGGTTTTGGCTCCAATTAATACTTTTTCCAATTAAGGAAAGCATTTTCAATGAGAAAATATTGGCAAAATGTACAAAAGAATTTGTAGAATTTTTGGAAATTTTTTTTGACATTATTTCGACATGTTTATGAATTTTTAAGAAATTTTTTTCATTTTTTTTCATGGTTTTAAAAAAGAATTTCAATTTTTGAATTTCTTTTGTAAAATTTTTTCAATATGTTAGTTTGGAAAAATATGTCAATTGTTTGCAGAAATATTGGAAAAAATTCAAGAATTTTTTCTATAATTTTTTTATTTTTAAATGATTTTTAAGGACTTTTTGATTTTTTAAATGTGTTTTTAGGGTTTTTCGGGATTTTAAATTAAAAGGCCAGTACCCGGCTACGTGTGAACAGCTGATAAGGACTGCGTGTGAACGGTTGGCTGTAGCACACCACCGCATGGACAAGGCGGAACGCGCGTCCCGCGCGTGAATAGTCACTAACAGATACGCTCCCGCGTACACGCACGCGAACAGCCACGCCCATGCACACCCTGCGTGTGAGAGGGGGGCCTAAAAAGGGGTGCGATTGTGTTTGTTGTTTGTTAAATGAAGGGGGCGGGTTCTGCGTTGCCGAGGGGGGGGGGTGGGAAAAGGGGCTTAGGATAGGAGGGTTGGTGCGTGAATGGGGGTGTGACTGGCGGCTAAGGGGGGGGGGGGGGGGGGGGGGGGCGCGCTGTTTGGGAGTGGTGGTGGAAATGGGGGGGCTAAGAGGGGGTGAAAATGGGGGGGAATGGGAGGGGTGTGGGAATGGGTGTTAAGGGGGGGTGGAAATGGGGGTGGGGGGAAAGGGGGGAAGGGGGCGTTATGGAGGGCACAACAACCGGAAGTGGTGGAGAGAAGGGTAAGGAGGCGTGGTGGCGGCGGGAATGGTGGAAAGGGGGGAGAGGAGGCCCAATGGTGGGAGGCCCAGGACGGTGCTACACGACACACAGACGACAGGGCGGTGGAGAGCCAATGGCGCGGCGGGGGCGTAAGCCACAGGCGAGCGGCAGGAGAGCAGCACCATGGCGGTCAACTGCCAGCGGGCGGGGTGGCACCTGGGAGCGGCCAACAGGCCAGCGGGCAGGCGGAGGAAGGGAGGGGTAGGAGGTGGAAGAAGACGCCTGGGGGCAAGCGGATGGGGAGGAAGCAGGAGGAGGAGGGTGAAGGAAAGAGGGGAGGGAGTAGGAGGGGAGGAGGAAGGAGGTGGGGGAAGTAGATGGAGGGAAGCAGAAGGAGGGGAGCAAGAGAGAGGGGGTTATGGGGAGAGAGAAAGAAGAAGAAGAAGAAGAAGAGAGAGAGGGGGGGAGAGAGAAGAGGGAAAGGGGGGAGGTGGTTGCAACAGACGCGGGAGGGGGGGAAATAATATTTTTAAATTAATAAATAAATTAAAAAGTAGAAAAAAAAAGACGAAAGGCGTGAATAAAATAATAATAATATCTCACAATCCGGGCAACGAAACAAAATGATGTAAAAACAAAAATTGTGCAGGACGGCAGGGGGAAGATAGGGAAAAAGTGCAACAGGGATTCCGGGGGGATGACAAGGCGTTCACATTAAAAAAAAACACAAAAACGGGTCCAAAAACGCAAACAGAAATTAATATCGAAAGATCTGTGCATCAGAACGAAGTGCAGGAAAAAGGAAAAATGTGCAGAAGCACATGCCCGACAACTCTATCTCAATAAAACACTGTTTCGACTGACATAAGACGCGTTCACATGGGAAAAACTCGAAAAATAGACCCGAAAAAGGATTCGAAAATTAATACGAAACGACCAGTGCACCAGAATGAAGTGCAGTAAAAATGCAAAATGTGTGGGGGATAGAGGTTCACAGGCTTGACATGGTAAAACACAGTTCCGATAAGGTTCGGAGGCATTCACATGCAAAAAACACCAAAAAGACACTTAAAAACACATTTAAAAATTAAAAAAGTAAAAATCCAAAAATCAAAACAGGGGGGAGAAAAAATGAAAAATGTAAGGAAAGGCGCGATGGACACGGTGTCAAGTCAAATTGGAATTCCGAGGCAAACAAGGCAGATTCACATGGAAAAATGTCAAAAAGACACACGAAAATATTTCGAAAAACCGTAAAATTAATATTGGACAAATCGTGCATCAGAATGACACAGAGTAAAAAGGAAAAATGTCAGGGGGAAAGGGTAGGATTGGGTTAGCATGTCCAATCACCATTCCGAAGCAAGAAAAGCGCATTCACATGGAAAATCGTCTAATGTACGCAAAACCCGTCAAAAATTAATAACTCAAAAACCGTGCATCGGAACAAGGGTAGGTAAAAAGGAAAATTGGACAATTCGAAGGGACAAATAGGGATATAAGTTTAGATTGGAATTTGGGGGAACGTAGAGTGTGTTCACATGGAAACACAACAAAATAAGGGAAAAAGAGAAATGGAGGAGGAACATCCCCAAGGGAGGGGTGACAGGGGACGGTTGGGTGGGGAAGGGACCCAGGAGGATAAAAGAAATTCATGGCATACATGCATGATTCAAGTGAGGAATATGCAGGGCGTTATGCAAGGTAGACGCGTAGGGACGCGTCCCCACACTTAAAACCTTAACGGGTAGGGTTGACCGAGCAACAGGGACCTAATACCACACAACAGACCAACCACTAACGTCCCCACACTTCATGAACATCACTGACAAGAAAAAGTGTAGGGTTAGAAAAACTTGGCCCATGTTGTCAAGAATCAAGGTTGACTGTCGATGGCACGTCATGTGTCATTGTCGGCTACAGGAAGTACCAAGGTATCTTCACAGCACACGTCCTTCGTGGCAGGGACCACGTGGCAGCACCCAGGGAGGTAGCTGGTGGATGAATTGCAGGAAATTCGTCGATGATGAGGAATGTTGCACTCAACGCACAATCACTCATATGGAATGAAAGAGCAGCCACTCTTCCCATGACTAATATCACTCGAGGAAATCAAGATGAAACCTATATCTAACACCCGGTTGAGGAAGCGACAAAGGAATGGTGCAGAGAGAGTATGCCAAGGTGCACAATTGATGGTGCATCAGTGCGTCCAACCCGTCTGGCATAGGTACAAGCAGGAAGGCAAGGGAGCCTTACAGTGCAGTGTACAGAACAGGGTGACGTGTCCTGTGTTGATGGCAGAGACCCACCCCATAGGTGCATAGGGAAACGGGAACCTACCTTGCGCCAAATGTCGTAACGTCCCTCAATCTCACCTCTCGGTAATTGATCAAAGAAACTCCAGTCACACTTAGTCCACCCTCTATCTCACGCTCTGTTGATAGATATAGGAGGGCAACCCTTTCCTGAAACCCATTGATGTTATCGTCACCGTCACTTGTGCAAAGGTTGTATGCCTTGTGCGCATTTGAGGGTGCAACTGTGCATCCCGCCCTGTGGTGGCATACAGTGCGAAAAGGAAGGCCAGGGAGCCTTATAGTGTAGTGCATAGGAACATATCGTGTTTTGTGCATTGAGAGGCCCAACCCGTGTGTGCAACACTTTATTCACACTTCTTACCTCTCATTTGATTTGAAGGGAAAAGACTGGTCACTCACCCCACCCTCTGTCTCACGCTTGTTTGATAGTTACAAAGGTCAGCCCATACTCACTTCCCCATCCGGTTAGGATGAAAGCTCGTGTCAGTCGATTGTTTGTCGATGAAGATCGCATCGTCAGTTGTTGAAAAGGCGTACCCAGGGAGGTGGCCATTAGATCGAACATTGTGTTGCATAGGAACATGGCGTATGCTACTAGAGGACTGTTAAACGCTCCGCAGAAAGGCAAAGGACACAGCGTACCAAGGGAGGCAGCTTCGGAATTGGATCCTGGGGATGTCAATTGATGAATCCACTTTCAAGACTGTTGGGTGTTGCCACCTTTTCCACAGGCAGCTTCCCGCCCAAGGGTGTTAAACACCTTTTCTTGGAACAAGGCCTGTTATGACAGGAAATTTCTTCCTTTTCTCCCATAACAATTTTTTTTTTTCTTATTTTCTTTTTTCTTTCTTTCTTTCTTCTCTTTTTTCTTGTTTTTTTTTCTTTTTTCTTGTTTTCCCCTATTCCCGAGGGTGTCTCCACCTTTTCTTGAAGAATAGGTCGGCATGACAGGGACCGAAGTCCTTTTTTCCCATGACCGATATATCTTTTGTTTTTTTTTCAAGTAACAAGGAGAATGGTAGAAATACCATGTGTCAGAACCACCCTCGCCACTCTTGCTGGATCAGACGAGAAGAGAACAAAGTAAGGGTGGGAGATAGCTATGAGGGGCTAATAGAATGAGGCCACCTCATCAGAATAAACATGATGGCGATCAGAAGCACCAAAAGGAGTACAGCTCAATGCCCAAAGGGAAAAGAGTCGACCGGCTGTGATTGTCAGGATCCCCAGGGAGGGAAATACTTCTTCAGGCGATATCCATTAATCAGGAAGGGATCATCAGAGGCATCAACGGTCTGCACTTGGACTGCACTTGGACAGAGCCATTAGGGTTGACAGCAAGTACCTTATATGGGCCCATCCACCGCTATTGAAGCTTGCCAGGAAACTTGCCATATCGTGAATCATAGGCTAGGACAAGATCACCTTCTTTGAACTCCTTGTGCTTGATGAAGCTGTCATGGTACGCCTTACGTCGAGCTTGAGTGGCTTCCATGCACTAAAGAGCCATTCGGCGAGTCTCATCTAAACATTCCAAGTGCAGGAGACAACGTTGCAGAGACTCGTCATCCCCCAAACGCTCTATGATAGCCACTCGAATAGAGGGCAACTCCAGTTCAACAGGGAAAAGAGCTTCTGTACCATACACCAGCTGGAAGGGTATCTGTCATGTAGCTGCTTTATGGGAGGTTCTGTACGCCCACAGGGCCTCTGTAAGTCGATCATCCCAATCACGACGATGTGCGGCAATTGTTCTTGTCAGGATTGTGCAGAGGATGCGATTGGTGACTTCGACTTGGCCATTGGCTCTGGGGTAATAAGGAGTGGACTTGCGATGGCGGATCTTATATAGCTCTGTCAACTCTTCCATGACTTTATTAATGAAATGAGTGCCTCTATCACTTACCAGCTCTAGGGGACTTCCAAAACGGGTGATGATATTCTCGTACATGAACAAGGCCACGCTGTTACCATCGTCCCGCTTTAGAGCTTTGGCTTCACACCACTTAGTAACATAATCCGTACATACCAGGATGTATCTGTTCTGTTTTCTTCTGGTGGGAGGATTGATTGGGCCGACAAAGTCAATGCCCCACTTCTCCAACGGCTTCAAAGGAAGGATAGGTTGCAGTGGCATAGCATTTGTTTTGGTGGATTTTCCCATTTGCTGACAGGCATCACATCTTTTACAGTAATCGTATGCATCCTTGTGGAGGGTCAGCCACTAGTATCCTGCTAGTAGAGCCTTCCTGGCTGTAGCTTCTCCTACGAAGTGGCCTCCACATGGCTCGTCATGGCAAGCCTTCAAAACAATCCCAATCTCATCTCCTGCAACACATCTTCTGAGCACTTCATCTTTCCCTTTCTTGTACAGTGCACCGCCTAACAGGGTGTAGGGGGCTGATTCTAAGCTAAGCTTCTTCCTTTCCCGACTAGAAATGCCAAGAGGGTACTGTTGGGTTGCCAGCAAATTGTCAATGTCTGCATACCAAGGGGTTACAGTTTCTACCAGGAATAGGGAAGCATCAGGGAGGTCTGGATCATCCTGCTCCTCGTCTGCAGTCTATTGGATACGCGACAGATGATCAGCCAGAACATGGGAACGACTAGGTTTGGTAATTACCTCAAAGTCGAACTCGTGGAATAGAAGGAGCCATCTCATCATTCGTCCTTTCATGTCTGCTTTGTTCATCAGAAAGGACAGGGCCTCATGATCCACATAAAATTTAAAGTGGGTAGACAGTAGAGGTAGTGGCGAAACTTCTCTAGGGCAAACACCATTGCCAAGCACTCCAGCTCTGTTACTGTATAGTTCGGCTCCCTATCAGTGACTTTTCGGCTTGCGTAATAGATCGGTTGATCTAATTTCGAGGGGCCCTTCTAGCATAGAACTACGCCTAAGCCTTCAATGGATGCATCAATGTGCACATGGAACTCCTTCGTCCAATCAGGAGGTTGCAGAATGGGTGCCTCAATCAGACACTGCTTCAGAGTGTTGAAGGCTTTGTCACATTCTTCCATCCAAATAAACTCTGCATCTTTCCTCATAAGCTTGTGCAAGGAGGTTGCCTTTGTTGCAAAATGGGCTATTAACCTTCTGTAGTAACCCACATGGCCTAGGAATCCCCTCAACTGTTTGAGGTTGGTGGGTGCTGTCAGAGCTGCGATCTTCTTGATCTTTGCAGAGTCTATTGATATCCCTTGTGCAGAGATAATGTGGCCCAACAGAACTCCAGAAGAGACCCCAAAGATGCATTTGTCGAGGTTGAGAGAGATCCCATATTCCCGGCATCGGTCAAAGCATTGTTCCAAATGTCCCCAGTGTTCACGGATCAAACTATAGACACAAAAGTCATCCAAATATACCTCAATAAAGTCGTACATATGATCTTGGAATGCGGCCATCATGACTCGCTAGAAAGTAGCAGGGGCATTGCAGAGTCCAAACGGCATCACTCGGCAAGCACTAGGTCCCCCATTCTATGGTGAAGGTTGTTTTGGACTGATGTTCTTCTGCTATCTGCACTTGGTTGTATCCATTGAATCCATCCAAAAGGGAATAAATCTCATGTCATGCCACTGTGTCTAACAGCTGGTCTGTAAAAGGGATAGGAAAGTGATCCTTCTTCGTCTTGGAATTCAAGTTGCGGAAATCCACACATATACGAAGCTTGCCATTATTCTTTGGTACAACCACGATGGGTGAGACCCATTCACTATTTGCCACTGGATAGATGAACTCGACTTCCAGAGGCTTCAGCAGCTCTGCTTTCACCGATGTGGAATAATTCGGGTTCATTCGCCTCTGTAGTTGCCGTAGTGGCTTGGCATCAGGCTCCAAATCAATATGATGCTGACATATTGTGGGATCAATGCCCTTTAGGTCTTTGTAGGACCAAGCAAACACGTCCAAATTCTCTTTCAACAAGTTATACAAGGTTGACGACTCCTCTTCTGGTAGGCTTCTACCCACCTTCAAATGGCATTCAGTGCCATATGCATCCACAAAGGTTAACTGCCTTTCACCTTCTACTTTACGAATGAAGGTCCTTTTTGAGCACCATATAACTTCAGCACCACTTTATTGGGTCCTCTATCCAAGGTCAAGGTTCCTTTGAACCAATCCGTCCTTGCTCTGGCTTCAAAAAGCCATGGTCTACCCAGTAACAGGGGGTAGGATGTACCATAAGAGTTTGGCTTCACTACTAGATAGGTTAGCTAATACTCTTTTCCAGCCACTGTAGTCTTCATATATGGAAGAATGCCCAAAGGCTTGATTCTGCTCTGATCCGCCAGTCTAATGAGCCATTGGGTTGGTTGCACACCTTGTAGGCCTAGATCCTTCATTGTCATATCCGTCATAATGTTCACTGATGAGCCACCATCAATCAGTGCATTTGCAATAAAGCAGCCTTCTATCCACACACCAGTCTCTGGGGTACCCGGATCTAGGAAGGCGTTAGCCACATCCACTTCTTTTATAGGCTTTGGAGCTTTGTTGGACTTTGTTGCTGTTGAGGGAGCAATCCTTAATTCACGTCTTCTTGTCAGTATACTTTTGAACCTTTTTCGGCAACTAGGAGACAGCATCAACAATTGTCGAAATGTGAGGTTTGGTTTAAAGGTATCTAGATCTCTGACCAGATCGTATTCCTTAATAGGATCCACTGGCTTCTCTAACCGATTAGGGAATGGGGCAAAACCCATTTTCATTTTCCCTTTTCCTTCCAACAGGGGCATCATGGGGCCTTCTTTTGCCACTTGTGGCACTTCCCCCTCATCTATCTCTTGGACCTCTGGTCCTGTCTCTGAAACTATTTCTGTGACTCTCTGTGGCACTGTAGTGCTCTGTACGGCACTGTGAGACTCTGTTTTGTTCTGTTCTTTTGGTGGAAGATTGAACTTTACTGTTCTGGCAGGAGGATTATTTTATTTCTAGATAGGTGGTTCCTTCTTCTTTGTACGTGTCACAGCGGCAACTTCCAACTCGACCAAATTGAAAGCAGGTTTTTGTACCTTCTGTTGGCTATTAGTGACATTGGCCTTTACAGGGGCTGGACTGGGACAGTCCTTTCCAATGTGGCCTTCTCCTTTGCATCGACTGCATAAGGGCTTGTAATCCACTGACCTTCTGTGATTTGGACAATTTGGTGAAATGTGTCTCTTTTCTCCACATCTGTAACACTCCACTTCTGATCTCTGACCACC
The DNA here is from genome assembly GCF_053477565.2 of Lygodium microphyllum. NCBI lineage: Eukaryota > Viridiplantae > Streptophyta > Polypodiopsida > Schizaeales > Lygodiaceae > Lygodium > Lygodium microphyllum. The sequence goes on from NC_141162.1 coordinate 20,428,984, forward strand.
GCTAGACTGTCTTCCTCTATAACTTTGGGATGGAAATATTCTGGGTCTGAAATTAGGACCCAACTCCCTAGGCTTTGGTCCAATATCCTGTGTTGTCATTTTACATTCCAGCAAGTTGAATCTTGCGTCTTCTTCCTTCCTTCTCCTATCATGCATCTCCTTCAGAGAGAAAATATCCTCTGTGTGGTTCTTCTGCAAACAGTAGGAACAGAAGGCTCCAGGAATGGTTGGTTTTCGTATACATTCAGTGGCTAAATGGCCTACTTGATGACACTTACCACACCAAGTATTTGACCGCATCACATCTCTTCCTACTCCTGTAACATTGGATATGCTAGCGGTATTCACTTTCAGCGTCTGGTATTCACTTTCAGCGTCTGTAGCTGCTCTGTAATCACATCCATCAACTCCTTTTTTATATTTGCAACTGAGTTGGATAAGTAGTCCTTCAAGCTTTCTCCTCCTGAGGCACTGGTAGTAGGATTTTGAGGAGTCTCTATAATCACTGCATAAATAGGTTGGGCTGGTGCAGAGGGGTCTCTGTTCTGATTCTGATTCAGAGCTCCTGTTTGAACTGTTAGGGCTGTTGGCTCCAGTTGGTAGGGTTCCATTGTTGCTGCTGATTTGGCATTGGGAAAATTGTTTGGGACCATTGTTGTTGTGGTTGAACCATCATTTGAGGCATTGATTGTGGCCACTGTGGATTTGGTGCATTGTACTGTGATACTGGGGGCATCTGTTGGTAGGGGTAGGGGACAGTCCCTGGGATTGCATTTGATGGGTACATCATTCCTGGCATCATAGGAGGTAGGACTCCTCTTCCTGGATTCATCACCAATCTAGCTTCCACTTCATCGTACAGTCTTGCACCTTCTGTGCAGCTTGCAATGTGGCTGGTCTTTGCAGCTCCACAAACTTACGGACTTCTGGTTGTAATCCTCTGAGAAACACTCCCTTCTAAATGCCATCATCTAGATTATGGTTAGTCCATCTCTTTAGGATGGATTCCATTCATGAGACATAAACTTCTACTCTTTCTCCAAAGGACTGACTTAAATTCATAAATTCCTCTCACATCCGCTCTTCAAAACCTTCATGCCTGAATTTAGTGAGGAAGGCCAACTGTCAAGTTGTCCCATGTGCCAAAAGTTCCTGCTGCTTGTCTCTCATACCACTAGAATGCCGCGCCCTTGAAAGTGGCGGGGAATATTGCTAACCAATGCTGCTCAGGGGTTCTGGCATTGTTAGCCACAAATGCTACCATAAACTCTGCTACATGAAGATTGGGGTCTTCATTGTACTCTCCCTTAAAAATTGGCAACGGGACTATATTTGCTGGCCTATCATCAATATTTCCAGGACGGATCTGGCTTGGAAGTGGACCTCCAGTAGGAGGAGGAAGGGCTTGATATGCCATTGGGACTTCTGTAAAGAGTGCTTTTAGGGCGTCAAAGAAAGCTTCTGCTGCGAGCTCGTTCTTAGCTTTGATTTTTGCTTTCTCTCTTCTCACGTACCTCTGGACTCGTTCTAACGCTTGCCTCTTTATTGCGTCATTCATCAGGGGGTTGGCTCCACTATGTTGTTAGTGCTCCACAGAGGGATAACAGAAGGCTTCAATCTCTGGAGGACTCTCTTTCCAATATTTCTTCTACTTCTTCCTTATGTTGGTTTTTTTATGAAATATGTTGTTCTGAAGAGTTCTGTAATTCTCTCTGTATGGTTCTGTAAGGCCTGATTTTCTTCTGTTTTGTTCTGTTTTGGTTCTATTTTGGTAGTTGAGATGGTTGAATGAATGTTTTGAGAAATGATTGAGGATGTGTTAAAAGGTTTATGAGAGGTTGAATTGTTTTTTATGATTTTTATGGGTTTTGTTGATCTTCTGTAAAGTTCTGTAGCTTCTGTGCTTCTGTAGCTTTGTAGTCCTGTTGTTTTGTTGTTCTGCGGTTCTGTTATGTTGTTTCTGTTGAGTGTTATGATGGATGTATGGATGTTTTGGGCAGTGTTTTTGTCTTAGGAAAGGGATGAATGAAAGCTCTATTCAAGTCAATTGAATTGAAGAAGTAACTGCTGAAGATTTACAGAAGGTTATAGAAGACAGTGACAGAAGACAGATCTCACAGGACACTATGATGTCTCTGGTGCCCTTTCATACCAGACATACCTTTTGGGAGGTGCATCCACGACCTAATGAGGATTATTGTGAGTGATTATTGAGTGATTGTACTGAGGATATGATGTAGTATTGAGAGCATACTATTGTGAGAGAGATCATATGCAAGAGATAGTTGATTCTATGTGAAACATTGTATCTTTCTATGAGGGAGAAGACTATGAAGACAATGAAGATGAATACTATGTGATTTCTTTCCATCAAAAGTTGTGTTCTCTTTGTCTATTAATGAAGAATATGAAGAATATGAAGAACATGATCAAGTTTGTTAAAGATAAATCCGTGGGAGATATCTACTATGATGCTGCGTGAAGAATTGTTGTTTTCTTTGTTTTGATGATCAAAAGAATGAAATAAAAGCTTATTGATGTTACAAGATAGATTTTCTTGCAAGAGATTTCTCTTTTCCTTGGTGTTCCTCTTGGGGCTCCAATTACTAGACATGGGATTCATTGAGCCCAGTTCTTCACCGTATGCTTCCCCTGTGTTATTGGTCAAAAAGAAGGATGGATCTTTCAAGATGTGCATAGACTACAAGGATCTTAATAAGATCACCGTGAAGAACAGGTACCCTATTCCACGCATAGATGACTTGCTGGATAAGCTCAGGGGGGCTAAGTACTTTACGAAGATAGATTTGAGGTCAAGCTATCACCAGATCCGCATGAGGGCAGGGGATGAGGTCAAAACAACATTTTGGACTGATCGGGGGCTTTATCATTTCTTGGTCATGCCTTTTAGGTTAACTAATGCACCAACCACCTTTCAGAGCTTAATGAACAAAATACTTCAGCCCTTTCTTTTTAGATTTGTGTTGGTCTTCTTTGATGACATCCTCATCTATAGTAGATCACTGAAGGATCACCTTTGGCACATGAGGCAGGTGTTTGATGTATTGAGGCCGCATAGGCTCTTTGACAAGGAGAAAAAATGTTCTTTCATGCAGATGGAGGTGGAATACTTGGGGCACATCATTAGTGAAGATGGAATTAGGCCTGATCCTAAGAAAGTGCAGTGTATAAAAGACTGGGCCACACCTGCAAATACCACTTCACTTAGAAGATTTCTTAGTCTCTCATCATTCTATCGCAAATTCATTAGGCATTATGCCACTATTGTAGCTCCCTTGATAGATAGGCTTAAGAAAGAGGCCTTTTTCTGGGATGCCAGAGCTGATAAGAGCTTTAATCACATCAAAGAATTGCTTACCTCGATGCCCATCTTGGTTTGCCCAGATTTTTTGAAAGAATTCACCATTCAGTGTGATGCCAGTGGCAGAGGCATAGGGCTGTATTGCTACAAGAGCATGGGGTTATAGCATTTGAGAGCCGCAAACTTGTTGAAAATGAGATGACCATGAATGTGTATGACCAAGAAATGCTGGCCATCCTTCATGCCATTAAGAAATGGCACCACTACTTGTATGGCAGCAATTTTAGGGTCAAGAGCGACCCTATGGTCAAGAGCGACCATAGGGTCCTCAAATACTTCCTCTCTCAGTCTAATCTTACCCCCAAACAACGTAGATGGGTAGCTACATTGTAGAACTATGACTTTGGCATTACACATACACGAGGAAAAGACAATGTAGTTGCTGATTCATTATCAAGAGTGTGGGCTTGTAAAGTTTCAGCCATCATGGAACTTAATAGTGATTGGATAGAAGAGCTTCAGGAGGCCTATTTGTTAGATGTTGATTTCAGCCACATTTTCTAGAAATTATAGCAAGGGTATGTAGAAGAAAACTCTCCATATCAGCTTAAGAATGGTCTCTTATGGTTTCAGGGCAGGATTGACATCCCATACACTTTCCCATTCAAGCAAAAGATCGTGCAAGAGATGCATTCTTCACCTACAGCTGGTCACTTGGGCATATTTAAAACTTATGACAAAATTGCTAAAAGCTTTCATTAGAAGGGCCTATGGAAGGATGTAAAGGATTTTGTCTTGAGTTGCGTGTCATGTCAACAAAACAAAGACAAAACCTTAAAACTAGCTGGTTTACTACAGCCATTGCCTATGCCTGAAGGCAAATGGACACACATCACTATGGACTTCATAACCGGCCTACCGGTGACCAAGAAGGGGTGGAACAACATCTATGTAGTTGTGGACACACTCACCAAGGCAGCCCATTTCATTCCTACAAAGACTCAATATAATGTTTCTAAAGTACCTAGCCAATTCATGGAACATGTTTTCAAATTACATGGCTTACCATAGGTCATTGTGCATGACTGGGATGCTAAATTCATGAGCAATTTTTCGCAGGCTGTTTTTAGCTCTATGGGCACTTAGTTAGCCCCTTCCACTGCTTACCATCCACTGACTGATGGCCCAATAGAGAAGGTTAACAAGTGGCTGGAAACTTACTTGAGGCATTTCTGTTATGATATGCAGAATACTTGGGACTCATGGTTGCATCTAGCTGAGTTTGCCTATAACAACTCTATACACTCTAGCATTGGAGTTTCACCATTGGAGTCATTGTATGGCTATAAGGTGCCCCTCTCCACGGTTATCTTCAATGATAGAATAAACCCACAAAGCAAGGAGGAATTGGATAAAATGCAGGCCTTACTTCAGTAGTGTAAAGTCAACTTGAAGAAATCTCGGGATCAAATGAAGCTTTATACTGATGACAAAAGAAGGGATGTTGAATTCCAAGAAGGGGATTTGGTGCTTTTGAAGGTGCCCAAGTCCAGATATGCCACCCTTAAGGATGGGTCCAACAATAAGTTGGCTCACAGGTTCTATGGGCCATACGAGATTGTCAAAAGAGTGGGAGACTTGGCATATCAGTTAGCACTACCGCCATCCACGAAAATTCATAATGTCTTCCATGTGAGCCAATTGAAGCCCTTCATTGGATCATCAGCAGATTATATTGAGGAGTTACCACCGATAGATGAAGAAAGTATCATTCAATACATACCCAAGCAAATCATAGGACAAAGGGAAAAGAAGCTTTACTCTCGCTCCATCATGGAATACTTGATTAAGTGGCAAGGTTTACCACTTGGGGAAGCTTCTTGGAGGCTAGCTTCAGTTTTGGAAGAGTTCCCATACCTATTAGAAGCAGATTTGGCTGAAATCTAGCTAACTATGACCCTGTTTTCTCTTAGATTGGTTGCAAACAGCTCTTTGTTTCAAAGCATATTTTACCCTGCACTATGGACATCAACAGACACCATACATGGACTGAAAGTACTCCTCAAGAGCTCCGTTTTGATATATGGCCCACCCCGATCGGATTCTCCTACAGAAAGTTATGACAAATTTACTACAGCAGTGTCCTGTAGTAAACAGCTTGATGTCCGCTGTTTGCAACTCACATTTACTCAAGATACTTGGGTCAAATTTCATTTTTTATAATTCCCCAATAAGACCCATGTAAAGTGCATACCCCAATGATCCAACATAGACAATAATACCTCTTCATTCATTTGTATACCCTTGTAATAATGCAGCAGAGTAGTACTATGATCTGCTCCTACCCAGTTAGCATAAGTGCCCAAATTGTTTTTTAGGGCAAAAACCTTCGGGTGGGAATGGAATGTAAGAGAGGGGGATTTAATAAGGGGAAAATACTAGCTACACTGGCTAGTATATAAGGTGTTAGGGACTTGATTTTTGACCATCAGATTTTTAATACAAGTCTCCTTTCATCTTCATCTCCTTCTCCAAGCTTTCATGGCTTCTCTCTCTCTCTCTTTCTGTCTTTCTCTCTCTTTTTCTAGTCTTTCTCTCTCCTCATCACTCTCTTTCTCTCTCTTCTGTACCCTCTCTCTCTCCTCTCTTCTCTCTCCTGTCTCCTTCATTACGGGCTTATCATGGCATGCTTTCAGCACAATCCCCAACTCACCTCCTGGAACACATCTTTGCATCACTTCATCTTTGGCTTTCTTGTATAGTATACTGCATAGTAGAGTGTGGGGGGCTGATTCCAACAAAAGCTTCTTCTTCTCTCTGCTAGAGATACCAAGGGGTATTTTTGTATGGCCAATAAGTTGGAAATGTTTGCATACCATGGGGCCATAGTCTCTATTAGAAACAAAGCTACATCAGGAAGGTCTAGATAATCTTGCTTTCCTTTGTCACTTAGAGCTTAGATAGTAGATGGGCTAATCTAGCTTTGAGGAGCCTTTCTGATTGAGAATTGCACATTTCCCTTCTACTGATGCATCAAGGTGCACATGGAATTCCTTCATCCAATCAGGAGGTTTGCAAGATGGGTGCTTTGATTAGGCATTGCTTTAAATGGGCAGTGAATCACCTACAGTAGCCCACATGGAAAAGAAATCCTCTGAGCTGTTTAAGATTAGTTGATGTGATTAGGACTGTAACTTTTTCAATCTTGGCAAGGTTTGTTGCTATTCCTTGTGTAGAGACAATGTGGCTTAATAGAACACTTAAAGAGACTCCAAAGATGCATTTGTCGAGGTTGAGGGAGATCCCATACTACCAAAGCATTTCTCCAGGTGTCCCTAATGCTTGTAGAGCCAGACTAAAGATATAGCAATCATCTAGATATACCTCAATGAAATCTATAAGTGATTCTGGAATGCGACTATCATAACTCATTGAAAGATAGTAGGGGTGTTATAGAGCCCAAGTGGCATCACCTTGTAAGCTTAGGTCCCCCATGCTGTGATGGAGGTTATTTTGATTGGTCTTCTTATGCAATTTACACTTAATTATGTCCACTAAAACCATCCAACAAGGAATAGAGTTCATGACCTACTATTGTGTCTAATAGTTGGTCAATGAAGGGGATAGGAAAATGATCTTTCTTTGTTTTGAAATTTAGCTTTCAGAAGACCACACATATTTGCAACTTTCCATTATTTTAAGATATAACTACGATGGGCAAAACATGTTCATTGTTGGCCACTACATAGATAAATGAACTTCTAAGAGTTTCAACAACTCTATTTTAGCTAAGGCAAAATAGTTACGATCCATGCGCATTTGATATTTCTGTATTATCGGCTTAGCATTAGGCTCTAGGTTGATGTGATGTTGACATATAGTGGGATCAATCCCCTTTTAAGTCTTTGTAAGACTAAGCAAAAACGTTGAGGTTCTTCTTTAATAGGTTATAAAGGTCAACAACTCCTCTTCTCGAAGACTGCTATCCACTTTGAGATGACTTTGCGTGCCATCTACATTAATAAAAATTAAATGCTTTTCACCTTTCACTTCTCGAATGAAGGTCCTGCATATTGCTTTTGGGTAAAATTTTGACTCCTTCAAGGGAGTGGTGTCCTTGCCTATGATGCTGTGCTAGAACCAGCTTTGACCTTTAGTGGGGACTCATCTGGCTCTTTGGGACACTGAAATGGTATTAAGATCATTTCAGAATTTGTTTGAGAGTTAATTACTTCTTGACTTGAGAACTCATCTTATGAGGATGCATCCAGGAATGTCACATAACATGGATCATATAAGTTCTGTTCAAGTTGCGAGACTGGTGCTTGTTGGTAGAATGCATCACAATCATCCTTTCTTAAGAATTGTATATTAGCGTGACAAAAGCCACTACTAAAGGAAAGCTTGTTTTGCTTAATCTACTTCTCATAAATCTTTTTCATATGATGAGATTCATTTACTAGTCCGAAGGGTACCATAGTATTGCTATCCAACAACATGGGATCTTTAGCTTCTGTGGCCCCTAGGATTTTCTCATTAGTATCCTCTTTTAGTTGGATAGCTTTTTCCACTTTGATCTCATAATCTACATCTTCATTTTCATCATTGTCCTCTTCAAACTTTGTCTCTACTTCTGTAGGGAATATGTAAGAGAAGATCCGATTCTTTGCTTTATCTTCTAGTTCTATCTCTAGCTCTCATACGGCCATGTAACAAGGAGAGTAGTACATCCATGCATATATTTTGCTATCTGATGTAATTTCAAAAGTCATTCCTAGTTTAGGCAGGAGGTATTCACCCATCTATAATGAGATTGCATTTTTTGATAGACAGATCTTAGTGCTCATTATCAGGGATTGTGCCTCTACCTCCTTTGGGAAAATATGCTTAATAGTGTCTTTTCAGTTGATATTCCATTTGCAGCTTCATTGGAGGAGTTAGAAGAGACTTTTATGGAGGTGGATCCATGGCCTTTTTGCGAACCATAGAGATTCAACACCACTTTGTTAGGTCCCCCGCCTACTAGGGCTAGGTGTTGGAAGAGAGGGAGAGAGACTGAGTGGAGCAGAAGATGAGACTTAGCTCATTGTTGTCCTTCTTCCATTATTCTTCCATCATACTAACTGAAAGAGACTTACACACATAGGTATAACTAACCAAGACTAATTGTGCTTAAGTCATTGACCATACCGACTTATTGAATGTCACACATGTGTACAGTTGTATCTAGCTAATGTTGGTCACACATATAAAGATAGAACTAAAGAGTAACGAGACGTTGATATTCTAACACTCCCCCTCAAGCTCAAACCATCTGATAAAATCCAAGTAGCTGTGTGAAGTATATGAAATTTTCTTTACCAAGAGACTTGGTAAATATGTCTGCTACTTGGTCTTTAGTCTTCACATGAATCAAGTCAATCTTCCCTGTAAGAACTGATCCGAGAAAATCACCAAAAAAATATTTTTCTAGGGCTGGCCAACACATAGAGAAAGAGACCAAAGAGGGAGGTCTATGGCATGCTAAAGACAAAGATACACACTAAAGATGGGATCACTCTAGTAAACATCCCTAACCCTGTTGTCTAGTTGCATACAAAGATGGTGCATACCCTCATGGCTTAGATCCCAATGCCAATGCTTGAGAGTATCGCGACAGGGGCCCTAGATGAAATAAATCTAAATGTCTACATCTGCAAGATGATTGAATCGTCAACCAAGGCACTGTCATCGAGTCAAAGACCTGTAGGAGGTGAGTCACCGGCCACCACAACTGAGTCCGAACCGAAAAACACCTGCATCAAAAGCAATCCTTATAAGGTTTGGAGGGGTGCTGATTGCCATCACCTAAAAAGCCATGGAAGAAACAAACTGCTAGAAGATATGTATGATAGCCACTTCACCACGTGTAGCCACCCCTTCCTATTAATGACACCTCTGAATGTGCACATTAGCATAAAGGGTCACCTGCAGAGTAGACCCTTCCTTACCAAGTCCCTTAGGTCCCCTCGTAGTCTAGCCCCCTGAAGAGCATAGGGATGATGTCTAGGGTACTCCCTCCCCATGTATTAAGTGTCAAAAAAAAGGGGGAAAAAGAAAAGAAAAAAGAAAAGAGAAAAGGAAAAGAAAAAAGAAAAAAGAAAGACAAAGATGAAGCACAAGAAGAGGATGAAATGGATTCTCATGTACCATCAGAGTACCACAGACACTACACCTAGGGACAATTATATCCTTATCCCCTTCCCCCCACTTCACATACTTAGGGTACATCAAGGGCATGACACACCTAGGGAGCTCTCGCTCACATGTCTAACTAAGTCACACCCACAACACCTCTCCTTATACACAAATTGGGTCCTCAAGTGCAGGACAATACCATGGGCGACCCAACTCCCACTTCCATTGGCATAGACACCATGCATTGCATAGTGAGGTAGATACACCCCCAGGCTAGGTACATTCAGCAACCCACCATCAACCATCAATGTTGGAGGCCTCCATTACCCACTCAATCTATCCTCGGCCTCTGCAACCTCTCATCCATATTTGATATGCTTCTTCTCCATAGCCAACCTCCACAATGCCCCATCATTGACCCACATGGCAACCCTTCCACCACCCAAGCCCTCACCAACAAGTGCCATGGGACTAGCACCCAGCTAGGAGGGGGTAATGTTACAACACCTTTGGAAGTTCAAGATGAAAAAGCCTCGAAAAATTGGAAATGCAAGACAGCCCCAAAGTAAGAAAAATGGAAGAGAAAGGCAAGCTCAGAAAAAATGTAGGAAAAGCCTCAAATATAAATGGAAGCACACAATAATAATTGCACCAAATATTCTAGCAAGGAAAGTGTTGGGTGCATCGTAATTCATTTTATAAAAGAGCACCACCAGCTCCCTCCTGTGCAATTTGTAAATGTAGGCGAGCATGGGTGAAAGAACCATGTAAACAGGAAGGAATAAGGAAAGAGGACCTAGGCTAAAATGGCCAGTCATCTAAAAAGGGATAGGTGCCCAAGGAGGAGTAGAGCATGTATAAAAAAGCAAAAAGTGAATGAAGAAACTCATTCTTGTATGTGGCCAAAACTAGCTCTCTTCTTCTTCTTCTTCTTGCTCTTGCTTGTGCTTGTCCTTGAGAGAGGAAGCATGAGGGAGTGAGTGTGTGAGGGTGAAAGACCATGGTGGAGAAGCTCTCCATCTTCTCCTCTCTTCTTCTTCTTCTCTTCTCTAAGCTTCTATTGTCTTGTGTGCGACAATGGAGAGTGGAGCTTGGAGCTTGAGGATCGATCTTGCTTGAGCTTGCACCTTGGTGTTGGGGTAAAAGGCCCTTGGGCCTGCCCGTGTACAGTGACCGTCCATATTATTTATTCATATATATATATATATATATATATATATGAAAGTGCAATAAAGATGTCATAACATTGTTGACAACACCTACATTGTGTGTGCTCTTCTCTCCACGTCTCCTGCATCCCTTTCACTTGGATCATGGAGCTATCGGAGAGCTTGAGGAAGGAGGCAACTCAATCATGCATGAAGATAAGCTCACTATACTTGTAGGTGTGAAAGCGCACATGGCTATTTGAGAGGATAGCCCATTGCACTTGGCTTGAAATGCTTGAAGCTATAAGTGGTTCGTGGGACTTGGTGGTTGAGCGAGAAGATCCCACACACACACAAAGATGAGGAAAAAAAGAGAAGTGCCAATTGTATTTCAAAATGATGGGAGGTACAACACTAAGTGTGAAAATTTTCATTTACAACCTATTGCAAATACTTGATCTAGGGAGCCACATGACATCAATAAAATCTAGAATAATATTTTTTAAAGTAGATTGATTCTCTTCTTTCAAAGGCTCCTTGTGAATTGTTGACAATGAGGGTTCATTTGTACCCTTGTTAACATCATCTATGCTATCATGTAATGCCAATTGATTTGCAAGTCCATCTAAACCATTTAAAAGTTGACTAGAGAAAACAAAACAAGCAACTTAATTTTTTTTGTTTGCTAGCTAAACCTCATGAATGCCTTAGAAAAATATGGCATAATCAAGGGTAGCCCACTCACTGGCAGTATTTCTTTTTCACTTAATTAATGGCTCAAGGATATCATTTAAGAAGATAGGAGAACCCAAAGTTTCCCTGACATCTTATATTATTATGAGCTCTATGATATTCACGCCTTGCTATGTTGTAGCATCCAACTTTGACTCTTCATCATCATGCTTTGTATGGGTTGAGGTTTTTCTAAGCCACTCTCCTTGGCAATAGACTTTCATGGTGTGGCATCTAACCCCAATTGCTTGAAGTTTTTGGTTTTGCATTCTTGTAAACATACATCTAAAATTTCTACTTTAAACACACCTAGTAATTGTCATAAATAACTTGAAATCTCAACACTTAAGTAAATACATGACCTAACATGCAATCTATATACTCTTATGAGCAAACTAGGACTATGTTGATTTTGATATAATCTAGGATAAGGGGGTCAATTTAGTGATAGCTATTGGGCCCCCTATCACTTTGCTATATTGGAACAAAATTCAATGGTGGAGTTACAACATTGTAATCACTGAGATTGGGTAATGCCTCAAAAAAGGTTTGGCTAGTGATGTTAGCATAGTGTGATGCACCATGGTCATGAAGTATTCCTTCAGTGAAGTTTTTTCTCATGCTTTTGTGACAAAGACAATGCGAGATCTATGATAGAGGGATACCATTAAAAAATGTTAGAATTAAACAATTAGAGAAGTGATTTTCATCTTGGAGGGAGGTGTACTTGTCATAAAAATGGAACTTGAACATCATAAAATAGAGGGATTCACTATTGTAGCACTAGGGGGTGCACGGGGCATCATTTAATCGGCCCCCTTACTTTATTCACACATTGATTCTACACATTTTCACCATCCACCCAATGAGCAAAACATAGAGGATGGTATTTATATTCCACACATTTTTTCTTACCATCCACCCAATGAGAAAAAGATTGATGATGGTATTTATATCGACATCCTAATGCATACACACAATGAATATCGCAACTAGTAAGTATCTCACCACATGCCACAAAAACTCTTGATATTGTATCATGCTATCTCTAGCAAAGACACATCTAGTGCTAATAGTAGTATAGGAAGTTGGCCTCTTTGTATATTTTACAATAAAGTGTGGTAAAATGTTGATTATCAAATATGATCTCTCTCTTACCTTTCCAATGTTAAGACTTCCTTCAGCAATTCAAATGTCAAGTAAGATCTACTACTATCCATATACAAGATATTGAGTGAACCTTGGATTTAGCACAATGCGTGTAATAAGCTTTATTGGCCTAAGAAATAGACCTAGGTATCCATGTCAAGTGATTTAAACTCCATATCTTATAAATCTGCATATGTTAGATATTGTGGTAGATAATTGTTTAGCATATATGACTTGCAATAAGGTTTAATGATCTAAGAAGTAGACCTAAGTATCTATCAGCTGAATTGCATGTATTATTAATCATTTTAGATAATTGTTTAGCACCTATGACTTGTACTAAGCTTTCATGGTCTAAGAAATAGACATGAGTACCTACGTTAGGTACTTTAAATTCCAAATACTAATCTACCTATGTTAGGTACTATGCTAAGGTACTTGTTTAGCACCTATGAACCTCAACAAGGTTTAATGGCCTAAGAAATGAATTTGAACATGTTACTCAAGTGCTTTAAATTGCAACTAACATTATTCTACCTACGCTAGATACCTTATAAATACTTAACATGGATACTTTTAGAGTTTATAGCTTCTTACTAGATATGATAAGCAATCTATAATTACCTAACCAAAGTCTTTCATGAAATTTGTAGTGTACCTAGAGTAGGTACTTTATAACATCATGTTAAACCTAAGCTATATGCCTACTTAAATACTAGCAACTATAGGTGTTTCTATTGCACCTATGATAGGTGGTTGACTCGTACTTGCACCAAACATTTTTAGAACTAGCTCCAAAGAGAGTTTTAAAATATCTACACCAATTGCTTACCAAGCCCATGAACATAAGCACATATATGTAATAGATCCAATTATCTCACCATCCTTTTTATGTAGCTCTTCAAGTCTACTTGTGATAAATGATGATCCTTATATTTTTAGCAAGGTCGTGCCTCTTTTGTAGCTCTACTCATTTTATTATCAATATAAATTTTTAGTTATTCGATGCTTATTCTATTTCTCTCTATCATCTACTCTACATGAGCTATTACATGATCTACAACTATCTTTGTACATATGGTGTCATTTAATTCTTACTTGACATGAGCCACAACTATCTTTGTACATATGGTGTTTGCGGTGGGCACAAGTCATTTGGTTCTTACTTGACATGCTTGTGTGAAGGGGCCTTGCCCACATGTTGTAAAGCATTGGCTACACTTTCATTAGATTTGAATTCATGTATTCAACTTCTTATCATTTCCCCTTAGTATCCTCTTATAATGTTCCACAACTTACTTTGCAAAAAAATGTCCCCATAACCTACAAATGGGTCTTTCTTGGGATCTTGGCATTACTTGTGTGCAAAGAGCACAACGAACATATAAGTAATCTCACTATTAATAATAAGCCTAATTGACATTCTAGAATAACAATTTTCATCCTTCAATGTACGTTGGATATGACATGTGCATGAAAATATTTGAACCTCTCACTCATATGGGCTAAGTATTATGAGTTACTTAGAATCAATTAGGTCTTCAAGACTAAGGTTTTGGTGCAACTTTCCTTCTAAGCTTAGCCCATGCTCCTTGTGGAATTCAACCCAGTGAAGCACAAGCACTCAGCTTTAGGTAATGAAACTTATCTACCCTAAAGACATTAATTGCCTTAAATAGGAAATCAAGATATATGTGTACCATGAGAGAAAATTTACTAAACACTATCTTTTTGAAGGATTCTGTAGAGCTCTCTTTGATCTAATCATCCAAAATGGTATTGTTACATGCAAAAGTGGACATGTTTGAGATTCTTTCTATATTTATCCATATGTTTGAGATTTTTAAGTGTAAAATTCCCTAGGTTTTTTTAAAAATAAAGAAGACAGCTCTGACCATTGAAATTGTTCAAAGAGAAGGGAAGAGACACATACAAGAATGGGAGCCTTGAAGCAGTGTGCTCTCTCTTCTTCCATTATTCATTCATTGTGTAACATACAAGAGATACTAAGTCTAAGTCACACATATAGTGAATGAAAATAGGTCACTTAACTAATCAAACACCTCTAACCTGAATTAAGTTCTCACTGATTCATTATTACGACACACAAGACGTGACAGCTAGCTATAGCTGTACAACTAAGTTGGTGTAGATACTGAGCTTAAATCTCAACACTCCCCCTCAAGCTCAAGTTAACTATTGTACTCCAAGTAGCTCTTTGAAGTGAAAAAAATTATCTCTACCAAGTGATTTGGTAAAGATGTCAGCAACCTGGTCTTCAGTCTTCACATGAAGTAGATCTATCTTTCTTGCAAGTACCATTTCCCTGATAAAGTGATAATGAACTTCTATGTGCTTTGATCTAGCATGGTAAACTAGGTTGCTAGCCAACAACACACTACTCATGTTGCCATGATGCAACGTGACCTTCTTGTCCATATGTATACCCAAGTCATGCAATAGTTTCAAGAGCCAAATTGTTTCACATGTAGCTAAGGCTACACCTCTATCCTGTGTCTCTGTGTTAGAGAGAAAAATTGTAGGCTTCTTTTTACTACTCTAGTTGACCATACCACTTCCAAGTTTGAAATCATAACCACTAGTTGATTGTATGTCATATGCATAGCCAGTACAACCAACATTTGTTCTTATCAACTCAAGTGGCTTTCCAAACTCATAAAACAACCCATAATTAGTAATACCCTTCACATATCGCATAATCCTCCGCTACATCCAAGTGATATTTGCATGTCTTTTGCATAAAATAACTAATTAGCCCCACTGAATAACTCAGGTCATGTAACGTGTCCACCTATTGTCTTCAGGACACGTCTTAGCAATCTATCGGAAAGGATGTCTAGAAAGCTCCGCCCGGCACTCCCATGGAATGTTACGGGGTTTGCGATCTAGGACTTTCCACGTCTGCCACGTAGTGGAAGTATTCTGGCCATTCCCACTTAGGACCCGACCTGAATTAGGTTTTTCCCTATTGGTCATTTCCTAACAGCAACTAGCGTCGAACCCGAGCGAACTACTTTAGGCAGAAACGCCAGGTCCAAAGCGTATTCACGCTGCACTTGGTTCAAGGAGAATGGAAAAGAGAGGGATGCGAAGCTCAACCTCTCTGCCATAAAGCATAGTCCCATTCCATTCCCCTAAAACTGTGTAAATTGGGATCATTTATAACTTAGACTCTAGGTCAGTGCCCTTGTTTTGTTCGTATCCTTTGAAACGATCTTCTCGCTGTCCATCATGATTGAGAAAAGTTCCCAGCCAACCGGGACCACCCATCCGTAGGACAAACCTATGGCCACATCCTCCGCACTTTCCTCAGGTTGTTTTAGTTATTTAATTACCTAACACATTTAGTTGGACATGTATCAATCAGCTTCCTTAATTAGCCCGTTAGGCACTGGTTCCTTCATGTAATCATAGCACTTGACATAGAAAAACAATGTCAAACAAGTTCCTTTTCAACAGGTTATCATATTTATCTTTGAAATACATAAAGTCCAGCCCGTAGGCTTATCCATAATCCGCCTGAAGGCTATCCAACAATCCACAGGGATTACTAATCCAAGATTCCGCCCGTAGACTAGTATGCGGGCCTCGAGATCCAATCCCGAGTCACGTTGGCCTCTTGTGCAGGGCTCGAAAGGTGAGGGATTTACAGCCAGAGCCCCCTCTGGCACCCAAGCGTCCTCCTGCTCCAAGTAGCACTCAAGGGAGAGACCTCTCGCGACGGGTTCGGTCCACCTTCCCGGCGCGGTTAACAACCCCCTTGGTTAGGGTCAAGCAGGCAGTCGAGGGTAACTGAAGCTGCCTCTCCCTTCACGCCTTCAACCTGAAGCATTAGATATCCATTTATCCTTTAATTCTTTGAGTAAACAAAGCAAAACAGTGCTCTTAAAATTGTTACAAGCACAATCATTACCGTTGGTCATTATTTTTGGCCAACTGCTAAGGAGCGAATCCTTCTTTCCGAATGCATCCAGCACTCGATCCGGGATCAATTGCGACTTGGCAAGATCCCCAAGGGTTTATTTGTTAACCCTATATCCTAGGTTAGGGCCGTACTCTATTAACTCGACTTAGTCAATACCTTAAGTTCATATATTATCCCAAATTATTGATTGGTCTTTTGCTTCCAAGCAAATATCTAATCCCCGTATCTTGGACACTTTACCCAAGAAAGGTCCTATATCAAGACAATTATTCATCCTCTTGCAAGATAAACTTGCGTAAAAATCTGCCAATGTCATTCCGAGGAATTGGCCATTCCCTTGTGATCAAATCACAAGATCATGCGACTCTGCAACTTGTTGCACAAGTGTCGCATCAACTATGGGACTATTCTACCCATCAACGGTGTCTTCTAATGATGCCAGGAGGCATATTTCACGGTGGATTCCGTAAACTTTGATGACCGGGGCTCATACACAAAGTGGATTCTTTGTGCGAGAAGTTGATGGGGACGCATGTCCTTTTTACCACTAGTGCGCAGATCGGACACTGTATGCTCGCGTAGTGAATGCCGGAAGGTCCCCAAGAACAATGAACTCTACTTTTTGCACAAGTTACAAGGTTAAAAAAACATGAACGACAAGAGCAAGAGACCAATTGGGTGCAATCCCCCCCCATGCCTTGTGTGAGCGCTCCACAAAGCATGTATTTTATGTATATTTCATCTTCATGCTCAATAATAGCCCAATTTACAAAAATATATCAAGCTTTTAGCTTTTGAGTTTGTTTTTACAAAAATAGGAATAAAGCTAATGGACGGTGCCCATAGAGTCTGGCACGCCCAATACAATGTCCAAATAGAAATAACATAACCGTGCGCATGGGCGCATACAAAATAATAATAAATAATCAATGCCTCAATAGACATGACAAAATATAGGCGTGGCGCCTATCAAAATATAATCCATAGATCGAATACTCGCTATCCACCAATGCTTTCCTCCGCCACTGCTGCTATCTCTACACATCAACTGAAGCATTCACAATCATTAGTAAATTAATATAATTAAACCGACAAAAGTGAATACCTAGCAGTCTTCAACTACATAAATAAATCAACTGGTTAGAAATAAATCCTAACCTTAATTTATTACGTGTGCGCACTCTAAACTCATAAACGTTTATTAATTTAATATGCATTTTGCGGAATCACCCGCTATGGAATCACCCATGTACACACTAAATTAATAAAACGCCTGAAAAGGACAGGCATCCCCATCAACTTCTCGCACAAAGAATCCACTTTGTGTATGAGCCCCGGTCATCAAAGTTTACGGAATCCATCGTAAAACCTCATGGAATCCACTGTGGCACAGAATCCACCGTGACACGGAATCCACTGTGAAATATGCCTCCTGGCATCATCTAATCACAGTATCATGATTAGATATAACAATCCGTTCCTGATTACATTAGGCCGACATTGTCAGTCCTAGGGTTCCAAGTTTCATCTTTTTAGCGAGAGATTCTTAGGAAAAACCTTAGTTCACTTCTCGCAAGTATGTTCCAATGTCCCTACATTCCGTGAATGTGGGCAAGTCTTTAGGATATAGGAGTTTCAGCTTTGGTAATACGAGCGACTAGGTAATGTCCTCAACATGCTAACCCTAGTTAGCTCTTTGGGCTATGTTGCATTGAATTAACCCTTCCTAAACGAGTACCTCGCGGTTTTAGGTGTTTAGGTTTAAACCAATTTAACTTGTCTATTCTTGAAGATAATTATGCTACCATTTTCATAACCACATGATTCATTACCTACGTATAAGTTGATTTACAAACCCTAACTTTTCGGGTTAAGGTCAAAGCATAGGTTAAGTTATAGCATAATTCCAATTGATCATCCTATAACATGCAAACAAGATTCATGCTACTAGGCTTTAGGATTTTATGTTTGAACATGCAGCCTTTTTCTACTTTCATTTCCGAATTAATTTGTCATATGATGAACTTTCATAACCTTTCGTTGAATTGAGTTTTAGGCCACTTGCCTAGAGTTAAATTTTCTTCATGCAACCCTAGCAATTTCCTACGGTTGCTAGTAACCTTCTTTAAAAATAATTTCGAAAAAGATGTTCAATAATGCAATATGCAGTTTATTCCTTCCATGCTTAATCGAAGTGTACTATCATAAATCCGTTTTGTAAAGATGGGCATTAATTAATCTAATTAATGCATAAAGCCACTTGCTAGAAATGCATAGAAATCTTATGCTCACTTTGTTTTGTTCGTTTTATTGAAAGATACTAATGACCGAATCCCTCAATTGTGATCTATTAGCCAAAGTATTTTCAATCGAAAAAAACATGCATCCTCACTCCTTAAATGAACCATGCATAATTGAAATATTACGACGTTAATCAAATTTAGGAAGAAGAACCTGGACTTGTGGTGAAATGTCCACATGGATGTTAGGAGATGATCCTCCTGCGGTTGCACCTTGCCTTCTTAGGAGCCATCGCGAATTCGGCCTTTCCGCCTTGGACGCAGATTTATGATGTTGGCCGTCTCCTTTGCACGCGAAACTCCCTTTGTGATTCCACCGTCCTTCAGAAATAGAACCTTAGAAATGGAACTTATTAATTTCTCCTTCCTTTCGTAGAAGCTCCGGGGTGCAAACTGTCTAAACGGGAAGGAGTTTAGCACTCGGGCTAATTGGGAGATCGTAGGAAATCCAAGGGAAAAAAAAAGCTTAATGAGCCTTTTTAAAGGACTCGGATAGTATTCCACGGAAAAATGGGTACTAAATGGATTTTTGAGGGATTAAAAAGAAGGGCAAGGGCGTAAAAGGCCTTCTAGAGGGATTTTCGTGGGGGAGGGAAGAAACCCACGGAAATGGGGTTTATTTCCTAAGAAGGGGAAGGTTTTAAAAATGCCCACGGTGGACAAAAGAAGGGGCGGGGGGAGGGAAGTATGAGGACCACAATAGGGCCTTTGGATTTCACCGAGGGGGGGTGTTTTACTAAGCCCACATGAACAAGGGCTAGGAGGAAGCCCCACAAGGAAGAATTTGGGGGGGATGCAATATGAAAGGGGGCTTAGGAAGCCCCCTTGGAAGCTTCAAGAAGCTTCCAGAGAGCTTCTTCCCACGTGGAGGAGATAAAAAATTGCTTATGGGTGGCAGTTGGCGGCCAAGAGGCGGGCGACCAGCGGCCAGGAGGCGGACTACATCGGCAGATTTTCCTTGTCAATTCCTCCTCCCTCTCGGCCAGCAGAGCGGTGTTACAGCTCCTCCCTCTACTCTCGATGGCAGCTTCAACAGTGTCTCGACTCCTCCCTTCCACTCTCGGTGATAATGTCAGTGAACTCTTGCCCCCCCTGGCTATCTCCCACACCACTTATATAGGTGAGGGGAGGGGATTCTCCCTCCCCCACACGGCATTCTGCATGCCTTCGTCCCCTCCATGGCACCCAGCAGGGATGCTTAATCATCCCGCTTTCCCTCCCTCTTCCCCAACACGACAGTCGGCTAGGGGGAAAGGAGGGAATTTAAAAAATTTTCATAAATTTCAACAATTATCCATTTGGATTTTTTGTAAGAGGAGGTTCTCGTGAGGAATGCGGTTTTTTTTTTTTAGAGATCGGAATTTTTACAGGTCATGATAAGTAATGGTAAGATAGATCAAGCTGCCCACCACTTGCATGTACATTGTAACATTCTCTATCTCATTGCCAACATCAATTGCAAGTCTGACATTTTGATCTGGTGGTGTTTTCATGGGTTTACAATCCATCATTCCATACTTAATCAGCATACCATGTGCATATTATTTCTATAGCAACCAAATTCCTTGAGGTGTAGTCATTACCTCAATGCCAAGAAAATATTTTAGCTCTTCCAAGTCTTTCACTTTTAACTTTTCCTATAACATGGATTTAATTTCAACAATACTATGGTCACCATCTCTAGCTACATAAATAAGCAAGACTACATAACCTATCTCTGTTTGCTTAGTGAATAGACTATGATCTGCATTTTCCATCTGAAATCCAAGTTGCTATAAAATGAGTTGATTTGAGCATTCCATGCTCTTGTGTCCATTTTAACTTATAAAGTATCTTTTCAAGCCTATGCACATGATTCAGGTAATTAGGGCGTGCATAACCCTCAGACTAATCCATATACACTTCCTCAATCAAATCTCCATTCAAAAATGCATTTTTGACATCCATCTATCAAACCTTCCATCCCTTAGATGCTATCAAAGTAATGACAGTTCTCACAGTTGTGCCAATTTTGCAATCAGGCTAAGAGTCTCCTCATAATCAAGACCATACTGCAATGCATAACCTTTAGCAACTAGCCCTGCTTTATATCTCTCTAGAGATCCATCTGCTTTGCAATTCACTTTGTAAACCCATTTACAATAGCTAATAGGTGTTTTTCCTTCAGGCAACTTGACCAAATTCCAAGTGTCATTTTCAACCAATGTTGTATATTCCTCATCCATGGATGCATACCAATTCTCATCACCGATTGCTTCATTGAACTATGTAGGCTCTTTGCGACCCATCACTTTAGTCATCTAAGCAAAGTATTTGGCTGAATACCCACTGTGAGTCAGCCTATCAATAGGCTTTCTAACTGTCTCTAACCTTCTTAACTGTGGTGTACTATGTAATTCCCTCTCATGAGGTGGTGCATACCTGCTTTGCCTAACTCTAGGCATAGTAATAGACAATATACCAAGTTCACTATTTGAATACTATCACTACCAGGTGACTCATAACCAAAAGTAAGTGGCCTAGTAAAACCTTCAAACATCTTTCCTTTGCCTTTATCTATTCCCCCCCATTGACATATCTATGTCAGTGGACATAGAACCACGGCTATGCAAGAGACTTGTCCATGGACTATGGACTAACAGTAGAGGATGTGTCTCCTGTAGGCTCGTTAATAGTGGTACTATCCATAGTACAAATTTAAGCATGAGTATCATCTATGGGTCCATCAGAAATAATCACATTTGGACCGCCATACATGAAGCCAACTCATTAAACACTACATCCCTACTAACTTATGTCTCATAGGTACTCGAATTGTCACATTTATAGGCTTTTTTATCTTGTGTATAGCCAATAAAGAGACACTTAGCAGCCTTTGGATCTAACTTCTTTCTCTTCTCTCTGGCACATGTACATAAGCAATACATCTAACAACTTTAAGATGGTTGATATTTAGTTTGTGCCCATACAGTTTCTCATATGGTGTAAGATCATGAATACTAGCTATGGGAGTCATGTTTAAGCATATACTGCAGTTACAACTACTTCAATCCAATAATAGTTTGGTAAATTCTTCTCAATTTAGCATGGCTCCTACAAATTCCATAAGCACTCTATTTTTCCTCTCTGCCACACAATTCTATTGTGGTGTATAATTGCATGTAAGTTGCCTTTTAATGCCATACTCAGCCAAGTACCTATCAAATTCACAAGAGACATACTCATCACCTCCATTAGATCTCAAGCATGAGAAATAACATCCAAAATCTTTTTCAATATGTGTATTAAAGTCCTTGAAAAAATCTAGCACTTCATCCTTGTGCTTCAAAATATACAGCCAAGTATATCCATTGAAATCATAAGTAAACAAGGCATAATATCTTGCACCACTAAAGGATGCATTATGTACCAAACCCCAAACATCTGAATGCACTAATTGCAATGTCTAGTACTATTTCTGACATGTATGATAAACAAAAGTCTTGCTTGCTTTCCAAATTGCCAAGCGGAGCATACATGTCCTAACTCCATATACTTGAATTTTGGCAAACCAAGTACAATCTCCTTTTTCTATATGGTTTTCAACCATTGTATGTTTACATGCCCAATGTGCTTATTAGGAATAGTAGCATCCAAGGTAAACATCTTGCTATCCCTTCTACATGTAGCAATCAACTTGCAATCATTTCCATACTCTTCACTCAATGAAACAACCATCTCTATTAAATTTGGCATGCATATTTTTCCCTATTGCCATTTTTCCAACAAATGATAAATTTTTAGTAATAGACGATACATGCAACACGTCATGTATACTCTTTTTCTTCTCATCATGCATGACTAGCAATACAACACTTGTATGCTTGATGCCATGCTATGTATCATCACCAATACATACATAGCCATGCAACACATAATATATACTCTTTTTCTTTCCATCATGCCTAACTAGCGGTACAACACTTGTATGCTTGATGTCATACTACATATCATCACGATACATACATAGCCATGAGAGTATGTAGTCATCTTATCAAACCATTCTCCATGCATAGTCATATGATTTGAGGCACGTGAGTCAATGTACCACTTTTCATTAGCCTTGCCTTGCTTAGGCATACCCTTTGATGCATGTGTCATAGCAAATGGCCTATCTAACCGATCATCAGTATCATTACTAGAGGACGAATAGTTATCATATTGTCTGCCTTGTGCTTTCATGTTAGCCTGCTTTCTATGATAGTCTTTTGAAATATCTCCATACTTTTTAGAGTAATGACAGTCTTTGTCTCTATTCAACTAATCATGAGATTTTTAATAAGGACCGCCTCTACCTCTAGGTGATCTCCTCTTGCCTCTGAAAGATCTTGATCCTCATTGACCTTGTGCATTTTGATTCTACTAAGCATTTTGTTGCTACTATCCATAAGCATTTCAAGTATCACCATGACCTTGAGAAGCTCCATGAGCCCTGCCACCTCTAGCTCTTTGACTAGAGTAAAAGACAGTATCTCTACTCTGAGAGGTACTCAAACATGTATTCAAACCAAGTTTGACTTCTTCATGCAATAGTGATGCAAGTAAATCATCCCAATCAGGGGGGACTTGATCGGACAAAATTCGATGTGTCAAAGGTTTTGTATTCCTTACTACCCGAGCCATTCAAAGCATCTGCAATCATGTCATCATCCTTGACCTTCAATTCAATAGAAGCAAGCTTATATGCAATGGTTTTAATTTATGTGGTATAATCCTGTATGCTTCTGCCATTTCTTGACATTTTATTGAATTGATGCTTCAGCTAAATTTTTCATGCATGAGTGACATTGCCATAGTTTTTTAATGAGAATCTCTCATGCATTCTTTGGAGTCCGATAGTTAGTGATTTGCATGGCCATAACATTTGATATGCATAAGGAGAACCAATGCAGAACTTTACTAGCTCTTTCCATCCAATGCTTATGAGCTCTCTACTACTTAGGAGTAGGATTTCTGTCATGCAATCTTAGTTTAACTTCATTTTCGGTACATAAATCCCAATAACCTCTTCCAATCAGGAAGTTTTGCATTCTAAACTTCCATAGAGAAAAGTTATTATTCTCCAATTTCTCCCCCATAATCTGAGTGATATTATCAGTTCTTATTGCATTACCATTACCAGTTCAAGACAATGCAATGTCTTTTTAGCTAGGCAAAAATAGTGCCTTCAAAAAATCTCCATAACCCTGTTGCAATTTACTAGTTATAACTGCAAATATCATCAACTACTCATGACATAAACCAAGTGTATTTACTACAATCAGTGTTAGTGTAACCAAGCTCCAAGGTAACAAACGCAGTTTAGATATATGGTTTAAAAACTCCCATAAGCATCTTCATGCATGTACATGACGCCCAAAGATTCAATACGTCTATTAAAAGTACTCACAATCGATATCAAACCACTTTATGCATAGCTTGTCTAGAGGAGTGTTGGTTGTAAACTATATCACAACATCAAAATGACTATTAAATTGAGCTCAATTGAGGCTCATATTAGCTCGAAACCATCTCGAGACATCACCACAGCATCCCAACATCAAAACATATTCAACTAGCTACGAAAAAGGGTGTAATAATTGAGGTATTCTCAACTCAATAGCAATTCATAGCATCTCAAAACATTTGTAATAACATTTGGGAGTCAAAAAATATCCTTATGAGCATAATTGATTGCATGTTCAACATGTATACATGAAGAAGAGCCTTCACTCTGTCAAATAACTAGCCAATGGATTTGTTATACCAGCAATAAAGCACCTCTTAACTGAGTAGACAATGCTCAAAGCATCCCAAATAGCATCCCAAAATAAGCAAGAATCATCCAGGTATGAGTGTTGCCCACTGCAATAAACAAGCAACATTTACCATAACATCTGGGAGTCAAAATATATCGATATGAGCATCATTGATTGCATGCTCAACATGTATACATGAAGAAGGGCCTTCACTCTATCAATAACCAGCAAATGGACCTCTTATACCAACAAATAAAACACCTCTTAATTGAGTAGCCAATGCTCAAAGCATCTCAAATAGCATCCTAGAATAACCAAGCATCATCCGAGCATGAGTGTTGTTCATTGTAGTCAACAACCAACAGTCTGCATAGGTTTGTGTTAAATATCTCAAAATCCATGTAGAATTTGAAAAACCTATCTTATGTAAAGTTGTGGATCACATCGAAACAGTTAGGGTTGGTGGGCCATTTCTAGAAAATCCATTTTTATAGTAAGAATGGCTTCTACAAAAAAAACGAGAGGTTGTAGGGTTTCTCACAAACTAAAGATTCACAGATTAAAGGTCAAGTCTAGCTCCACAACTCCAACTCTCGCAAAGTCGAGCTCGGATACCATGTTCACAAAGAGGGGAGGAGACAGACAAGAATGGGAGCCATGAACAAAGAGCATTGTACTCTCTCTTCTTCCATTATTTATTCATTATGGTAACACACAAAAGATACTAAGTCTAAGTCACACATACAATGTATGAAAATAGGTCACTCCAAACACCTCTAACCTAAATTAAGCCTGACCAACTCATTATTTCAACATAAAAGATGGTGACAGCTAGCCACAGTTGTACAACTAAGTTAGTGTAGATATTGTGCTTGAATCTCAACAGGAATTACCAAGTCCATTATCTTCAATCTTGCCATTCTAGTATGCAATACACAACCCAAACATAAAGGGTTAAAGATGATTGCAAAAAGTTAATTCTTTATTTCTAATATCCAATGCATGAAGATTGAGCAATGCGTTTCTTTTAAAAGATAAGAGCACTTTGAATTAGGTAAATAATTGATCCTTTAATTTGCTTACAACTCTCATTGTAATTATGGAAATCTTGCATATCTAATAGCAAATACCAACTAACATGCAAATTTGATGCATCTTAGAATATGATATGTATGTTTACACTCATCGATCATGATAAAATATATCAAAAGGGATATTCATATACAACTATATTTGTTACAAATGCATCAACCTATAATTTAAACCTCTATTTCTTCAATACACTACAATTGGAAATGACCATCTAGATAAAAAAGGAGGTTGATTTAGTTCAAGCTATGAATACATAATTTTATTGCTATACACAAAATACACTCACATATACACATGCATACACACAATCTCCCTCACATGCAAATGCATGCGTGCGCGCGCACATGCACACACACACACACACTCTCTCTCTCTCTCTCTCTCTCTCTCTCTCTCTCTCTCTCTCTCTCTCTCTCTCTCTCTCTCTCTCTCTCTCTCTCTCTCTCTCTCTCTCTCTCTCTCTCTCTCTCTCTCTCTCTCTCTCTCTCTCTCTCTCTCTCTCTCTCTCTCTCTCTCTCTCTCTCTCTCTCTCTCTCTCTCTCTCTCTCTCTCTCATGTAGTAATTAAATCAACAAAAATATTGTTGAATGTGTCATACTCAAAGAAAAAATTTAACTCATCATACTCGGAAAAACTTATTTTCAGCTTTAGTTTCTTCTATTGACATTTTTTGTTGGATGAAAAAGTATTTATTGGTCAAACTCCATGTTGATACTTCACATTATTGTCATATATCTCTAGACCTTCATGGATGGGGCAAAATCATAGTCTTTATCTTGCTACAAGCCATTGTATTTTATATCATATTATACATTGTCTCACGGCCCTACCAACTAGCCTTGATTGTGTCACAAGCTATCTAAACTCCTTCCATCAACAAAGTTTTCAAGACATCCACAAAGACCTCATTCAATGCAATAGTGCAAAGTTCTTGGTTTCAAGGCTCTCTAAAAATTACAAGATGCTTGCATTTCAATAATCCCTTTAGACATTTAGACTATTAAGCTTGACCTTCACGACCTATAATATCAAAAAAGTTCCTAAAAACAACCAAAACAATGCCAACATATGTAATAAATCAAGATTTTTTATTAATGGGAGAAAACTAGCCTCAGTACTTGCACAAGTCTCTTTCATGTCCCAATGTTCATTGATAGAAACATCATTAATACTAATCAAATTTTCTTTCCTTATAGGCCATGCGATTGCGCTTGTATCTTTGCAACTTTGCCTTAATTATGTTCTTGTTCCAAAGTTTCTTTTAAAGATTGCCTCTACTATGTTCTTGTTCTTCTATGTATACTCCAAAGTTTCTTTTAAAGATTGCCTTTGCTCTACCATTGCTCTCTTGTTGGGTTGAATATTATATTTCTACCGTTAGTTTAATTCCCTAACATTGTAAAGCTTACTAATATACATTCAATAAACTGCATTATTGAGTGATGTCACTTAAATACTCTAAATGCCCTTCCAAAAGCATTTGATGATCTAGTGTTCTTAATCATATGCAAAAGACTTGCATTATTATCCAATCTCAAACTAATTCAAATCCTTCACTTATCTTATTTATTTTTTTGCTACAAATCCTATTTTATAATTATATAAATCTATAGTGAAACTTCTTCACCACCTTTGAGTTTCTCCATGTGATTCTTTAGCATGAATTATTCTAAAGGAGGTGAAGAATGCTCTCAACTGTCATCCTACCATACATCGGCAAGTTATCTCCTTACATGTGGTACTTTATGTTTGGGATGACTTATTTGTTAATACCCATCACAAAGGGTAATTAACTCAATAGCTATAAGAACTAGTGATGAATGTCACGCAGTCAAATGGAGAAGAAACACTCAAAGAAGTAAAAAGAAAACTAGGATTGGCAAGGAGGGCACTACAACATGGACTCCATGGCAAGGCACCCAAGCCTAGCACTAGCTTGGGCGTAGAGGAGCAATGAGCCCATCTAATCTCAATAGGCTTAACCTCACAGAAACTCACTTGGCTAGGGCTTGGAGAGCCAAAGCAGCAAATGTAGCCGCCTTAACAAGAGCCAATGGAGCCGATTCAAGAAGAAGGTCCCGATTTTGAACAAGAACAACAGGAAAAAGAACAAGTGCATGAACCTAACTCCCCTCTGCGACAACCACAAGCATAGCTAGAAGAGCAAGGGGAGGAAGCTATGCCACCTAAATGGATGGTGGAGACGAGGCACAAATGTAGAGAACAAGTTGAACTTGCCCACATGAAGCTCCAAGCCAAGACACTATAAGTTCCGCATGTGGCCATTCCTCAAAGTGAGGAGTGCAACCTTGTGAACTGGGGCTTAAAACTTATAGTGTGGGAGCAAGGGAAAAACTATGGCCACCCTTTTGAGTTCTCCTTCACCTTCACTCATACATCAGATAGGGTGCTATCTCCAAGGGTAGTGGAGAATGTCATTAAGCTTTTAGCAAAGGCTAGGAAGGAGATGGCTAGAAGCACGGATGAGACACCCCACGAGGTGGCAATAGAAACCTAAGTATTATTAGGAAGATAATGCGGTGGAGATATCCCAAAGGATGGACGAATATAAAGCTCTGCCTATGATGCCAGGAGGCATATTACACGGTGGATTCCGTGAGGTTTTACAGTGGATTCCGTAAACTTTTATTATCGGGGCTCATACACAAAGTGGATTCTTTGTGCGAGAAGTTGATGGGGACGCCTATCCTTTTCGGGCGTTTCGTTAATTTAGTGTGTACATGGGTGATTCCATAACGGGTGATTTCGCAAAATACATATTAAATTAATAAACGTTTATGAGTTTAGAGTGCGCACTCGTAATAAATTAAGGTTAGGATTGATGTCTAACCAATTGATTTATTTATGTAACTGAAGACTACTAGGTATTCACTTTTGTCGGTTTAATTGTATTACTTTACTAACGATTGTGAATGCTTCAGTTGATGTGTAAAGATAGCAGCAGTGGCAGAGGAAAGCATTGGAGGATAGCGTGTATTCGAGTTATCATCTATATTTTGATGGGCGCATACCTTAGGCATGGCGCCTATATTTTGTCGCGCTTATTTATTAAGGCGTTGGATATTTATTTATTATTTTTGTATGGGCATGGACGCACGATTATGATATTTGTATTTGGACATTGTATTGGGTATGCCTGACTTCTTAGGTGCCCGCCCATTAGCTTTATTTCTACTTGGCACTAAAGCAAACTCAAAAGCCAAAAGCGTGCTATTTTGTAATTTGGGCTATTATTTGAGCTTGAAGATGATTAATACATAAAATGCATGCTTTGTGGAGCGCTCACACAAGGTATGGGGGGAGATTGCACCCAATTGGTCTCTTGTTCATGCTGTGCATGCTTTCTACCTTGAGTTTTGTGCAAAAAGTAGAGTTATTTTGTTCTTGGGGACCTTCCGACGCTCACTACGCACGCTTACGGCATCCGATATGTGTACTAGTGGTATCAAAGCGAAGCTGAGATCGAGAGCTTCCAATCGCTACCCATCTTTGCGTGAAGGCGGAGCTCCTGGAATGATCGAGCTCTACAGTGAGTTTCATCGCGAACGGTCGATACAGGTGGATTCTTGGTCGTCAAGAATCTCTATCTATAGCCTTTGATCGCGAATGACCGGCCTGAGGAAGCGGAGGACCACGTCAACATCTCCTTCATCAAGTCGTTTTTCCACAGAAAGACAGTAAGCTTCCATAGCATAAAAACTTCATAAGCTTAAGTTAAAGCTTAGAACTAAGCTTTAAAAAAGCTTAGTCTATTCAATCTGAAAATCGGCGGCAACGACGGCTCTTTAGCGTAAATTTCGGCGGACAAAAATGACCCCCCTCCCTCAAATTTCGTCGACAACCAGTCAGTTTACTTTCAAGCTTAGTCATCTAAGCTACAAGTCATAAATATTCCTAATCATTCAAGCTTTGCAAGTCTTATGACTACTGTAAGTCACAAAGGTCAAACAAGTCCACAGAGATCAAAACAGACTAACTCCAATTACTCCCATAAGGATTGTTCCTGTGCAGAAGCACAGAACTACAAAATTGTTCCCTGGAAGACTCTGCTCACATACGCAAACTTGCTGAACCAGTTTCAGCATACGTAGAAGGTCATACGCAGTTTCTACGAAGACTACAAATCCCGCATCCGCAAAAGTCGAAGACCGTAAAAGCCAAACAAAAATCTATAAGCCTTGTATACCTGACTTTGAGCTATGCTCATCCCGCTAATTGGATTTTGAGAAAGTGAGGTGTTTTGGATTTTTACAGGATGACGAAACAAAATATGGATGATTTAATAGCTGAAGGCGATCTTCCTGAACCTACGATAGAATAAAAATTGGATTTAATTATGATGCAGCTTGAAGAAGAACGAAGAGCCTGACAAGCTTTGCAAATTCAATTGGCCAATTTGCAACGATCTACCACCGACAAAGATGAACCACAACCCAAAGATCTTATCCGACGTACCATCGATGCAACGCTCAAGCTCAATCCATCCGCAAAGAAACAAAGATAAGTAAAAGAAATTTCAAATTCCGTACTTTCAATGAAATTCAAGATGAAAAGATTGTACTTGCATTTATCAGTCAGGTTGATGACTACTTTCATGAAGAGACATACGCTGAAAAAGACAATTAAATGTGTCACTAATCATTTAGTCGATCGAGCATCTCTTTGGTGGACCGTGATTCGTAAGAGCATTGATTGTCCCACTACCTGGGAGAGTTTCAAAAATAAGTTTATGCAGAATTTCCTTCCTCCTCAATTTCATGAAAAAGCCATAAAGCAATGGGATCTTCTACAGCAAAGAGATCGTGAGCCTATTTCTCAATACACCGAACGTTTTTTAAATGCCCTACTTCAACTCCGAATGCTTGAAGACGTACTTGAAGTGACTCGCAAACGCAAATTTATGTCTGGATTACTTGGACATTATTATGTTGAAGTCAATATGTTCAAGCCAACAACCCTTGAAGATGCAATTTCTTTGGCTCATGACACTGAAGACAAGATTCGAGGAAGAGACAAGCATCCACAACAATTTTAAGCAAATGGTAACTATGGTTCCAAGCAATTCAATTCAAATTTTAGAAGATTCAATCAAAGTCGTTTTCCTTCATCATCTTTCCGTAAGTCTTGGACAAAACCACATGCTTTGCCATCAAATACCAATCAAAACCCAAGCATCCACAATAATTTCAAGCAAATGGTAACTATGGTTCCAAGCAATTCAATTCAAATTTTAGAAGATTCAATCAAAGTCGTTTTCCTTCATCATCTTTTCGTAAGTCTTGGACAAAACCACCTGCTTTGCCATCAAATACCAATCAAAACCCAAGCATCCATAACAATTTCAAGCAAATGGTAACTATGGTTCCAAGCAATTCAATTCAAATTTTAGAATATTCAATCAAAGTCGTTTTCCTTCATCATCTTTCCGTAAGTCTTGGACAAAACCACCTACTTTGCCATCAAATACCAATCAAAACCCTAAGCCATCCTCACAGCCAAATCCTAATATTCCTAGACTTCCAACCATTCCCAACAATGTATCTAAAGCCAAACCTATAGTTTGTTACAAATGCCATCAACCTGGACATCTAGCAGCTAATTGCCAATCGAAGAAACTACCTGTCCATATCAATTATCTTGGAGCAATGGAAAATGAAGAACGTGAGGAAATAGGAAATGCTTGACTTTACGGAAGATGAAGACGACATTGCTACTCCTTCGGATATTTCACCAGGTATGCCAACTCCACATTTGTTGTTGACAATGAAATATTTAGTGCATGGAAAAGAAAAGATTATTTTGCATGATGATGGTAGTACACATGATTTTATTTTTGCAAACTGCTAGTGAAAGAATTGAAATTACAAACTGTTTCTACACATTATCGCATTAAAGCAGCATTCTTAGGCACAAGATATAATGGAACACAAGAGGTGCATGACTTAGAAATTAAAATTGGTGAATACACTGAACGAAGGAATTTCCTAGTTGTATCTTTGCAGTCTAGTGATATTATCCTAGGTATGCCTTGGCATCATCAGCATAACCCTGACATAGATTATTCCTTACATTCAATTAAAATTACATTGCATGGTATGCACGCATCCAATAATTTTCCACTACTTACTCATACTCAAGCTAAACGTGCATTACGTAAGAGTAGTAAATATTATTTAATTTGGGTGAATGAACTTCAAGCTAAAGAAAAACATATGCATCCTAGGCATAAACAATTCCTTGCACAATTTAAAGATTGTTTTGCTAAAGATTTACCACCTAGACTACCTCCTTCACGTCCTAAAGATCACAAAATAGATTTAATTCCTGGTACACAACCACCATGTAAAGCACCATATAGGCATAACCAGATTGAACAAAAAGAAATCCAAAATCAAATAGATGAATTATTAAACAAAGGATTAATTAGACCTAGTAGTTCTCCATTTGGTACACCTGTTTTATTGGTAAAGAATAATAATAATACTTATCACATGTGCATTGATTATCATGCCCTGAATAAGATTACTGTTAAGAATAGATATCCAATTCCTAGGGTAGATGATCTTATGGATAAACTACAAGGTTCTGTCATATTCAGTAAGATAGATCTTAAATATGGTTATCATCAAGTGAGATTAGATAAATCTGATATATTCAAAACTGCATTTAGAACACAATTTGGACATTATAAATTTTTAGTGATGCCTTTTGGATTGACTAATGCACTTGCTACATTTAGCCGAATGATGAATCGCATATTTTTGAAATATCAGCATTGTGTTATAGTATTCTTTGATGAAAAATTGGTATTCAGCAAGAATGAGAAAGAGCATTATGAACATCTGTCTTTAGTTTTCAAGTTGTTGAAAGATGATCAATTGTATGCTAATCCAGAAAAGAGTAAATTCTTTCAAGGAGAAATTGAATATCTAGGTCATATTGTGTCATCAAAAGGTATTAAGGTTGACCCTAAGAAGATAGAAGCAATATTAAACTGGCCCATACCTAAAAATGTGCATGAGTTACGTTCTTTTCTAGGTCTTGCTAGTTTTTACAGGAAGTTTGTGCAAAATTTCTCATTACTTGCCTTGCCTTTGACTAAATTTTTAAAGAAATGTATTATTTATTATTTGTCTGATAATCAACAAAAATCTTTTGATTTATTGAAACATGCATTAACCCATACTCCTGTATTACAACTATCTGATTTCAATAGACCATTCTTTTTAGTAGTTACTGATACTAGCGGATCTGGAATAGAAGATGTACTTATGCAAGATAATCATCCCATAGCCTATTCTAGCTGTAAACTAAAACCATCTGAACTTAAATATTCTAGATATGATAAAGAATTGTTAGCTGTTGTACAAGCCTTACGACAATGGAAACATTATTTAATGGGTTCTGAGTTTATGATTAAGACTGACCAACAAAGCATTAGACATCTCCTTAGTCAACCCCAAATATCTGACCGACATATCAAATGGACAACTTTCATTCAGAGTTTTCATCCCCTTATCCAATATCAACCAGAAAAAGAGAATGTAGTAGCCGATGCTTTAAGTAGAAGATCGACTATTCATAATATTTCTGTCATATCATTTGATTCCCTTATCCCTATGAAAGATACTTACCATCAGGACATTACTTTTCAAGTTGATTGGAATAAATTAGTTGAAAATAATTAGATTCCTATTGATTCATTGTCTTACAATGATGGATTCATGTTTTATGAAAAGAGATTATGTGTTACAGTTCCATTTAGATCATTTGTTTTGAATGAGATTCATTGTCCTTCATATCAAGGTCATAGAGGTATTATATCTACTTTGCATACATTGACTAAAGATTTTTATTGGCCACATATAGACACTGATGTATCTAACTTTGTTTCTGAATGTTTAGTTTGTCAAAGAGTTAAGAGACATCATGGTAAACAGTATGGTTTACTTATGCCTTTATCTATTCCATCAAGACCATGGAAACAGATTTCTATGGATTTTATTACTGCTTTACCTAATACTAAAGCTAACCATGATATGATTTGGACTGTTGTAGACAGGTTTAGTAAACAAGCATATTTCATTCCATGCAATAAAACTTTAACATCTCAAGCAGCTCAGTTGTTTTTGAAAATTGTGTTTACTAATCATGGTTTATCAAAAGTTATTATTTCTTATCGTGATTCTAGATTTTGTAATAATTTTTGGATTACTTTTTTTGTTAACTTAGGAACAAAGATTGATTTTTCATCTACATTTCATTTTGAAACAAATGGTCAAACAGAAGCTACTAACAGTACTATTTTAGATCTTTTATGTACTTACACTATTTCAAAACCACATACACGGGATACACATCTACATTTACTTCAGTTTGCATAAACAATACACCACACACAACTACAAAGAAAGCACCATTTGAAGTGATTTATGATTATAGATTGTCTACACCTGTTGCATCTTTATCAAATTAAATTCAGCGTACTGATTATATTGCTAACATGCACGCCACTATTTTTTATGAAGTTAAAGGCATGATTGCCAAAGCCCAGCAATCATATACAAAGCAAGCAAATAAAAAAAGACAGGCCGTGAATTTCAAAGTTGATGACTATGTTCGGTTAATAATAGAGAAACGTAGATTACAAAGTGTAGATAAACACCCAGTTGTGAAATTAGCACCTAGATTCTATGAACCATTTAAGATCATTCACAAAATCAATGATAATGCATTTAAGTTAGAACTACCACCACGTTGAAAAATTCACAACACCTTTCATATTAGTTTATTACGACCCTTTAGAGGCCAATTACATGTATACCCTGTTTATGAAAATCTACCTTTGTTAGATTAAGAGACTGAAATTCTTAAGCCTGAAGCTATTATAGATACTAACTTTATGACCACTAGAACTGGCCGTAGATATTCTAGATATTTGGTCAAGTTTAAGAACCATCATGTTGAAGAGGCCCAATGAATGCACGCTAGAGACTTAAATGCTTTCCCCACTCTGTTAGCTCCACATTGAGCTAATAGCAATTGAGGAAAATTGATATCCCACCTGGGGGTATGATGCCAGGAGGCATATTACACGGTAGATTCCGTGCCACGGTGGATTTTGTGAGGTTTTACAGTGGATTCCGTAAACTTTTATTATCAGGGCTCATACACAAAGTGGATTCTTTGTGCGAGAAGTTGATGGGGACACCTATCCTTTTCGGGTGTTTTGTTAATTTAGTGTGTATATGGGTGATTCCATAGCGGGTGATTCCGTAAAATACATATTAAATTAATAAACGTTTATGAGTTTAGAGTGCGCACTCGTGATAAATTAAGGTTAGGATTGATTTCTAACCAATTGATTTATTTATGTAGCTGAAGACTGCTAGGTATTCACTTTTGTCGATTTAATTGTATTATTTTACTAATGATTGTGAATGCTTCAGTTCATGTGTAAAGATAGCAGCAGTGGCGGAGGAAAGCATTGGAGGATAGCGGTATTCGAGTTATCATCTATATTTTGATGGGCGCATACCTTAGGCATGGCACCTATATTAGGCATGACGCCTATATTTTGTCGCGCCTATTTATTAAGGCGTTAGATATTTATTTATTATTTTTATATACGCATGGGTGCACGATTATGATATTTATATTTGGACATTGTATTGGGTATGCATGACTTCTTAGGCACCCGCCCATTAGCTTTATTTCTACTTGGCACTAAAGCAAACTCAAAAGCCAAAAGCGTGCTATTTTGTAATTTGGGCTATTATTTGAGCTTGAAGATGATTAATACATAAAATACATGCTTTGTGGAGCGCTCACACAAGACATGGCGGGGAGATTGCACCCAATTGGTCTCTTATTCATATCGTGCATGCTTTCTACCTTGAGTTTTGTGCAAAAAGTAGAGTTCTTTTGTTCTTGGGGACCTTCCGATGCTCACTACGCGCGCTTACGGCATCCGATCTGTGCACCAGTCTAGGTGGAATAAAAACATCTAGGACTCTAACTTAAAGGCATAGATGGCTTTCTACAGCACCCTACCACATGAACAGGATGATCTTACCTACATGCTCTACCCAATAAGGATTGGAGTTGACTTTAACCAAGAGGTGCATGCTAGGTAGGACTTCCCTTTGATCTACAAGGTAAATGCCTCAACCCCTAAAGAAATCTTGATCTTCACCAAAAGGAACCTCTGCCTATACATAGTAAGTTTCCTCAAAGACTTGTCCTCATGCCCTTGTTCTGCCTTCATCACCACATGTAATTATCCCTGTCTATTGCAAACATTATTAAAACAAAAACCTACTACAAAGAAAGAGTGGTTGTTGCCCCTCTTTTTTTATATCAATGGTGGGATAGATACTATACAATGGTGTGCCTAATGATGAGAGCCACCCTCTTGGTAACATTTTGTATAAACCTCTTAAAAGACATGAGTGACAGTAGATTCACTGGGTGTAACCACCCATTTTTGTCATCTACTCCACTCAATATAAGAGCTAACTTGAAGGGCTATCTGCAAAGTAGGGCTTTCCTAACCAAAAACCCTCAAGTTACCGAATAGCCTGGCCCCTGCTCATGAATGGGATGCTTTGTAATGTGCTTTCTTTATTTAAAATGTTTTTAAAGAGACAAAAAAGAAAAAAAGAAAATAAACATGGAAAGGACAAGAAGCCGAGAAGTGGAAAGAGAAAAAACACAACAATTAAAAGTCCATCTATACTCTACGAGCAATCACAAGCACTACACCTAAGGACCACCCTAGCCCCTCCCCCACATCACAACTTAAGGCACATCAAGGGGAGGACATGATTGATAGACCTTTCTCCCTAAGTCACGCACACCACCTCCATTTACATGAACTGGGTCCTCAAATGTAAAACAACACCTTAAGCTATGTCGATCCATCTCCCAATTCCATCATCACTTGCACAATGCACTACACACAATATGATAAGACACAACCCCTTAGGAAGTACTCTTTTTCTTTTTATAAACATTATACAACAATGTTGAGATTAGGTTAAATGTTCGAGTCCAAAGTCACGCAAGTAGAGAAGAGGAAGGTTGTGTGCACATAGCCCAAGTTAATTAAGTGACTTGTTGTAAGGCTTCTCATGCCAGAACTTTAGGGAGGGAAACGTGAGGTCAAAAAAATGGTGAAATTTGGGAAAAGGTCAAGGGTAGTAGCAAAAAGAAAAACATGATTGACTTTTGGAGTTCTTGCCATGTCACATCTAGTACCCATAACCAATATTGACCACCCATTTCAAGGGAAAACTCCCTTTGAAAGGCTTTGCAAAATATATAAATAGTAGTTGTGGTTTCGGCCTCTAGGCCATGATACCATATGTCAACTCTTCCTTTGAGAGTCATGTTAAAGAACATTAAATGTGCTTCATCTTGGAAGAAAGAGTTGTACATCAACTTTTGGAACTCACCTATCTTTCTATGCATTGGCAAGTAACTACAATGACAAATAATTGGCAAATCCCACCTTTCACTATCCCACATGTAAACAATGAAGACTTTAATATACAACTTATTAGATGCTTTCATGATATAGGCAAAAAATCCTTTGACAAAATGTAGTATAATTGTTTACAACTATTCATTATATTTATGAAATAATATACATTGTTAGATATGCTCAATGAAGACTTTAATATACAACTTATTAGATGCTTTCATGATATAGGCAAAAAATCCTTTGACAAAATGTAGTATAATTGTTTACAACTATTCATTATATTTATGAAATAATATACATTGTTAGATATGCTCAAAATCCCACCCATAGAAGGTATCACCATTGATCCATGTTACTCAAAGTTGTAAGCCCATCATTATGGGAAACTATGCATACCTAAGCATTAGTTAAGTTTCTAATTTTACATTAAATGAGATCTGCCGTGTATGTCTAGCATTCATTATGAGAAACCATGTGTGTCTAGCGTTTGGGTTGGATAAGGTTAAGCAAGTAACAATTTGAGGCACAGTACATCAAGTTGCAAGGTATTGGGAACCATCAAAAACCCATGTTTTAGTTTCCAAGAGCCATATTAGTGACCTTTGGATGGGGTTCCCAAGGA
Organism: Lygodium microphyllum; assembly: GCF_053477565.2. Classification (NCBI taxonomy): domain Eukaryota; kingdom Viridiplantae; phylum Streptophyta; class Polypodiopsida; order Schizaeales; family Lygodiaceae; genus Lygodium; species Lygodium microphyllum. The sequence continues at coordinate 20,466,755 of NC_141162.1, forward strand.
GACTGTACACCCCCTTAGCAAAGCCTCAAAGGCAACTTCCTTGACTTGCCATTAAAGGATAGGAGCATTCCTTAGTCTTTTATTGTCAATGCTTTTGAGGGATGCCAGATGGTGCATATGTTTAAGCCCCCCAAGCTCTAGAGGTGGATCATGTGAGATCACAACAAAATTTATGAGATGCATATGACTAGAGTTTTATTTAATCAACACTTTTGCCACAAATTGTGGCTCAAGCCACCAACTCCAACCAAACCTTCTAACATCACACTTTCATTTCACTTCGTTATCGTTGAAAGAACAAATAATTTTTGTACATAAAACTCTATAACCTCACAAAATGTTTGCAACTCTTATATTGTACTTTAAGATAGAATAAAACTTCACCTTAGACAAACTACGACTGGTCTTTGTAACATAACTTCACTTGGTTATTTTTTAAAGAGGACCAAAGAATTTTTGTAAGTAGAACGAGGTGATCAATTTCTCACAAAATGTTTCCAGCTCTTTTCTCAAATTTTCTTCATTGCATTTCAAAGGTAGAACAAAACTTCACCCTTCTAAGAATGAAGGCCTTAGGCTTTTTATATTGAGGTAGTCACATCAATATATTTCAAAGGTAGAACAAAACTTCACCCTTCTAAGAATGAAGGCCTTAGGGCTTTATATATTGAGGTAGTCACATCAATATGCAAAATGAAGTACAATGTTTACCAAAAAGCACCTGCCTTACCTCCCTTGCCTTAAATAGACCCTTCTATGGGGCTAAAGTATACATTTTCCAAGTGAGACTATAAAATTTCTTACCAAGTCAAAATCGACATGCAAAACAAAGCAAGAACCCTACCTCCCGGTCCTTGGTTGTCAACTTCCACATGCAAAAGAAAGTAAAAAGCACCTACTTCCTATATCCTACAAGAGCCAGATTGCTACAAACTCGTTCAAGTGACTATAAAAGCTTTGTTACCATGCGTTACCGTGCTTTACAGGCAAGTTAAAATCACGAACTAGGCTGAATAAAAATATGAGTTGAAGATGCCACTCCAATTTCCATGCACTTGTGACTTTGTAGGGTATAAGGTTGTTACAGGCCTTATCAAGTAGTTGCGAAAGGCTAGTCCACAGGAACAGCCTTGCCTCTACACACTCTGAGTTTGGTGGAACAAGGTGCATACCTCAATTTTGATCATCCCAGACTTGTTAAGAAGCATTATCTTGTGTTAATAGACAGACAGCATACGAGCCCTATGGTGGGGCAAATCTATACTTGGCCAAAATTTCCACATTTTCATTGAAAATTGAGCTTGCCTTCTATAGAGAGAAAAGACGTAAAACTTCATGTGGTCATTAACTTTTCCGTTTTTCCCCCAAACTGCAAAAAATGACAGAGCTGCCGATTGCCGAAGTTGCCTTCTTAAATTCCAAGCGCGGCAAGAGGGAGGCCAGCACTACAACCATTTCCTTTGGACTGCTCCCGCAACTAGTTTACATAACGGTTTTGGTCTGCTAAGGCCAGAAAAAAAGAAATCCTGGCAAAGGGTATAGAGATCCACCAGTCGGTGTATATTCTATAGAGGGCGCATCGCTTACGGGACAAATAAGATTCTTTGTCAAAAACCGGGCCCTTGAAATGGCACTCGACCGACTAAAATTTCGGTGTTAAGGCTCCTGGCATAACTCCCTCACGGCTGCACAGCTGCGACCCGCTCATTGATGTTCACTGTACACCAAGCAGCTTCTCTTCGCGTCGTGTTGAACCACTCACGAGTTTCTCAGCACAGGTAATGGCTTTCTTGGTGGGACTGGACATCTAATAATGGAGACCTTGTACTTTACTCTAGTAATAGAATCCCTGTACTTTAGTTCTTCTCACACCTGATCGCACACGCCCGCGCTTACGGATCCCATCGGACCCATGGTTCGGTTGCCAGTGAGATCCACCATCTTGCCAGCGGCCTTTTCCTGTTCTGCATCTTTGGGTTGCAAAATCTTTCCGAGCATCACCTGCATTACATTGTACGTTTAAGCCTAGTCCCGTCAATCAAAAAGCCACCGAACTAACGCACGATATCGATCGCGGGAAAAGCAAAGCAGACGTTCAATAAATCATTGAGATAAACTTTCGAAAAGCTCAAACCTTTTTGCCATCTGGTTGTTCGACCGTGACGAAGCCCCCAAGTTGAGATCCCTGTCAATTACATCTTCGATTAGCTAGGCTTTTCCAGCTTATCGCTCGCACTAAAGTTAGCAAGGCAAACCCCTTGAAAAGAAAGCAATGAGCCAAATCTGTCTCCTCTCACGCCTACTACAGTAAGTGTATTCCCGGTAGATAACCAAATGATTCGACTACCACAGTACCTCGTACGGGGCCGAGTTGCCCACAAAATGGCAGGCTGGCATCACAGGCTGTGCAAAAAGGGCAAACATGTGCAGGGCGATGTAAGGTTGGGGTGCCTGTAAAGTTTCAAATTTCCGTTAGGCTTTGAAAATTTTCCCGAATTTGCAACACTGCAGCAAACGCTAGCATGCACATTCGAGTAGAATCCTGCACTCCCAGGGCCACCCATGGCAGAATAGGGCTCTCGGATGATTAATAACAGTATCATGAACTTACTTGTTCACTAGGAGTGGGTGCAGCTTGCTGAGCTCCAGACTGCAACGGAAGCTTTAGATATCTTCCCATCTTGATCATCAGGACAGCCACCAGTAACTGTGGAGAAAAACTGGCACAATCAAACACAACGAACGACTTCCACGCAAATATTACACTCAACTCTGAGTTTAAGAGAGGCCTTACCTCGTAGACAAGCAGGGTGCAATACACTGCAAGCAGCAATTTGTTTTGCAGGCGTTGATGCCTGTTGGCGTAGACAGTAGTGGAAAATAAAGAAAGCGGGACTTGAACGATCGCAAACTGCAGAGGCTCAAAGAGTAGTGTGGTTATGGTACAGGAAAAACACCAGTACATGCCCGACAAAACGGAGGACCACTTACCAGCGATGGAAGCATGCCTCCAGGAAGTAAGAATGCAATCAGTTCACAAATCCGATTTACTATCATAGGGCAAAGGTGCCAAGCGAAGTACACGGTTGAGAATTGATACCACAAAAATGCCGCCAACACACACTGCAAGAGAAGAGAACCGAGGAAAACAAACAATAAGACGAAAAACTGGTTAAGAGGTACACGTAGCAAACAGAGATGCTAATCAAGTGCCGGATAATACTGGTGATTTTTACAATGCAAGTCTTCGCATTGAGACAAAGGATACGATAACGCTACAGCTGAGCTTCACAAGCTTCTGTGGAAGCGAATTAGACAGGTATACAGATAGCTCGCATTCATACTACGCACAAACATTGACGCAATTAAGACTCTCCCTCTCTCTCCGTGTCTCCTTCATCCAACACACTTACCAAATCGACCAGGCTTAAGATGGTAGCTGCTGTAAAGAGATGCGCATTCTCCATTGCATTAATCTTGACGAAACATCAGCTTCAACTCGCTAAGCACAAAAGCAAAGTTCGATCATCCGCAGCAGACCTGAACGACAGCGCCTGTTCGCATGTCCAGTTGAAGCGCAATGACTCCAAACTGTAAGGTTATACGTCTCTCTCTCCTAGGCGCAAGAAACCACGAGGGAAAAAATGGCAGGCTTTCTCACTTTTCATCCATTACATGATGCCAACATATCCTGCAGCTTCGAGGTCTCTTTTCATCCGAATATGATACTCCTCTCCTGCATCAAAGGCCTGTAGCAGGCTCAATTTACCTGGTCAAAAAGCCTGTACAGGGGAGAAGCGGCAGGTTCTCCTGCATCTGCATGAAAAGGTCTGCCTGCTGGTGCGAATGAGAAAAGGAAAAATGGAGAGAGGAAAGCAGCTTTAAGGCAAGGCGATATTGGAAGTGCAGAAGGATGAAGGAAGGAAGAAGGTAAAAAAGGACGGGCAAGGATGAGAAGCAGGAAGTGAAGACGAAGCACCGACAGGCAGGCAGGCAGGCAGGCAGGCAGAAGAGAGAGCGGGGGATGGTAGGTATTTTGCACACGCCTTCGAATTTTGGAAGATTTGAGGTCAAAAGAAGTCTCGTGCAGGAATGGAAGAAGAACAGAAGTAAGAGAGAGAGAGAGAGAGAGGAAGGGGGGGGGAAGGGGGGATAGAGGAGTTGTTGTAGCATTCGCAAAATTTCGCAAAGCCTTTGTTGTACTGGTCTCTACAGGCTACCATACTTTCCTTCCTTCTTTCTGTGCCTGTTTCTCCGCCCCCCCGGCCCCCCGCCCTTCTCTCTCTCTTTGTTTGCACTAGAGAAAATGAAACCCTTTGTAGATAGCTTATATTGAGGAACCTTTCTTAACCTTATACTTTAACCCTCTTCTTTTTGTTTTCCTCATCTATATCTATACTATTAGTTAAGGAGAGATGGGGGGCGGGTGCCACGTGGTAGCTCCCCACCTCCCCCACAAAAAAAAAAGAGAACGCAAGGGCGGGTGCCACGCTCCAGCACCCGCCCCCGCAAAAATCGCGCCCGCCTCGGCACTCCTAGCGCGGGCGCCTAGTATAGAAATATTTGGGGCTTACCTATATACTCATATGTTAAGGAGAGGTGGGGGGCGGGTGCCACGTGGCAGCCCCCCACCTCCCCCACAAAAACAAAAAAGAGAACGCGGGGGCAGGTGCCACGTGTCTAGCACTCGCCCCCCGCAAAAATCATGCCCGCCCCGGCGCTCCTAGGCGCGAGCACCTAGTATAGAAATATTTGGGGGCTTACCTGTATACTCATATGCCACGCAAATGACTGACGGGATTTGATCCAACTAACTAGTAACTACAATCATCTACTAATTCACTCTTCATACATAGCAAGATTGGTTTGACTATCGCGAAATATCCATTGTAGAATGGCCTTTGTTTTTTTAAATACCAATAGAATAGCTCCATGTCATAGGCACTAGTGGTTGAACAACACATTGTACTACATGGACACAAGTTTTCCCATGGTTATCGAAGGACCTTGGTTAAACTGCATGTTTATCGCAATTCGCAATGTCAGTAAAGCATTCACCATAGTGACTCTTTTTCGATGCCAATACCTCATGAGGAATCAAGTCATCTACGATCGTAAGGTAGAAAGACATCAACTTATAGGTAACCAAAAAGTTATGGCATGCATGCATGTGAGCTTTGTTCCATGGCTAAGTATCCCATTCCTTTTAGGAAAGTCTGAACGAAGAAGGACAATGTTCACAACCTTTTACGAGGCTATTTTCACTAATAGCCATGCAACAAATGAGTTTCTAAAAAACTTAGAATATTCCAAAAAGAAAGATCCTTCGTTATGCCTTATGCACACTGTATTGGAGGGCCTTCACACATGATTTCAAAAGCCAAGCTTCAAAGATGAAAACTACGCCTCTTTTGGAATAGTTATTGTTCTAACTCATGAGAATGGAAGAACTAACAAACTTTCTCCTTTGGCCATGTCTGTGTGTGAAGCCCCCTCGAGGGTTATGGGCTCTTCATGCATGGCTAAGTTTGCTACTAGTCGATCTAGCTAATAAAGCCATTACATGCAAAGACCATGTTACTTCTTTCCTTTTTTCCCACTCACACCCCCACTTCAAGTCAATGAGCATGAGAAACTTAGACATTGTTGCCTCAAGCAATGCTAATGAAAATCTGAGGTTTCATAAAATGTTCACACAAATACATTTATGGAAGCAGATACACTTTAATTACAAGTTTTTCTTAGATTTTGATGGTTTTTTTGTCATGTTTTCACTTAAATATCCCAAATTTTTGCAATTGAATAAATATTTCCGTCAATGTGTTTTCAAAATTTAACAATTCATTTGACATTAAACCTTGGGTTTTATAAGCACTTGTATAGTGTAAAATGAATTGTAGAAATACATAAATTAAATTTAAAGTTTTATTTTATAAATTTTGCATTTAAAAATATCAATACCTTTAAACTTTTTGAATTTACTTATAAAATTGAAATTCATGGGCACTTTGAGTTCAAAATCCCTCTAAACTACAATTTACAAGTTTTTGTATCTTCTACCAAAAGTCTCCTTAGAAGATCCTTGATCCCAAGTGAAGTATTAAAATTTTCTCAAAAAAATAAAGATGATGTTATTAAATTCAAGAACTTGAGCTAACTTAGTTATAATCTATGTGCAAAATCTAGGAGAAAACATGTGAATTATCGTGTTGAAAGCTTTTGTATCATATCCAAAAAATAGTTCTAGCTAGACACTACATGAACAAGGCTCCCCACTTATTTACTCCAAATCTCAAAATGCAAGGGCCCAATTGGCCCATAATAAACCACATTATTATGTCATTACATGATAATGCAAAATGAAGTGATGGGCATCGTACATAAGAGATGGGTGCTCCTCTATCATAAGAACCAAACTCTTGCACTCCTATCTAAGGTAATGCCATCTTAGATGATGATTTAATCCAAGAGATGCTTGATAAGCATTGCAAAACTTTAAACCAAGCTAGAAATGTATTTCCACTCTAATATAGTTTTGAAGCGAGATGTCCAAAAACAAATGACAATTCAAAATTATGTTAAGGTTTAAATGAATGTCATACGTCTTATCTTCTCTCATTTGTGAGTGCATATATTTCTTGAGATGTCATAGCACCCTAAAAAAGCCATGCTAAGATCATGGCATCATTTCACACATGCTTAATGTGATGCCAAGATTCATTTACATTAGCATTTGCATCACTTGATTACATCAAGAAAAGCAATTTTTCCTAGGTCCAGTGTCTAACATCAAGCCAGTGTAAATGACCTATGACTCCAATTGTGAATTAATATAAAAATCATGAAGTGTGGCAGCATCGTCATGGTCAAGTTGTTACATTATTAGCCTATAAATGCGTGGCTAAATAAACATTATATTATGTTGAACTACAAAGCAAGAACACTTCAACTTACTCATATAATGCTCCAAGTAGGAGATATAATTGTTGAGATTAGTATAATGCCTTGCCAATAGCCATGTACGACTATTTGCCACACGATAAAGGGACCACTCCTACATGACAAGTTAGGTTTCATGCTCTTAGACTACCGACTCTAGTAGGTTGCCTTAGTGATGTTACACAAACTTCAAAGACAAAGGCAAAGCACATATAAAGGGGGTTGAACTATCTAGAGTGACAAGAGAGAAAGCATAATGAAAGATAGAAAAGGGGAGCTGTCATTAAGTATCAAAAGTCCCTTCCTTTTCACTTACTACTTGTACACTCAATTGTACTATCAACACGAGAGACAAGACAAGACAAGGTACCTTTATTGTTCCAATGGATATGTTTACATTCAACAAGTGAGAATGCATGACTCCTTCTCTTGGACTTGGATACTCAAACTTATATAACTTGCTCATGTAAGGTGTGAATAGGTTGTGAAGATAGGTTAGAGAGAAGGAGATTACTTTAAATCCATAACACAAGGATGGTTATAATTGAACTTTGGGAGGGTGAGGGTAGCAAGGTAGAATAGGCAAAAACCCATAAGATGTGAAAGCACCCTATGAATTCATATTTGTTCCTTTTTATGGTTAGAATTGAGCACTTCATTTTGTCCCCCTCGTTTCTCTTTAGGGGCTATTTTCCCTCAAGCAATAAGCACTTCACTTTTTATTTTATTTTTTTGTTGAAAGGGTTAATTGTATTGCAATTAAAAAAAGGGTAGAAATTGTAGAGTGGGGACCCAACCTCTCATTTCCCTGTAGGGCTGTTTCCCCTCAAGCAAAATAGGCAACATAAAAATCTAGTTAATCTCAGAAGTTTATTTATGTGCACTACGTGCAAGAGTGTGTGACACACGTGTATGTGTGCACACACGCATGCATCCATGTGTGCACACATGCATGTGCAAAGGAGCATCCATTTTGACCATCTTAATGCTCTACTATACATAAGTAAAGGATGTTGTCAATGCATGATTTGGCAATCTCTAAAGCTTAAGGATCCATTCCAATAGCCAACCTCACACAAAGCAAGTTGCCAATTGTTGGTAAGAAAAAACAATCCAACGCAATCATGTAGCAAGGCCCGAGAATTTTCGGCCAATAAGAAATCCCAACACATTAGTAAGAGAGAACTTGGGTATTTTGATATTTGCCATGTGTAGCCCTATGACTAGGCGTTATGGCATCCTCACCATAGTTACAACAGTAGATATGATTGCCATACTTTTGGTCCTTGTATGTACCAAATGCCTACTTTTAAAGCACAAAGCAATAACTATTGGCATCATATCGATGTAATACATCATGGCATTGACCATGGACAAGCTAGAGGCAACCATATTTGCTTGACCATGGCCTTATGTCATGCATAGAGATTGATTGTACAACATGTGATGGATATTAGGCAATCAACTCTTAAAGGTAATTAGCTTGAGTGAAATGCCTAACCTTAAGCCCTCTTTGAAAATCATGATTCATCCTAGACCTCCTTAGACACCTAATCAATCTAGGATCCATCTAAATTTAATGAATCTTCATTATAGAATAATCTATTAGACATATGCATTACATTTGATATTTAAACACATACTCTAGATTTATAATGAGCATATAGAAGTCATTTCAAGTGATTAAGATTCTTGACTTTTGTAGGTTCAAGTTTAATTTGATGGAGTTCATTGAGGAACAATCAAATTGTCTATTGATGGCACCTTTCAAAGTAGATAAAGTTTTGTCTCTCCTTGCAATGAGAATGTAGAAGTCATCAGGAGTGATATTTCTAGCCAATGATATGAATATATTTTTAGATCGACATCAACATGTTCCAAAAGCACCTCCTACAATGCATAGAGCACTCCTAGGAGTTTTGTTCCTCAAGTCATTTAACCAAGTTGTTTGCTTTGGCATAGGATATATTGAAATGTAGGCAACCTTGTTTCTAATGTACAAGCCACCTATGCTAGTTGGAGTTGTGGTTGAGAACCTCATTTATATATAAATTTGATATGCATGTGCCCTAGTACTATTGAGCCATGGCCATGACGTTAGATAGGATTGGTGCTAAATGACTCTTTGGATGGAAGCCTTTTATAAAGTGTCCATTGGTACACATGGTGACTACCAATGAAAACATGTGTCAAATCCCCTTTTATACCACTACTACATAGCAAGTTGGGCATAAGGCCTCAATGAGATGGTCATTATAGGAAGGACATGAAATCCATGCTTCTAAAAATAACTACCAAGGAGACTCTTTTTTTTGGAATTATATAAATATTTGGCAAATTTTTCATAAGGACTAATACGAGGGCATTTATCACATAAAGGTCTCACTATAGATGAAAGCCTTCATGGAGTTTGCACTCACGCATGTGATCTCTTGTTTAACCTTTAGTAAGGGGAGTTGAGATAAACCCCATCACATTAAAAAATTATGGGCTACAAGTTGATTAAGATTATTTATTAATCTAATTTGATGTTATTCACTTTCAACATTGCCAAAACTCGAAGCTTTCAATCTTATGACCTAGCAACCAGTGGACTAATTTGAGAATTAGTATTAACCTAGTGCATTATTTCACCGTGGTTTGAAATCTTCTAGTGGGGGACCATTGGCTATTAGGGAGCACTTAGGGTGTTGTGATATTGCTATGCCAATCATCAAGATATCCTTTCACCATAGTTACAACAACATATATGATTGTTGTGCTATTGGTCCTTTTATCTACCAAAATGGCTATTGAATCTATTTAAAAGCACTAAGCAATAACTCTTAACATCACATCCATGTAGTGCTTCATGACATTGACCATTGATATGTTGGGGCAACTAGGTCTATTTAACCATCACTTTATGTCGTGCATGCTAAAAGGATTGATTGCACAGTGTGTGATGGATATTCCGCATTTGACTCATAACTTGGTTAGTTTGACTACAATGCCCAATCTTAAGTCCTTTTTAAAAGTCATGCATCATGTTAGATCTCTTTACAAACATACTCAATATATGATCCATCTAAACTTAACGAGCCTTGATGATGGAATCATCGATTATAATATGTATTGTTTTTTATATTTGAACATATAGAGCCAACTTACAATGAGTATGCAGAAGTCATTTCAAATGATTGAGATCCTTAACTTCTATAGGATCATGTTCAATTTAATGGAGTTCACCAAAATACATTCAACCTTTCAAAATAGATAAAGTTTTGTTCTCATTGCAATTCAAACATCAAAGTCATTTAAAGCGATGTCTCTAGCCAATCCTATGAAAGTATTTGTATATTGACATCAGTACATTCATCAAATCACTATCCAAAAGGAACATTGCTCTCCTAATATTTTGTTTTCTTGGGCCATTTAACCGAGTTGTGTGCCCTATCTAGTGCAAGGTACGTTCATATTTATGCAATGTCATTTCCAATGAACAAGCCATGTATGTCAATTGGAGCTTTTGTTGAGATCCTTGCTTGTATACACATTTGGGATGTGTGTGTCTTAGCACCTTTAAGCCATAGTTTTGACACTAGATATGAGTAGTGCTAAAAGGTTATTTGAATGGTAACTAGTCGTGAAGACCTTTTATAAAATGTTGATTGGTACAAATGGTGATCGCTAATGAATTTTTTCTTAGATACCATTTGTACCATACTACTACATAGCAAGTTGGACATAAGGCCTCACTACGAGGGCCATTTGAGAAAGGACATGCAATCCATGCTTCTAGAAATAACTATTTATGGAGACATTTGTTTGAAACTGTTTAAATATCCAATACAATTGCCATAAGGACTAATATAAGGTGATTTATCGCTTAAAAGTCTCAACATGGACGAAAACCTTCATTGAGTTTGTACTCATACATGTGATGTCTTGTTTGACCTTTAATAAGGGACCTGTAATAAATTCCATCATATTTCCAAAAACGATGGTCTACACATTGATTTCATGTTCAACAAAACAATCAAGATTTCTATTTTGAAGTCCTCCATAGATTTAGCAAGAGGTTTCCTTGAGCCATTTTTGAAGAAATCATTCCATTTGGACCAAAGGAACTTGATTATAACTATTAAGAACCAAACTAATGAACTTCCAAGATGAAGTATCTAGAGTGTGGTGATCTCCAATGAGGGCTATAGTAAAACCAAAATCAAACCTAAGATGAGCTTTCCCAAGCCATTGCTTAACCTTGGTCCACATTGCAATAGAGTGAGGACAATCCCAAAAAACATTGTTCTCTTCTTCTTTAGCTCTTTTATAAAATGAGCACATGGGGCTAACACAGATTCTTTTGGCCAACTTGAACCTGAGTAAGAGCTTCTTTGTGATGAGCTTCCATCACAAAAATTGAGCCTGAAGGAGGGGGACACTTGCGTTTTTAGGTGGAAGGTTTTGCCAACAAACTGATTAGAGAATCCATAGACGATCTATGCTCATATGTACATAGATCCCTTGCCATGGCTCACATTTTCCCATTTAATGTGGTTGATCCCTTCATGCATATTTATGCAACATATGAGCTAAATGACATAGGGGGACTAAGACTGTTCAACATAGGCTTTTTTTGTAGATTAGGTTTGGGAAGTGGGCAAAAGGTACTTCCTGTTTGGACATGTGTGTGTGTGTGTGTGTGAATTGGGCAATTGTAGGATATAATTTATATGCCATGTAGGATTGGTAAGAGTTAGAGAGAGAGAGAGAGAGAGAGAGAGAGAGAGAGAGAGAGAGAGAGAGAGAGAGAGAGAGAGAGAGAGAGGGAGGGAGGGAGGGAGGGAGGGAGGGAGGGAGGGAGGGAGAGAGAGAGAGAGAGAGAGAGAGAGAGAGAGAGAGAGGACCAAATAAATGTAGCTCAGTTGGTTAAGTTGAACGTGGAGTAACCAAAAGGTCTTTGTTCAACTCCTACATTCCATTTGATCATTTAGGACATGTATAGAAAAGGGGAGATTCGGACTTGGGTCACTGGGTTAATAAAATAAGGGGATTACCATTAGGGTAGCAAAACACACACACACACACACACACACACACACACACACTCTCTCTCTCTCTCTCTCTCTCTCTCTCTCTCTCTCTCTCTCTTTGTGGGCACTATAATGACATTCATTTTAATATACTTGACATCACACATAACTGTATATGATATTGTTGTACACATATGTTGTTATTTAAAGAACTTTAGGTGTTGTGATTTTGAACATTGTCCAAAATTTGCATATGCTTTGTAGCTGGATTCTTTTAGTGAGCAGTTTCAATAATTGTAGGAGTTGAATAAAACACAAAACCTCACAAGTTGAGCATAAGAGAGGTTCAACTTTACCATTATGCCAAAGGCTACTTGTTAGCTTCAATGGGCACAAACAAGATATAAGGTAAATGGTTGTTGACTCCTTTTCCACTTCCTTGGGTCTCCAAGCCAAAGCTATGTTTTTGGATGGAAGGTCAAAACAAAGATAGGAAATTTCCTTTAGAGTCTATGACCCTTCTAGGTTCAAAACCAAGGCAATGAAGTTCTTTTTGGGTTTATAACCTATTTGAGCTTTGAGCTATAGTAGGTAGGCAATGAAGGAGTTGTTCACATGTCTTTGAGAATTAGAACTAGAACTAGCTTTCGATTGTCACTTTTCAAATGAGACCAAATGGGGGCTCACATTGTGAATGTTTCTAATTAAAAATTTGCATTTTTGTAAAAATGATTGAGAGAGAGAGAGAGAGAGAGAGAGAGAGAGAGAGAGAGAGAGAGAGAGAGAGAGAGAGAGAGAGAGAGAGAGAGAGAGAGAGAGAGAGAGAGAGAGAGAGAGAGAGAGAGAGAGAGAGATTGTAAATCCAAAGGACCTTGCATTAGAAAGGAGAGAGATGGCTCCTAGTTTGGAGGTTGACACATGACTTCTTCCTCCTTGTTCGAGCATTAAACAACTTGTTTACACTAGGTTTGGGACATCAAAATCGGGCTCGAATTGGTTCGGCACCATAAGAAGGCGAATCCAAAGGCCATGGAAACTTAATAACTTGGCCAATGGTTCCCATACTAGTGCCGACTACACCCTAATGGGAACAAGTTCAAATCTTATTTTCAAGCGGCTTTCAAAATTAGCTCATATGCCCTGCTATGGTTCCTTGTCTTCGTGTTTTGGCCCAAAATCAATTTCTAGTTTGTCCTCACGAGAACAAGCTCCCAAGATCATTTCATGGGGCTTTATTGTGGAGGGGTTTTTATCATATGGCAAGGAAATGCAGCGCCTTTTTGGCCTTGTAGCCCTAGAGGGTGGCATTGAACCAAGGGTGTTCAAATAAGAACTTACATACATATTTTTAAGGTGGGGAAGGCTTTTGTGTGTGGAGAAGTTCTCGAGTAATGTTTTGCGTGAACAAGGGGTTTGTTGAGGGGTGAGGCCACATTTCTCACACTTGGAGACCTACAAGGCTTGGGGGTGGGTAGGCTATGGGGCTCTCTATATATGTAGGTGGGGGGTGGGTGTGCGTGTGAGTGTTTGTGTATGGATGAATGATGGTGTTTTTGATACGAGTGGGGCATTGAAACTCTCGCGCACAAACTTGAATTTCACATCTCTCGCGCATTCACTCAAATTGTGTGAGAGAGACTCGAGAGTCTAGAGAGAGAGAGAGAGAGAGTGTGTGTGTGTGTGTAAACGTAGTCCAGTCCTCATGAGAGAGAGAGAGAGAGAGAGAGAGAGAGAGAGGTCATTTCAATTTTCATCCGAAAAAGCTCAGAAGGGGAACGCAACGTACTCTCCCTCTCGCCAGCATTTCCCCTCCCTTTATTATTATTATTATAATCCCTAAAGAGATTATATTACTATGCCGCCTGCAGATTTTCCCAGAGCTTCAGTTAGAGCTCTTAATCAATGCCTTTTATTCTTTTTCCTTTTTTTTGTGGCCGCAATTAATATCAGCGTATTTTGTATTATATTTTTTTTGCGATCTTAAATGTGATATTTGACTTGTCACGCTTGCCCTTTCAAAAATTTCCCGAGTTTGAACTTTGGACTCCCACTCTGACAAACGTTCTTTGATGTGCGTTCACACCAGTTGGAAGTTTTAGGGCTTGTTCTTGACCTTCAATAGCTCAACATTTGCCACCGAGGTTGCGGCGTAGTGGTTTGGGTGTGAGGCTCATGAATTCACATCCTTCGCTCCGATACGCTCTTCGCATATCTATTTGTATCAAATTGCCTAGAATCTCAGTTCAAACAACTTCAAAGTGTTGTTTTTAAAATGTACTAGGTGGTGTTTTTTGATCAAGTCCACTAATTGCACTTTGCACAATTGGCACCATTGCGAAGCTTAAGAGGCTACATCTTGCTCGCTTTGTATTTGTGTGAGCAAAGCTTCACACACTATAAACAACACACATCACCCATAATGATGTAGTTATCATTTATTGCCACAAGATGGGCCCCTCATTGTCAACCATGATTTGTGGAAAAACATAATTCTAGAGCTAGTTTGCCTCTTTAGCTTTTATTTGCGTGAAATCACTCAATCTATACTATTGAAAGATGTATTTCATGACCCAAAAGAACCTCACCTTCTACGATTCTTCATAATAAAACATGATGAAGGAGGCAACATACATATGGCTGCATGCAACAATGCACAAAACTTGAATCAAAGAGGCAACAATCCTCAGTTTTTAATCAAATTAATTAATAAATACTATAAATTTCAAAGATATCAAGACACCTTTTAACTTTCAAGGAATCCTAATGAAATGTAAAATTTTTCTAAATATAGAGACATAATTGAATTGCAATCGTGTGAAATAGCTCATGACATGTTTATCTTCCTCCTTGAAAAGGAAAGGAAACATGTAAATTCCAACCATTGAAATGTGGTAATAAAGTATTACAAAAAGGAATTGTAAATATGTACTTCAAAGAAGTGTAATGGCAAATACTATGATATGATATTAATACCGAAGAACCTCATCTTTTTCCCCCATCTTGATAATGAGGAGGCTTCGAGAGCATTGCATAGATGACACAAGATTGGTTTTAGGTTTGTGAGATGCATCAATTATTTTGTATTTAGAATTATCTATGTAATAAACAACAATAGCCTTGAAGTTCCTTTAACATTATGAAATAATAGCTAATGACATACATGTCTATCTTCCTCCTTGAAAAAGAAAGGAAACATGTAAATTCCAACCATTGAAATGTGGTAATAAAGTATTACAAAAAGGAATTGTAAATATGTACTTCAAAGAAGTGTAATGGCAAATACTTTGATATGATATTAAGATCGAAGGACCTCATCTTTTTCCCCCATCTTGATACTGAGGAGGCTTCGAGAGCATCGCACAAATGACACAAGATTGGTTTTAGGTTTGTGAGATGCATCAATTATTTTGTATTTAGAATTATCTATGTAATAAACAACAATAGCCTTGAAGTTCCTTTAACATTATGAAATAATAGCTAATCTTCTCTCTCTCTCTCTCTCACAATTTCTCTCGAGTAAAAATTTAAATTTTCTCGCTATGCTTCACAATTGCAACCTCCAATAAAAATGCTTGCTACTTTCATGTGCAAGATATAATGTTTTATATATCACTTTTTTGGCATGCATAGAGCGCATTTGGCATCTATATTCACACACATGTGGTGTAGGATATTTTCAAAGACATATAAATGACCCCTTATACACACAAACATGCTATCACCTTCATTCTACCATGTCAAATATCAAATTTGCAGATTACGGAGAGTAATTATAGGATGAATGAATATCAAGAATTTTTGTATTCGATGGTCCAATATTGAGAGAAGACACACTGCGACGAAGCCTCCGGAAACTACATTAAAGCAGCAAGGTGGCGGCAGTAGAACCATTATGCTGCATTGATTGAAGACACATGCATGACGCATCTCCTTGTCGTGCATGCAGGCACAGGCTCGTTGAAGCATCAAAGAACCGACATGTCTGTGGTGCATGCAGGCACAGGCTCGTTGAAGCATCAAAGAACCGACATGCCTGTGGTGCAATCTTCTGCAAATGCAAGCTACAAGCAAGCCCTAAGTAGAGCCCCAATGAGGACATGGCTGAGATCGAGCGCGTTCTGTGAGAGGATCAAGAGCATCACATCAATGAGTGCAGGGCCAAAGTCGTCAAGGGAGCACGGTTACACAAGGCGTCGGCGGCTGTATCCCGTGACAACATCAGACAGAGGAAGACAGTAGACTTCTCACGCTGGTTCAAGGATATGTACCAGGGCAAGGCGACCCTTTGTCATCCATCAATTCTGCTTTATTGGGAAAGGCTTCTATCTGGTGGTATTGGCTTGAAGTTTTGAAAGGGATTGGGAATTTTTGGTCTCATCTGTTGGGTACAGAGGCAATCTGGTCTATGCTCTGCCATGGCCGTCAACCTTTATATTACACCAAATGGGGTGGTTCGACACGAATGCCTAGGATGGATCTCTGTACCTGATTTCTCCCCATGGCTGGATGGAGAGGCATTGACCATTGCGGCCACTCCTGGGGGCCTGGTCATCAGGGGGGAGGATTACGTCTGCATCCTTTTATGAATCTCCTGAATTTCTTCAGTTGCAGGATCCCTGAAGCCTCGAGATCATACTCACTGTCAAGTTCTCTCCTTTTTCGGATGCATGCAGCTACCATTGCCGCACGAGCCTGTCCCTAGAAGCTAGCGAGTGATAAGGGCGAAGAGAAGAAGGCAGCACAAATCCAAATCAATTGAGAAATGCCTCACTTGCTCGACTATCGACCCTATCTACAACTGATCCTACATCTACAGATAAGGGCAAGAGTGTGCACCATCGGCACCAGGCTTCCTCCTCCTCTACCCCACAAGTTCCTCATGCTATAGTAGATGGTGCCAGGAAAGAACCACAGTCTAAACCTGAGCCGCCTACCTCTGACTCAAACAAGGAAAATGTACGACCTCAAGTGTAGGCGAAGAAGCATGGTGGTGAAACGCCGTGCCCACCAACTGCTGGTTGATCGTAATTTTACGCTCCAATTGATTGACATGAACTCGTGGATGCACTGGATACGCTCTGCTGATCACCACAGAAGCGCACCTAAAATCAAAATGTTCTCCTGGAACATTATGGGAATGGGTTCTTATCTCAAGAAGCAAATTCTGTATGGGATTCTCTGTAGGTACAAATTGCATGTAACAGCTCTCTAGGAAGTGAAGTTAGATGAAGCCTTGTGCAGGTCTTTGAATATTCCAAGGTACACAATTTTCCATGACCTCAGATGTAGGGGTTGTGGTGGCATCCTAGTGCTAATTAGGGGAGACCTCATGCCTGAGTTGGCTTGGAGATTGGGAGATGGTGGTGTAGTGGCAACGAAGGTGGAAATGTGGGGGGAGCAGTCTTCTATTGCCTTAGTTTATGCAAATAATATGTTAGTCTATAGCGCTCAACAATGGGTTGCCTTAGTTTATGCAAATAATATGTTAGTCTATAGCGCTCAACAATGGGAGGCCATTGGCCGGCATATTAGCCAACCCTACTAGCTAGGGACTAGAATATAACTACCCTTCTTAACAACCATACTCACAGTATGAGATGCATGATGTTGGAGGAAATTGAAGCGTGGAATAACTTTGAAAGGGTTGTGAGCCGTCCTAGCTCTATCTTGTAGCCGTCCTAGCTCTTGGTAGCACCAATATTTTGCACACCTATCATAATAAACATGTTGGCCCATCATAGCGTGTATGCCACTTAGATCACTTCTTTGCGACATTGCGAGCATGGTGGCTAAGTGGTGTGTTAAATACTATGCCTTGAGTGAGATTTCTTCTTAGATCATATTCCTATTCTAATCTCCTTTAGATTGATTGTCATAGGTACTACATGGAAGGGCTCACCTCCATTTTGATTCAATTGCTCCTTCTTGGAGAATGAAGCTAGAAGGGCAAGGCCCTTGGATTGGACAAGTTGCCAACTAAACTATTCCAAGTTATTTGGGGCTTTGTGGCTTTGGGATGACCTAGTGGATTTGATGAGCGTAGTTAGGTTGATTGGCAATATGTTAGGGAAAGCTAATCAGGGCCTTGTTAAGCTTATCTCGAAAGCTCCTGCTACTGCAAAAGTCTCAAATTGGAGGCCCTTGACAATGTTAAATTTCACCTATAAGGTGCTCTCTAAGACCTTGGCAATGAGAATCAAGTATCATCTTGGAAGGGTGATTCACCCTAGGTAGGATGGCTTTGTTCATAAAAGGAAGATTTAGGATGCAGTACTTAATTTTCTTTTTTCCATGGATCTTGCCTTGTCTCATCATAACATGAGTTTGTTTGGGTAAATGTTGATTTCAACAAAACCTATAATAGAATTAATTAATGCTCCATCAAGGGTGTTTTTCAAGCATTTGGCTTTGGCCTGATCTTTAAGAACATAATGAGTTATCTATTCTTGAATGCTTCTGCATTCATCAATATTAACGGCAGTGCTATTGTTGCATTCTCTCAAGAGATCCATCTGCCAAGGTTGTCCACTAGCAATGCTTTTGTTTGCACTAATCACAATGATCCTCTTTTATGCAAGATTGACAAGAAAGTGTAGGATGGAGCAATTTGTGGGCTCCCAATGCTAGATGGACCAATGGCCCCCTCTTAGTTCTTTGTGAAGTGCAGGGATCATCAAAGAGAGAACGGAGCTTCAATGGTGGATGCTATGCAAGAGAGAGAGAGAGAGAATAATATAGTGTGTAGGTACAATAGTATACCTCTTTTGGTTTTTTGGATAGGTATATAGTACATAGAGTACAATGTTGGGCGAGCATGCCCAATGGTCAGGTACATGGCCCTTTAATCCCAATAACCTCCCTACTAATGGCAATGTGGCTAAAGGTAGAGGAAAAAGAATCAGCTAAGTCTAAGTATGTACAAAGCTGAAGAGACTATATCTATTCAATCCCCATTATTTATTGGCAATGGGTAAATCTCTTTGCTCTAAGACCCTTCGTGAGAAGGTCTGTAGGGTTATCATCAATGTGTACCTTGAACAACTCAATGCTCTTGCTGTCAAGTACCTCCCTGATGAAATGATACTTCATCTATATGTGCTTTGTCTTTGCATGAAAGGTAGGGTTCCATGTTAACATGATAACACTTTGACTATCACAATGGAGGATAATAACCTCGCTAATACCAATCTCAACAATCAAACGTAACAGCCATAAGGCCTCTTTGCATGCTTAAGTGGCAGCCACATACTCTTACCATTGTAGTAGACAATGCAACACACTTCTACAACTTAGATATCTAAGAGACTAATCCCCCCGTGAAGGCAAATATATACCCTGAGGTGGACTTCCTGTAATCCACATATCCAGCATAGTCTGCATCCGTAAAGCCAAGGATAGATGCCTTCTACTTACCAAAGTAGATGTATAAATCCTTTGTGCCGTTGAGGTATCTCATAATACTTTTCATTGCTTTCTAGTGCTTCTTGCCAGGGTTTGCCATGTACTTGCTAATCGCT
Organism: Lygodium microphyllum; assembly: GCF_053477565.2. Classification (NCBI taxonomy): domain Eukaryota; kingdom Viridiplantae; phylum Streptophyta; class Polypodiopsida; order Schizaeales; family Lygodiaceae; genus Lygodium; species Lygodium microphyllum. Next base: position 20,486,226 of record NC_141162.1, read on the forward strand.
CCCACTACAAAGGCAACATCAAGACGTGTAGCGACCATAGCATACATCAAACTACCAACAGCTAAAGCATGTCGAATCTTGGCCATTTCATCCTTCTCATAATTAGATGTAGGATTGTCCTCTGCATTGAGCTTCACATATGGAGGCAGTGGAACTCCAATCACTTTTTCCCCTCCATATTGAAATGCTACAAAACCTTGGATATATATTCCTGTTGGGAAAAATAGAGAAGCCCCTTTGGTCTATCCTTGAGTATCCGTATCCCAATAATATGATTTGTATCACTAAGATCCTTCATGTTAAAGCTACCATGTAGACTTTGTATCAAAGAGTCCAAGGCATGAACATGCTTGCCTACAATTAGCATGTCATCCACATACAAGACCAAGATAATCATGTTACCATTTGCTACCTTCTTGGTATATGAGCAGTGATCTACTTGACTCCTGTGAAAGCCCTAAGACTGTGATCTACTTGACTTCTGTGAAAGCCCTAAGACTCTTGTCATTCACATACAAGACCAAGATAATCATGTTACCATTTGTTGCCTTCTTGATATATAAGCAATGATCTACTTGACTCCTGTGAAAGCCCTAAGACTGTATGAATGTATTAAACTTGTGATACCATTCTCAAGATGGATGCTATGCATGAGAGAGAGAGAGAGAGAGAGAGAGAGAGAGAGAGTGTGTGTGTGTTTGGGTACAATAGTGTACATCTTTTGGTTTTCTGGATAGGTATATAGCACATAGAGTACAATGTCGGGTGGGCAGGCCTAGTGGTTAGGTACATTGCCATTTATTCTCGACAACCTCCCCCTAAAGGCAGTGTGCCAAAAGGTAGAGGAGAAAGAATCATTTAAGTCTAAGTATGTACAAAGTAAAAGAGACACGTACATTGCCATTTATTCCCGACAACCTTCCCCTAAAGGCAGTGTGCCAAAAGGTAGAGGAGAAAGAATCATTTAAGTCTAAGTATGTACAAAGTAAAAGAGACTATACCTATCCAATCCCCATCATTTGTTGGCAATGGGCAAACCGCTTTGTTAAAAGACCCTTTGTGATTGAAAAGGTCTGCAAGATTATCATCAATGTGTACATTGAACAGCTCAATTCTCTTGCTGTCAAGTACCTTCCTGATGAAATGATACTTCACCTATATGTGCTTTGTCTTTGTATGAAAGATAGGGTTTCACGCTAACATGATAGCACTCTGACTATCACACTAGAGGATAGGAACCTTGGTAATACCAAGCTCAACAGTCAAACATGACAGCCCATAAGGCCTCTTTGCATGCCTCAGTGGCAGCCACATACTCTGCCTCTATATTAGACAGTGCAACACACTTCTACAACCTGTATATCCAAGATACTGATCCCCTGGTGAAGGTAAATACATACCCTGAGGTGGATTTCCTACAGCCACATGTCTAGCATAGTCTACATCCGTAAAGCCAATGACAGATGCCTTGTGCTTACCAAAGCAGATGCACAAATCCTTTGTGCCTTTGAGGTATCTCATGATACCTTTCATTACTTCCCAATGCTTCTTGCCAGGGTTTGCCATATACCTGCTAACCACTCCCGATACAAAGGCAATGTTAGGATGTGTAGCAACCATAGCATACATCAAACCACCAATATCTGAAACATGCGGAATCTTGGCCATTTCAGCTTTCTCATCATCAGATGTAGGGCTTTCCTTTGCACTAACTGCTGGGATAAATAGCGAAGCCCCTTTGGTCTATCCCTGGGTATCCGCATCCCAATAATATGATTTGTATCACCAAGATTCTTCATATCAAAGCTGCCATGTAGACTTTGCTTCAGAGAGTCCGAGGCATGAACATCCCTACCTGCAACATGTCATCCACATATAAGACCAAGATTATCAGGCTGCCATCTGCTGCCTTCTTGGTATATAAGCAGTGATCTACTTGACTCCTGTGAAAGCCCTAAGACCGCATGAATGTATCAAACTTGTGATACCATTGTCAAGGTGGATGCTATATGCAAGAGAGAGAGAGAGATCAAAGAGAGAGAGAGAGAGAGAGAGAGAGAGAGAGAGAGAGAGAGAGAGAGAGAGAGAGACTATGTGTGGGTACAATAGTGTACCTCTTTTGGTTTTCTGGATAGATATATAACACATAGATTACAATGCTGGGTGGGTAGGCCAAGTGGTCAGGTACATTGCCTTTTATTCCCAACACTTTGCAGATGATAGTGTATCTATTGTTGCTATTGAAAAGACCTTAGTAGACACATTGATGGACTCATTCAATGAGTTTGCTGAGCTTTCCTCATCTATCATTAATCATACCAATATTGAATTGCTACCACTTACATGGGGGGACTCTCAACCTTGGATGCTAAGTTATGGTTTCAAAACCATCAAGCACGGGGAGATTATTCGATACCTAGGAGCACCTATTAGAATAGGGATTACAACATGGTAGCGCTCCTTATGGTTTGGGGAAAAGATAGGTGTCAAGATAAGCAAGTGGCTCAATGTACCCATCTCACTTGTAGGAAAGGTCGTTGTGATTAGGACTTTCTTAGCCTCGATGATAGTATACACGGCCATTGCATTTGTTTTTAGTAATATATCATGGGTCCACATAGAAAAGCCTTTCAAGCACCTCCTATGGAGTAGAGATGGCTCTAGTATCTGCGTCGTTCAGGCCACCATCTTTATACCCTCAGAGTTTGACGATGCCCTCCGATTCTCCTTCCACATGAAACAAACATCGTATTTTTGCTCTCACTCCCTCTGTGGGTCTCCCCCAATTCTCTGTCTCCTTCACGCTAGCTTTTTCCCACGCTCCTTCCTTTTTCTCCTCTAGAGCCCTGTTTTTCTGGTCTAATCCCCTTCTTCTTGATCACTCTCCTCCCAATATAGCTATTCTGCATCAAAACGCCATTTTCATACAGAAAAGTGGTCTCTCACAATTGCGTCCGCCCCAAATAGGTTGGGATATGATTACCATGGACGAAGTTGAAGGAGGTGTAGGACTTGAGCCACTAGCTCTAAAGGCTAAGCGACTTTGCTTTCAAGTCATTCACTACATGGAAGAGCAACAACCTTGGGAAACTATCCTAAGAAGTTGTCCTCATCCTTAGCTATCCCCCTCCTCTTATGTGACAAGTGGAGATCTTCTTCCCTCATGGCTAGATCTAGCATGTGGAAGCGTAGGTCAAGCACGTGTGGAAAGGCACTCCCATCTACAAGCTAAACTCTTTTAGATGGAAACTAATTACAAAGAAACTTCCCCTAAGAGCTCGTTTGGATAGGAGGCTACCCCTATCTCCTTTGTGCCCTTTTGCAAGTAGAAGAAAGAGGATGAGAAGCACTTATTTTGGGACTGTCTACCCCGATTTGGAATAGGGTCAAGAAGTAGCCGAAGGAAGCCAATCTCAGGATGGTGGGGTTGACTTTAGTTTCACCATAGTGCTCTTTGTTGATCAAAACCATATGGATGATGCCCCTTGGAAGTTTCTTAGCTTGTTTTCAACAATCACTCTTAAATTCCTTTGGGATAGGACAAATAATGTAGCTTTCAGAAACAAATCTGTGACTACTTTGATGGATGCTATTAGAATCTTAAAGGAAGACTGTGTCATTATTTTGAAATCCCTTGAAAATCATCACTAGATTTCCAAGTTGTGTGCTAGAAATCTTAGGGGTATGGCCATATAGGTTGGTATCACTTGCCCTTTGGTCCTGAGACTTGCTATACTCCGAGAGTGTTGTAAATACTTTACTTCAATCAATATTAGTAGTATTGCATTACAAAAGAATTTATGTATTCGATGTAGGCTCTAGATGTTAATTTGAGTAAAGAGTCTCCCTTGCATATACACTTCCATTGTATACAAACACATTGGCACCATGACAATAACTCAACCAACAAGTCTCTCGTATTCTTTCTTTGAGTTTGGATAGGACTTCCTCTCTCATTGTTACCATCTCCTTCTATGTGAGATGTAATAGGTGAACCAAAACTTATAGACATATGAATCAATAATGAGAATAATTATGTATGTTAAGAACATAAATGTAGAAAATTGGAAAAGTGAACCATAATAGTCAATGAGATCTTACTTTATCATTCATGCAACATTGAAACTTTTACATTTTACTTTACTTGCACATGCATTATTACATTTTACTTTACTTGCACATGCATTATTACATTGTAAAGTAGAAATACACTAATTCATGTATATGTCTTATTAATTCTCCTCTTTAGGACACACGACATGAAAAGTGGCATCATAAATACAAAGAAAAGTGGTATGATAGATAGACAAACAACCAAGAAAAGTGGCACCATAAATACAAAGAAAAATGGGAGAAGCAATGCCCATAACATAACAAGCATTATAAATACAATAGTAAAATTATTTACAAAAACACCATTTGTAATATGTGAAGTATGCACATATGTGAATGTACTAACCAAGACTAAAATGATCTCAACTTAAGAATTTCAAAGTGGAAAATAACTATTCAACAAGAGATTATATTTATATCATTGTATGGAAAAAGGTAATAAAAATGGCACCATATAATCTATACTACAAAATTAATTTGAATGTGGCTTAAGGCAATCTTGAGGGCCTCTTGAACTTAGATAGTGTTGCAAAACTAAAATTAAATGACTTTTGATATAAAATTCCCCCTCTCTCACGTGTGGTTTTTTTTCTTTCTCTTTGTGTAAAGTAAGAGAACCATGCAATGCAGTTGGGCCAAGATCAAGAAACACAACCACAAATCATACATATCAATATAAATCTGTTTTTGTTTTTTTCCCATTATGCTACAAATCTGTAGTCATGCTGAGATTATTTCTAGTTTCTTTTTGTGGATGTGATTGCTCATTAGTCACTCTTCAATGTGTCCATTCAAATTAGGATACACCCACACACCCTTCAAGTTCTCATCTGTACCTTTTTCTCTACGCATTTTAGCCACACTTAATTGATTAAAAGGAACTAGTTAATCACTTTTTCATGTGCTTCATGTGCCCCAACAGACACAAATTAATAATAAAATGAACTTGCCATTCACATTACTTGCTAAGGATACTAAACACACAATCTAATTTGTAATACAATCAACCAACCGTCACTCATGCACACGTTGGTAAAAAAAGTGCTTTGCATTTAGAGACCATCAGAGTTGAGTTTGGAGTGGAATTTACTTAATGCAAGGACCATCGTCTTCTTGATAAGGTTTATTTACCTAATAAAAGTTTTATCTATTGATAATAATGGCTAAAATTCACCATACTAAACCCAACCACTACACACCAAATCTTACATTGACTGGGTTCTCAAGCATGGGACAACATTCGGAGTATACTTGGAACTTGACTAGCTCCTAGCTACATAGCATGCACACCCCACACTAAACAAGACAAGTAGACATATCCCTCAAGGAGAGCATAGCAACATAATAGGTACATTAAGTGCACCCAAGACCATCAAGGTCAATTGTCCGCACCTTTTGCTTTCTACAATCTCCAACATCTCTAGTGACCATCATCCCCTTTTCATTACAACCTACATAACTCCACCAATCCTACCTTTCCTTTACATCATGAAAGAGCTTTTTTCCTCAAGGATCTCTTCATCAACTGATCCAGCCATTCTCACTATCTACATGGTGTTCCTATGGCATGAGTGCGATAGAAATGGCACTTGTCTTGGAGAGGGAAAAATGTTAACAATATGAACATATGAAGAAAGAAAAGAGTGTGGAAGGGCCATAACTATTGCAAATTATTATGTTTTGTCATTATATTGAAAGATATAAAGAGAGCCACTTCGTCTTGTATGCAAATTGTATTTTGAAAAACGAGTAGCACTTGAGTTAAAGACATGTAAATCAATAGCTCTAAGAGCATACAAGGAGTGACCGATCACTCAGCCAAAAAAAGAACTAGAATGCCCAAGGGAGGTGGGGAAATCGCTATTCTTATGTGTGCTTACTTTTGGCTCTTACTCTTGCCTTTGTCTTATGGGAGAGAGAGTGAGGAAGAGAGGTTGAGATTGAGGGAAAGAGTGTGAGAGTGTGTGGTAAGGGACTAAGTTGAAGCCTCTATCTTTTCTCGTGTACTCTCTCATGCCTTATTCATCCTCTCTTCTTGTATGATGAAGGCCATAGAGGGTTTGAGAGCCTAAGGTGTGCACCTTGGATCATGGGTGTGTAAGAGTGTTATTCATGCATGAAGGTATGCCTTGCCTATTTACTTCAATTGGATGTTGATTCATGTGTAAGAGAATACATGAGAGGTAGTCGTTGAACCTTTTGAATCAATAAGAGAATGTCCAAAGTCCCTATGGTGAGTGCATGGTGCATAATAACTATGATCATTTGAAGTCTTAGCATTATCATGCCCCTTGCCTTTATCTCGATTATCCTAGTGCATTTTATGGCACTATGGTTGAATATGACCTTACTGCCCATAATAATGACATATAAGAGATAGCTTAGGGCCATGGATTTATTGCAACCCTACCCATGAGATCTAGACTTTGACTTGCCCTACCATAGTGGTCATTACCATTTTTGTTATCGTTATGGCAATAGTGAGTGCATGAGAGGGGTTAGCTGCATCAATATTCTTTCTATTTTCTTTCTTAGTTAGCTAGAAATCCTCCATATATTTGAGTTTAAAACCATTTGCAAGATCATTAGTGCTTATGGTAAGTATTCCATGACTCAAGGATAGTGGCAAGCAAGAATGTAGCTGTGAAATTCTCCTCAAACATAATCCCCGATGAAGTAAGCTAGCTAGAAATAGAATGAAACTCATTCAAATGAGGACTAGCAGCAAATTGATAAAGCTAATGACTACAACAGTAGTTATCCCATTGATATGGCACATGGTTAGAGAGAATATTATAGATGGAAGTAAGCTATAAAAGGGAGAGTCTTGCCCAAGGAAGGGGTTCGTTTTTGGATAGTTGGCAGTTGGTTGGTTAGACGGCTCACAACTGACATGTTCTTTAACTAGTAGCTCGGTTGCTACAATAGCAACAGATATATCTGTAGTGTATATCTAGAGTCATAATAATTGGCAAGAGTGCTATCCCCTCCCCTCTTGTATTTCTATTCTCTTTGAGTCTATGAAGTTATGCTACTTCTCTAGTGTTGGTCTCTATGTATTCAGATACTATCATTCCCGTCTCTTATGAGACTATTGTATTGGATACAAATATCAATACACTAGGGAGTTTTGTTTGAGTATATCATATTTGTCTCTATTATTTTGGCTATGTCTATCTTCATATCTTGGATGTTGATTGTAGGTTAGGATATCAATGTCTACTTGTGTTGGTGTTTTGAGTACGACTGCACTTTGCACGGTGGAGGTGATGCTCGAATCTGATTACACATGGCAACTATGATTATTGTTCCTCTGCATGCTAGGCTAAATGCATATGTGTTTGCAAGGTCCACTCAATCTAGTTCCAACCAAGCATGAGAGTCCAGGTTTGATCAGTGCCAAAAGGGAACCATCTCTTAAGGACCCTTTTATCCTCCCCAAGTGTTGAGAAATGTGCAATCACATCCACCATAGCCTCTTGTATGGGACAAACAAGGCAAAGAAACAAACTGCAAATAAAGCCTTAGACTAGGTCATGTATGCACGGTTTATTAAAACCACGGTTGTTGAATACCATGGTCCCTTTCCACCTATCTCCACCTACCAATACCACCTATTGTAAGCCTATAAAAGGCACTCATCCCCACACTCATTCAATCAGTCATTATCAATCAGTTGTACTTGCATTATGCTTGGATAATATTAATAGTTCTTCCTTGTCAATGCTTTTGCCTCATTATGATTGTCTATTTGCTCATCAGTGATCCTCCATAGCATTCATTCTCAATATTTTAACACCAAGTGTGTAGCTGTCCTCTTAGCAATTGCAAATGTGTTGATCACACTCTACTCCTATGAATGGCAATGAATCTATATTCCCAGCAATCATCCTCACTACTCCATTGAAACTAGTGGGTCATCTTTTTACTTCTGCTCATTTGGTTGTTATCCCACCTATACACCTTGTTGGATTTTCAATTTATAATAGAATGGTCCATCGGGCTAGAATCTCATTCCCAAAGTTCTTTGGATCTTCACATGAGGATCCGGATGCATTCATTCGCTAGTTTGATGTTGATTACACTGTCAACTTCCCTGATCAAGTCAACGAGCCTCATAAAATTTCCATATTTGAATCTTCAATGTGAAAAGAGGCCACAAAATGGCTAGTAGTAGATCATGGATGGCCCACTTGGAATGACACACTAAGAGCCTTCTAAATTAGATTTCAACACAACTAAATAGATGCATAGAAGCTTAAAAGGTTGTAGCTTAAATCAAGGGGATAATTTGCCTAGGCTTACATAGGCAAACTCACAATCCTAAAAGGTAGAATTGACTAAAATGCCCAAACTAGGGATGACATGTTAAACACCCTTTATGTCCAAGGCTTCAATAAGCCAATCCAGAAAGCTTTTGTAGTTGATGATTTGTTTGGAAATAATATAGATTCTTTTTACAAGAAATCTCTTAAATTGGAACAATTCCTATCAAAAGAAAAGTCCCAAAAATGAAAAAAATCCACAAAGTTAGCCCAAAAGAATTGAGATGATGATATGAGTGATTCAGAATCAGATTCAGATTTGGAAGCGGAAACTAGTAGTGAGGAAGATGACTTCGAGGATGAGGAGGAGAAAAATCCTAGCAAGTCCAAGAAGAAGGAAAAGGGCAAGAAACCCTTGAAGGGCACTCGAGAAAATAAGGTCAAGAATCTATGGTATACAAAATACAATACTTTGGGGCCATGTATAGGTTGAATGTGGCCTAAATTAGTGGTAATGTAACATTTGTAATATGGCCACTCACAACATGCATTACTGCCGATACAATAGTAGATATTAGATGGTCCACCCCCCTAGAGGATGGTAAGGTATTAGAGCATCCCTATCTAGCTAATGGAATATCGTGCCAACCAATTAGTGCATGCCATACATGGTAGGGGAGGAAGAAGTCGTTTTTGGTGATTTTCTAAATGCTATTTCTTCTATATGCAAGAAGGACAAGGTTCATGGCATCCATGTCAGGAGCCAACATAGTGGAAATGAGGAGCTAATAGAGCCAAATGTCAACATGGTAACCTAGTCCAAAAACACTTACAAGGGAGCATTATTGAAATCCGCAGGCACTTCATGGGCAGAGCAGGAGGATGTCCACTATTAAGTGGTTGGATGGACAGGAAGCAAACCGACCACAATGAAATATCCACCCTGAGTTCTAGTCCCCACCATACATTCAACCCAAAAGATGGCTAGGAAACTCATGGGCAATGAAGAATCCTTTGTAGAAAAATGATGATTGGGATGATAAGACTCTAAGAGGAGTGAATGGAAGCCACATTATGATGAACTATCCATAGTATAGCTGGTAGTGAGATGCACAAACCCCATCAAGTTAGGGAGGAGTAAAACCAAGTGTGAAGATAAATCTGCACCCAAGTTTAGGATGGAATGAGAAAACCCCAGAGAATGGCCAT